>NC_056743.1:1397776555-1398141555 GCF_019279795.1 Protopterus annectens | reverse complement strand
ATTTCTTAAGAAGAAAAAGATTCCCTTTCTCCAGATTCTTCCTTGGAAGAGTTCTCCTTTGGAGAAACCTTACACAGTATGATGAAACATTTCTATTGGCAGTCTAAACAAGTGGTCGAGGTGCAAGAAAAGTTTTATAATATATTGGAGATGGGCACCCCTGCTCCTTCTCCAGTCCCTTCTGTGTTGGCGGCTTACCTGGATGCCTTTCAGGCTAACTCCTCCGCTCCAGACTCTCAGTCCTCTGCACGAAAAAGACCATATAGGTTCTACATAGTCGCTGATGATCTCAAGTTCCTATTCCAACATCTTAAGGCAGATCCAGCCACAGTCTCTTCAGCTCAGGCAAACCTTCCAAGTTACTTCCTGGAACTGTTATTCCTAATGACAAAGACAGATGAGCAATGGACAGGTGGAGCATGAAATTTACACTTCCTCCACACTAGCCTTTAGGGCTATACATTATTAAACTGAAATGACTAAGTTCTTGCTCTCAGTTTTACAATCTTTAAACAAGGCTATCACAGAGCCACAGACTCCAGACTCAGAGCAACTCATGCAGTCTTTAGTGGTCCAGGTGTCTCAAATAGCAAAGGACAGTATAAAATATAGCTATGATGCTGTGGATACATCTTCCAGGTCAACTGCCACTGGGTTTCTGATTAGAAGGTATGCCTGGTTAAGGAGCCAGGCTGTCCTGGATGATTTAAAATCTAAGATTTTAGACTCTCTCTTGGATAACAATCTCCTTTTTGGCTTCCAAGCCAAAGAAAAGACAAAACTATGAAAGATTGCCACCAGATCTTGATGTCTACTGTTCCCAGGTACCACAGAAATTACCCAGCTACATCCATCACCTTTGCTAAGAGAAATCCTCAAACTCCTCACAGTTAAAGGAAAGCTCTCAAGAGAAGCTCTCCAGAGAAAACTTACAGGGAAACTCCTGGGAGGCCTCATTTCAATATCAGGCTACTGTGACTATTTTCCACTTTCCTCCTCCACTCCCCATCCTTCGACTCCACTCTCAAAAAGAAAGGCCACTTTAATCCTAGCTAATAAGCAGAGTTAGAATCAAACCCTGTACTTTGTGTCTATAAGGTGAAGACCTCAACCATTATGCCAAACTCACAGTACTTCATTAGCAAGATAAGTCAGATGTAAATCTCAGTAACACTGCAGTAAGATCAAACAGATAGTATGAGACTCACAAATGGATAAAAAAGGAAAAGAAAAGCAAATGTGCAGTGTATAGGTCGCATCACCCAGATCATGCTGGAACACAGTTCCTCCCAAGTGAGGATTTCTTCCCTGCCCTTTAGCTTTAACCAACACCTTCACTGAAGAGCTACCTGAACTGATACACAGCCAGACATCACCACTAGATGGGGATGTGTCATATCTTATGTCATATCTTATATAAGTTCATGGCCACTCTAGCCACACAAACCACTCTGCACGGAGGCTTACTTTTTAGTTTGATATATGTATAATCTCAGCATTACAGTCTGCACGGATAACCTCAGTAGATTTCAGTGTCTATAAATTACAGTAACTAAATGTAGTAATTGGCTACCAAAACAGAGTATATGAGTATGTGTGTTTTCACTCGGATTCACTGGTAGTCCACTGAGAAGCATGAAGACAGAGCCATTATACAATGACCCCCCCCCATTAATATTCCAAAACGTGCACGCTGATTGGTCAGCCTGCAAGTTGTAAATCAAAGACTTATACTAACGGAAAAAGGTCTGGTAGCCCGGACGTTTTCCATTAGTATAAGTCTTTTTTTTTTGTTTTTTTTTTTTACAGCAATGGAGAACGCAAGATCTCCATTGCTTTTTAGAAACTGTCTCGCTATGTTAAAGGAGTTTAACATAGCGACACAGCTTTAAAAAAAGTAACGGAGATCTTTCTTTCTCCGTTGCTTTTTTTAAAGCTGTCTTGCTATGTTAAATGGGTTTGACATAGCGAGACAGCTTTAAAAAAAAGCAACAGAGATTCTCCATTGCTTTTTTTAAAGCTGTCTCGCTATGTTAAACTCCTTTAACATAGCTTGACCCTTTGTAAAAAGCAATGGAGATTTTGCTTTCTCCGTTGCTTCTACCCACAGCTCTGATGTATTGCGTAAGCATACGCATGCGCAGTACATCAGAACTGCCGCAGAATACCAGACAGCTGTGGAAGGGCAGCATGGCGGCATTATACAATGCCATTATTTAAGAAAAGTAAGTATTTTTTTTCTTAAATAATGTCATTGTATAATAGCAATAACCCACTTCTGGGTGTGGGTAATGCTTGATTTACCCACGGTTGTCTTTGTTTGGCCACTCAGGCTTCGCCCTCGTGACCAGACCAAACCACACCAACCGTGGGTAAATCCAGCATTACCTACACCCATGCATGGGTTATTGCTTAATGAGTTCAGTTACTATACAAACTCATTATGTAAGACATTTGTCCCTGAGTTAGGAGGCTGACAAGCAACTTCATTCAAGGTTCACACAAATGTCCTGTAAGAATTTTCAGGTAGCACGGTTCATGTTTTGTTCCCAGTTTCTGCACAGCCCTTCCTCTGAATGCCAGAAAAACTTCACACAATAACTGCATGCACACCTTAACAAAAATTTCTTTAAAAAAAAAAAAAAAAAATATGCATTCATCACTCAAACTATCTCAGATGTCATATGCAGGTTATCGTTCTCTTCTCAAGAGGTGCACACCACTGCAAAACCATTGAACAATCTAACTGGTTACCTGTGAAACAATGTGCAAACTTTCTTCTCACCACTAAGTTGTTTAAACTTGCCAAGAATGAGACTTTCTACTAATAGCCTACAAACTAATCAGGGATGCACCAACATACAACATCAGAACTCTTAAGAACTCAGGGTCTCTCTTTCAAACAACCCAAATCAAGCTTCAGTGCACAAATCATGCCCCCTCAGTCATTGGTCCCAAACTATGGTATCTCCCCCCTCTTTTTTTTTTTTTTAAATCATTCCTCTTAACCCATTTTTCAATCAATGCTGAATGCACATTACAAGACACAAGGAAGATGCAACTGTTCTCTCTCTGGCCATATAACTTAACAGTTTCTTCCTATCCTACATCCCTCTAAATAGCTTGCTGTGACTCTATAGTTCATTGTGATTCTTTCAAAATGACAACTCTGATATCTACTCTGTATATATTTATACATGTGTATATATATATATATATATATATACACACACACACACACACACACACATATATATATATATATATATATATATATATATATATATATATATATATATATATATATATATATATATATATATATAGGCATAGTGTTTGGCCATTTGCTCTGTACACAATGATATGCATGTATTGTCTTTATACCCTCAGGCCAACTATGACATTCATTCTGTACATAAAACATGCATATATTGTATTGTGTCATTCGCACTACATACAATTTCATTCATATATCTACTGTGTTTACCCCAGACTGAGAGTGACATTGGTCCAATGGTATCAGTGCTCTACAACCCCAGTTAACAAATTTAAAATAAAATAAATAAAGAGGGTGTTAAGTGTCAGAACTATGGACCATACTACTACAAAAAATAACCCGCACTATTCTACAGGTTTTATATACACCACTGCCAACTGCTGACTCACTATGAAGACTTCTTTTCAATGCTCATGATATTCTGAAGGAATTTCTTTAACTACATTTTCAATTTGCTGTTCTGTGCTTGATATGTATTGCATTTGCTTACTTGTTTTACTTTTTGTTTTGTGAAAGAACACTACTACACAACCCCAACACCCCAGTGCAAACTATAATGGGAAATAATGAAATACTGTAGATCCACATTAAATAATCTAGTGTGAATTCAGTTTTAACAGCATCACTTCACACCACAGCATTTCTCACTGTAGTAAACGTCACAACAGACACACACAAATTTCCCCTTTCAAAATCAGTGCAGTACACACATGAAAAAAAAATATTCACTGCTTATAAAGAAGAATTTCACTTTGCTGTCTCACGGGAGGAAAACTCTACTAAATACATACTTAAAAAACAGAAACGGATTTCCTTCTAATCGGTAGCTTTTAGAATTTACCACAGATAAACTAAAAATTACATTACTGCACAGAGCATTTGTGGTTATTTACTGTACAGAGTTTTGCCCACATAAAATTTTCCTGTTGTACTGTATGCAACTTGATGCATTTTTTTTCCTTCTGGCTGGGTCCTGGAATGAGAAAGGACTTTTGATCAGCACACTTAGCCACTATCAACATACACATAATTAACATCTGACGGCAAAAATTCTTCCACTGCGATATCCAAAGTCAAGCTAAATGTTCTCTCTCTGCACTATAAGTGTAGGTGTAGGAAACATTATAATTTCTAGAGTCCTGTGTTGATCAGCAAGTTAAACTCATCTGCCTGCATTGATGTTATCTGCCTTTATAGTTTACACTGTGATTTGAGGATTGCTTCTTTAAGCAGAACGTGAAAGTTTATTATTAGACAGCATCCAAACAAGGCAAATTACTCCTAAGTATACATTGTCTTCCTGCCAGCTGAGCTTCTGCAGTTTAGGGAGTTGTAAACAGCATATCTAAGTTTTTCATTGTGAGGCATAATTCCAGTGGAACCCCTCCCCTAGTTTCAGCCCTAGTGCAGTCAGATGAGCACTGGCAGGTTGAGCTCAGCAAAACTTTTGTACCTTCATTGCCAGCACCCTTTGTAACCAGTGCGCTGGCTGAATTTGCATCTAGTCTCCCACAAAGAACTCACCATTACACAGCATTAAAGCTGCTGAGATTGCCTGAGCTCCAACACACACTAATATGCCCAACTCCGAACATGCTAAATAAACCAAACATATGCTCAGCAATAACAAATATTACTGAAAAACATTATCCTAGACCACCACTCAGATCTACACATTTATATTACCTAGACATCAGCAAATCCAGTTACCATTATGGAGACTTCTTATATTCAGTTAATGTAACTAAGCCCTTTCAGCATAAATTAAAAAATATCTAGCCAACATATGGAACTGTCATTACCTCAAAAATGATAACACGCTATATAAGGTTTTTCATTCTAACCTCTTACCAGTTTTTATACTTTACAATACTAAACATTATTTCAGTACTTCTCCATAATGCTCTTTTACTCCTTGCCCTCTCTCAAGTATACTCATACTCTTAACATTACAACTTAACTCCATTATATTTAGTTTCTTTTCCTTGCACATCCTGCTCCTTCTGCTCTCCTTATCTGTACCATCTGCTAATGAAAGTTTGAGCATTTAATCACTATTACTGGTGATATAGTCTCATATTACTCATTTTCAATCACTTAATCTGTTTATATTTCCTAATTTTATTTTGCAAACTGCAAGGTACACTTTCTTTGGTCCCATTCATCTTTTGTAGTTTAGTTTAACCTATGAATATACAGTAAATTATTGTATGCCTATGATGTAACAGTCATTACTATTTATAATTGCATTGTTACTTTGAATAGTTAATATGGAGCTTTTCTCCCCAAAAGGGTCGCCTAGTCTAGACCAGCTACCATAGTCAACAAACATGAATGAATGAATA
The DNA here is from genome assembly GCF_019279795.1 of Protopterus annectens. Lineage (NCBI taxonomy): Eukaryota > Metazoa > Chordata > Ceratodontiformes > Protopteridae > Protopterus > Protopterus annectens. Next base: position 1,398,135,933 of record NC_056743.1, on the reverse strand, counting down.
AATAAAATTAATAATTATTAGTTAGGTAATGGGGAAGCTGTGATTTCACCCCCTCTGTTAGGTTTACACCCACTGCCCCCTTTAGCTCTCACTCTTCTTTTTTTCACCATTATTAAAAATGATAATTTAAGACATAGGAAAATATAAATTAATATAAAAGAAAACAAACCATATTAACATATTTCCAGTTACATACATTACACATCATATATGTTCTATTTGACTATGACTAAGCAATTCAGATCCTGTGTCCCAGCTCAAAAGAATAATTTCCTGAGTTACACCTGGTTGCTCACCCAGTATTCCTGGCAGAGTACTCTGTAAGGAATTTTTAAAGCGTGCCAGTTTATTACACTCCCAAAATATATGTTCCCAGTTATCACTTTCTTCCTCATCACACTTCCAATATTTGCTATCTACTCGGGGGGAAAAATGAAGCCTGCTTGAGATATAATGATAAAATACTAGGAAGTAGTTTGAGAAGTACTGAGAGAACAGGATTTTGGATGCAGGTTCTTAAGCAGAACTACCACACATACTATTATACTCAAAGTAGCAAAGTATTCTTAGCCAATATGCTAATGGAGAAAGGATATTCATCTGGTAGGGATGACTACTGCAATTAGGGGTACAGAAACAGACAAGAGGGGCTAGAATTTACTGGATAAACTGGCAAAGGAACCAAGGTATTGGGAGCAAATAATTACAGAAGGAAAGGTAAAAGAATGGGAAAAGCCAATATTTTTTTTACATCTATCATGAGTCCAACATTACATAAATCAATAATTTCCTGCCTTCCCTTTAACCCCTCTCTCCTCATCCTGAACCTTTTTCTGCATGTATTATTCATACAATTTCCATTTATTTATATATAATTAGCTCTTTCTCTTTCCTAAAGATCCCACTTCCAATACTTTTATCTCTGTTACAATATTCAATACAGTTGGTTTACATGTTGGGAGGGTGGCCTAATGGTTAAGGTGTTTGCCTTAAAAACACAAGGTGCAGGGTTTGAAATCACAAGGGATAATTGGCTAGGCTTAAAATGGCTCGCAAGAGCAGTTAGCTTAGTACTAATCTATGAGCCTATGGTAATTTCTATTTCCTACTAACTTCAATTTTAGTAGCCAGCATAATTAAACTTAACAAGGCCTTACTATAAAATAATTGTATTAAAGCATAAATGCTAAGGCAACCATTCTTTTGATAGGACTGTTTAGAAGGGCGGTAGAAATATTCTAACCCAGTGATGAATATAACAAAATGTGACAGGAAGATCATAAACTTTTTTGTCCCCAGTGACTTCATTAGACTTAAAATTCAGTACATAGTTTAAAGCCTCATCATCTGATGACATCACATATTTCAATCACAGACCTAAAGCAACATGATTTAATAATTATGCCTGGATTAAAAAAGAAGAAGAAGAAGAAGAAACAACTCTCATTCAACCCACATATTTGTTTGTTTTGCTCCGATTCCCTGTGGTACTTCTATGTAGGATGTCCGATCTCATAGACAAGAATCTAGAGTGCGCAGTTAGCTATATTTCTAATTAGGCTACCTGTAGCTTAATCTCCATTTGCTCATATTTTAGTTGCTTTAGTATTATTGCTCAAGGTAGTGTTTACTCATAACTACTTATGTGCCACATAAAGCACTGTGATATGCGTACGCGGACCAAATCTGTATTTATTGTTACGTAGTCTAAGACCACAGTATCCAGAAGACAGCAGAACAGTTTTCTAACTGACTGCTTTCTCTAAGTTGTGATACTCAAGGTATGAAAATCTACAAGGAGGGGGCAAGGGGCTTACATCCTGTAAAAACATTTATTCTCTGGGGGGTGCTTAAATAGACTGTTTCTGAAAACTATTGCATTGCTATACAAGCTACTATTTTTCAAGCAGTAGGAAAATGAGCTGGCACAGAAGACGTCACACTAAATCACCATATTCACAAATTAATTTTACATATTTTGTGTTCCTTAATTATTTCTCTTTTAACTTCCTAGCTATCTTACACTCCTAAGATGTCCAAGTTACAGGATACATAAATGTAGTCCTTCTCTCATATGTTCTCTTGCAGTACATTCAGTAATTCATCTGTCCATTTCCCAATAACCTGCTTTGTCCTTTACAAGGTCATTAAGATATCCAGAACCTATCCACCAGCCAGTAAGAGCAAGGCATTGAAATCCATTCTACACAGGGTACTAGTCTGTCACATAATGCACACTCTCACTCAATCACTACACACATTGGCAATTTGGAGAATTTCAGCTCATTGGATATACAGAAGCAATTCTGTTTTCTGAAACAATGCTATCCATTGAAAGTTTTTGTTGGTTCAAGTCTTGATACAGTATCCCTGCTATTCCAGTAAATAAAGGACGTCTGTCAAATTTATGTAATAATGATACTTATCAGGTATGTAGCTTCTTTTCAAAGCAGTTCAAATGTTGGAATTCATTGCTTTTAAAACAGAGCAGAAGACAGTTTTCACCCTTAGGGTCAAGGGTCAACTAGTAGGATTGATGCAGTCTCTACACACTAACAAGCTACTCATTCACACAGTATAGCAACTCAGGTTTTAGGAACACTAATTTCAACACATGTTGCTTATATGCAGGCTCATAATCCTATAATGCAAGTCATAATCTCTCTCCCTTTCGAGATTTAGGGATGTCTGCCTCTGAACAAAGATCAGGGAGTAAAAGCTGATGACAGCTGTTACTGGTTAAAAAGGGAAAGAGGTTGCAGCAGGGCTTGCCAAGTAGTAAGAGATGACATTCATCACAGACTGACTGAGGGACTATGCTTGCATTATCAAAAAACATCAGCCAAGACAGTCTGCAAGAGAGGTGGCTTGACTGGGTAGATGTGTTCCTGCTAAGAAGCAATATGCCAACCTGGATCATTCCCAAAACTGCATGCCCTTCTGACATAGGATACAGGAGTGGGTTTCACTGGTTTGTTGATATACCAAGCCACAGCCCATGTTGTCTGAGTAGAAGGCAGTCACTCCATAAGGGGTTATGTCCTGTAGAACCTACACTGTTAGGATTTCCCCCAATTTCAAATACATTTATGTGCAGATTAGCCTCTTCTTGAAACTAAGTGTCTTACATCTTGTTTCCCAAAACAATGTTTCTCCCCACCCGAGGATAAATGTATCCATGGTAAGAGTTATGGTGGGGGAAGGGGGAGTGAAAGTACTGCCATAAGAAAGATTGTGTGGTTGAGGTCACCACATCAGATGTGGTCAGTACACCTGTGAAATCTTGGTTAGAGGGATACTGAAGTCCATATTCCAACTCCAGTGATTTTTTTTAGTGTCTACTGTAGAACACTTTTGTGATATTTTGTAAATGAGATCAGAAAAATAACTACCATCATTAGCCTCAGAACTTTGAGACATGAGAATGCTGTTGCTAACCATACAAAGTATAGGGACCTGCTACAACAAGGCCCAAAATATGGAGACTGCATGGCCAAAAGATCAGACTTATACATACTAAGTCCAAGATGCCATTTCTTGGACTATTCCTTTTTCTTTGAGGTATGGCAATCTTGGAGTTCGCATACATAAGTGCCCCCCTCGCAAAAAGAAGTTTAAAGATGAAAAACAATTTTTGAAATTCACTCGTGTGTTTTTGGTCTTTTTTTCTGGCTTGTTGACACTCGGCATTTTGAGTACAGGCAATTCAATAGGGAGCCCTTCTGTCACTACACAGGTAGTAATAGAAGAATTTGCACCTTCACCTGTAGAGACACAATTCTGTATAGATGAAGAGCATATGCCACACACAATGAAAGCAAGTGTTTGCAACAGCTTCATCTGAGACTGTGCAGTGTTCACAGAGATTACCAAGAACCAGAATAGCTGTAGTTAGTCCTATGCTACAATCAGTGACGCTGTTGTACACGCCACTAGAAGCCAGTCATCTAGGTAATGGAACACCTTGATTCCAACTACATTAAGATGAACTGTGATGGCTGCTACTGATTTGACAAACACACTGGGTGCTGTGGTAAGACCTAATGTAAGAACCCTGAAATGAAAGTGACACCCACCCTGAGGCATAGGAATAACCCCAGACCATTTTGCTATCTTGACGTGTAGACAGATGTCCTGGAGATCTAAACAGCACATCCAGTCTACTTTCCCTAAGCAAAGTGGATGGACTGCACATGACCATCTGTAACTTTGTCTTTTCAACAAATTGTTTTAGAACTCTGAGATCCAGTATCAACTTGTGGTACTTTGCATTCATGAGAACCAAAAAGTACTTTGATTAATATCCGTATCCTACTTGGCCTGCTGAGACCTCTTGGATTGTTCTTTTTGCTGCATCTTCTACTTTGGCCACCACCTTCTGGGTGGGATGTTGGGAAGGGGAAGAGAACACAACCTTGGAAGGAATAGAAAGGGAGACAGGGTAGCCTCCAGATTTTATCGCCCTGATCAACCTGTCCTGTCTGATAGCCCATCATGCAGGGTGGAGTAGAAAGAAATGCCTCCCAACTACTACTAGATAGGAATAGTCAGGCAAGCCCTCAAGGATGGACTACAGAATCTCTGATTCTGCTGAACACATCTGCCTATATAACAGTGTATTTTCTGGAAATCCCCATGGCCACACTGGTTTGTCAGAATGCTGCTCAAATAGTAGCTGGTAGCCCTTTTTAAATCAAAGATTCTGGGCATGCCTCTGACTTTGGAAACTATCCTCTACAAGGTTGAAAATTTTATCCCAACAGCTAAGATCATCTTCTCTTCCTACTTAATCCTCGGAGACTTCGCCATCCATGGACCAAACAGGAATAATCAACCATAGATGGCACTGGTTAAGAATGCCTTGATGTTTTCTCATAAAACTGCAATGTATTAGACAGGCATGTCAGTGTATGGTGGCCCAGTAATATCAGCTGCTCCAGCAATTGCATTAAAGGACAACTGCACCCACAGACTCAACAAACATGTTTATTTCATTATTTCATCATGGTTTGCTGTTTCCTACATTTTAACACCACTTTGGGACTATTCAGAGCTTTTTAGATATTTTTATATGCAATTTCTGACTCTGATCACATGGGGTCTGGCATCTTGAAATAATTCTGTTTAGTCTGCCTCTAAGTATCCCAGAATGCATTGTTTGTCTCCAAAACATTGCATCAGATCTGCCATGTTTTCCCCTAAAGCTCCTGTCAGTGCACTGGTTTTACAGGCATTCACTAATGTGTTATAGTCACCTACTTTTGGTTTAAATTTTATTCTTTTTCAATGACTACTTCAAACACAAGCAGTGCAAATGCTACAGAACAGAACTGAAAAGTGCATTTTATTGCTCTTTCTTCCTAGAAATGCTAACTTGACTTCTTTTGTGAAGGCTGAAATCTAGTTCTTCAAGGTATCTCCCCTCCCCCTTCACACCTACCTTCCCTAGCTGTCAAAGAGCTAAGGGTAATTTGACCCATTATCTGCATGTGATTGACAGCTCACAGCAGGTGACTAATGTATTGTTTTCTTGTCAGCCTTTCCTTCCTTACAGTGGGGGACTTTTTTGTTGCACTCCTCCTGTCAAATTTAGAACCCAGCTCCATAGCACTGGGAATAATCACTATTTTGCAAAGCGTCAAACTCCCACTTATTTTTCCTTCCTGTTTGTTTAAATTGCTAACAAACGATGCACTATAAACACAAAACATTTCACAGACTTGCATGACAGCACCCACATGCTTTTTTTAAGTGGTAATTTTAGAAAATTATGGTATTGCATACTTCTTGTAATCTGGTGTAGTTTTGTCGATTAATTGTGACAGACATCTGCTTCTTATGTAAAAACATGCAATTAATGTCTACGCATGGTCATTGCAAATTTATGCTTTTAGTTTTTGCAGCTGTTACTGTGCTTCTGCCTGCACTTTGTCACATATTGGTAGGGCTCTTCAGAAAAGTGAGATTATAGTTTGACATTTTTGCTAGATTAAGAGTGGGCTGGGCAAGGCAGCTCTGACATCACAATGTGGGAGGTCCACTGGCTCTTCTATACAGCATGCAAATCAGGCGGGGATTACATCACTTTGAGGGAGGAAATATCCTGGTAGCTAGAGCAAGAGCTCTGGCAGATGTGACATCATCATTTCAGAGCCAGCTAGAGGGTTTTCAACTTGGTTTTCAAAGTGAAAGCAAAACAGTATGGAAAGGTAGGAAGCCTAACAGGGAATACAGTTGAGTGGATTAGTTTTTAAAGCTGCATGGGTGATTTTTCGAGGCTGTATCAATGAACAGGGACTAAAAGAAACAGCAGGTTGAGTAATCTCATTTAATATCCTGTTGTTGTCCTTTAAATAAGTTCATGCAAGGACTGATAAAGACTTATGGTACATATGCATTTGGTACTCAAATTTCCTGTGGAAATCTTAATGAGTTAACTTTTTTCCAGCGTGATCAACATCCATTCTGCTAGTCATGCTAAAATCTGTCATGTATGCCAGGTAACTGACTGCCCAAATTGGGCAGATACCCAACTAATAGACATGCTTCCCAAACTTAAGAACACATGGCTATACAATGAAAAACAACGGAAAAAATAAGGAAAATTAAAAAGTGGCAGCAAGTTCCTTTTTATAAACATACAACTTCTTGTGCCTCAGCAAAAATTAATTTTATACTTCTCAAATGTGTCCATCATGACAGACTCTTTGTTATATGGATGCCTTGCTGGAATTTCTTCCAAGGCTTCATTTTTATGAGCAGCAGCCACCACAATAGAGTAACCTAGGATAGTCAACACTTGCAATCTGTGGGATGCCAGGGTGATCTTGTCCAGTCTCTTTCACATAGATAGTGGCACATCAGGCGTACAGCATGCTCTCCAGATGACAAAAAAAACATACTGTTGGGTGGAGGGACCACCCAAGAAGTAGCAATGGCACAGCAGAAAGCCTCCAGCAGTACCTCTTCTTCTGGGAAGAAGAATGTCTTGACCAGTAGAACTAACTGATGCACTAATTCATGGGTCTCTCTGAATTTGGGATCTTCAGGAGGAAATAAAGGGAACTCCTTTGTCCAAATCTGTATCCAGGGTAGGAGACTCCAAGGAGGAATTTAGGTGCTTCCTTTTGCGTGCCCTCTTACTAGGAATACATGGAGGGACTCATTCAAATGGTTCAGTAAGGAATCTTACCTGGATGCTGGTTGTTTGCTTCTGTAGTGGCATTATTCCCTACTGTCTCTTACTGGGGAAAATTGGAGGGCCAAGGTTTCAGAATCAATGGCACCCTTGGATGCAGACACAATCAATACATACTCTTGAGAGAGTCTCCAAACACAGAGTGTTGCTCTTGTATTGTTTCTGATCACTTTGGAAACAAAATCTAGGTAGTCACAACTTGAGGGATAATTTGACATTGAAGGAGTCAGCATCAGCACAGTAGACATCAGACTAGAGGATGGTTTCAGAACTGAGGCCTCACATATCAGTGTTGTCTATGAACAGATTAACCACGGTGGTCTCAAAGCCATAAATGGCACAGACAGTCAACATTGATGGCCCTGATCCTAATAACATTTGGCACCAAGAAGATCCATACTGATGACCATAGGATGAATGGATTGGTGTTGACATGGGAAGCTATGAGGTAATCTTTGGTTCCAGTAACACTGAAAGAGCACCTCAAATTATGAAAGAAGTGGGACCTTCTCTTGCCATCCTGGAACTGAAACTGGGAGTGAAAAAATTATCCCCCCATTGGTTTCTGCTTTAACAAGAGCTCTCATCATTTTCTCCAGTTCAAATTCATAGCAATGGTGGGACAATGGAGAGACTTTGAGAAATGGACAGGAGGAAAGCCTTGAACCATGACATTTACATAATTCTTCTTCAGAGGAAATAAACTGCTTATCTTTTGTCTTCTGGGAGGGCTTGTATTACTGATACTTCTAAATGTGAAACAGCTGAAGAAGAAAGGTGATCTGAAGCCAATGAAACTTCTGGTTTGTTCTCTGGTGGGGAAACTTTTATGAAGTATATTTGGACCAAAGGAGAACACCTGAAAGACTCACCAATTTCCCTGCACTCCAATACTCCATCTTCCTCTCTTGCCTTTTCTGAGTTTTGGGATTAAGAGAATCACTAGGAAAAGCCCTTTCAAAATAAGTTTGTTCCTTTCCACTTTAAGTGTCCTGGAGCCAAACTTCTTGCATATATCAATAAGAACATATAAAAATGTTCACTTCCAGACAAGTGACACAACAGGCATTCTTTTTCTAGTGGGTCGACTGTGTGTTCACATTTCTGGCACTTTCTAATGCCTAAAGTTTTGCCAATGTTGGCCGAACTACCTAAAACCCAACTGACTACCTAATGACTAGAGATGCCAAAGAAGAGTTGGAAGAAAAATAGTGACAGTGAACTACAGACCAACAAATGATACAGACAATATACTCAGTCCCAAATTTAGCAGCAGCAGAATGTAAAAGCGCCAAACAAAATGGTAACTTGAGTGCACCAAGGCAGGAAAACTACCAAAAGCTAGCAAAAATGTCTATGAACCCTACCAAATTGAGAAAAAGATAAGATATGCCCTCAATTCATGAATTTTAAACCAGAGAAGCTCATGAAAATGTGATTAAACTACTGAACATTTTTTTTAAAGAGCATGGCATTGCCTCTCTATGAAAACAATAATGCAGTAAATGAGATCAGGACAGGCACAGAAGTGAGGTGCACTAAGGGAACAAGAGGAGGAGTCTGAGCTAGGGAAAGACTCATAGATGCCAAATGACTGCTAGCAGCCATGATCAATCCTGTAGTTGAAATTGAAGGACTGGATCATATAAGATGAGAAAAATCTTATATTGCTAGATAAAAGAACAAGTTTCCTGGTGAGCGGAAAAGCCATACATCATGAAACATGTTCCCCAACTGTATGGTGTAAAATATTTCATTTATCCAACACTAGTCTTCCACATATTTAATTTACCACTTTTTTCTGTTTTTAGGTAGGTTTAAGTTTTTATCTTGATTTAATGTGTTGTGGTTCTGTATGACTTCTAACGGAAGCCAATAAAAACATGATTAATACTATTTAAAAACACTAAGGCATGTAATAGTAACAGTAAATTAAACCAGGAATTAAGGACAATGCTCCAATGATAAATCAAAAAGATAGGACTTTTTAAAGTTAGCCAGTGTGAGTGACTCTCTCATCCACCAAAAAGATGATTATGGTGTGGTGCCTGATAACATTTTAAAAATTACACACACACACACACACACACACACACACACACACACACACACACACACACACACACACACACACTATCTATATTAAGAGAATCACTGAACTCCAAGTTAGGATTCAATGACTTTTTTAAAATTATGAAATATAAAAGAACACTAAAAATGAAACGCCTCAGTACAGCCCTCCATATGGGGATAAGCTCCACTATATATTAACTCAATATTCTCACAATAGTAAGAGAAAAGTAAAACAGTGTTTTGAACAAGCATGATGGAAATTTCCTCAGTGTTAACTAGAGTCATTGCAATGTATGATAGTAATGTGTAATTGTAAATTTACACACAAACATACACACACACACACACACACACACATGTATCCATTATGCAAAAATGGCCATTTTATATTTTTTTCCTGTTGAACAACAGTGTGCTTACAATGCTTTGTACATACTGGGTCCTGCTGGAATAAAAAAATAACATGGTGAATACTGCAAATGTCAGTGAAAACATTTCAAGACGGTTCAGATGTTTAATGGAAGTAAAATACAAAGTACTGGGTCCTGCTGGAAGAAAAAAATAACATGGTGAATACTTCAACTGACAGTGAAAACTTTTAAAGATGGTCCAGATGTCTAATGGATGTAAAATATAAGGTACAAGACAACAGGACAGGAAGTAGTAAACATTACTCGGGTTTCACTTATATGTCTTACCTGTTGTTGTGAGCAATATTAAATTAAAAATAAAAAACACAAGCACATTCAAATGGAGCTAGACAGCACATAAACAAGTGCACAATATCAGGCAGAAAACATTCTACACTGAAGTATGCAACCTATCTCTCTGTGTGCTGTGGGTTCTTATTCACACAAATGCTATGCTACAGGACGTTTACTGGAGCGGTTTAGGGGCAGCATGTGGTACTGGGCTACTGTGCAACTTTTTTAAATATTTGTTTTATTAAATTTGGTTTCTCATTCTTGAACTGGGAACTCAAGCAGCAGCATAATGCATCTGTGTGGAGTTAAACATACTCCTCTAAAACAAGGGAATTAAGGGAATTATACCTTGTGACACTTCCCCTTGTTTTTTAGAGGAGGTAGGCACCCAGCCACTATGGAGGCAGTGAAGGGGTTGTAGAATTTAGAAGTGCAGCATGTATACCTGCAGCACTCACATCAGATGACTGTGGGAGGTAGGCTAAAAAGAAGTGAAAGCAAAAGAAATGCAAACACAGAAGAAAAGGAGACTGATTTGTGAGTAAGGCAATTCAATTATTTCAGCAAAAATAATGTTTTTTTTTTGTTTTACTCGTATTTTTTAGTCATGTTCTTAACGATGCCATCACAATTATCTGATAATCCAGAATTCGTTAGCTAGAGTCCTGCAGCAGCAAAACTGAATTACTGAAAATGCAGACTTGCGTACTAAGTTCGAGAATGCTGTTTTCACAACATTCTTTTTTACTAAGGTATGGTGATACTGGGGGTGGGAGGGCATGTCCCCCACACCGGTGGGGGTGGAAAGGGACTTGTCCCTCTGCAAAAAAGAAAAAAAATTTAAAGGAGAGTAACTATATTTAACATTTGCTGTACTCCTATATTTTTGGATTTTTTTTTCCTTTCTAATTCCAGGGTTCATAGTTACAAGTCTCAAAATTAGAATCGGGAGTTAGCTGGAGGAAGGCTCATTGTGTGCTTTCCTACTGGTAGCTAAGTTTAAAAGTGTTTATTTTGGCTTGTATTTAAGCCTCGTGTTTGAGCAGGCTTGCGATAGTTAATAGGAGCTGCAGTATGTTTAGCATCTTTAGCCAGATGTCCAGAGTGTTTTTGCTGATATTCAAAGCATCCATGGTGAAAAATGAAAAATATGCATATTTTGAGATTCTACTGCACTTGTACTTTATCAAACTGTTACCTTATTTTTGCTTTTTTTTTACTGTTTGTACCTGCATTATTTCTGCACTTTTGCCCCTGACGCATAGGTTAGATTCAGATCTGCTGAATCTAGACTGTCACTGTTACACCTGAGCACTAAACCTGCCATCTTATATTAGGAGGGCTTCCCTGCAGCCTTGTGGCAGAAGTGTGTAGATCTAGCCTCATCTGAGTCGGGGACTGCTTGAAGAAGGCTCATTGTGTACTTTCCTATTGGTAGCTAAGTTTAAAAGTGCTTATTTCAACTTGCATGTAAGCCTCACATTTGCATGTTGCTGTGCTTCACGCAGCAGGGGTTAGAGGTGCTCCATACAGACGCACAAATCTTCAAACACAGTTTTTCTCTAGACAACTGTCAGTGGAACCCTCTCATGCTTCCCTGCTGCACTAGGGGCAATTCAGTTGCACACTGAGCAGCCTTGCCACACTTATCAATCCCAAGCCTTCACAAGAATAAGTCCCTTTGGTAGTCTTAGTGCAAAGTCTGGTCAAACTAGCCCACTCTCTTCCATAACAGTACATACAGTAAAAAAACTGCTATAATGGATGGGCAATTCCCCATCATCTCTCCATCCAGCCTGATTAACATGGGCATCCTGAGGTAATGTAGCAAATGTCTCACGTATACTGACAACCACCTACTCCTAAAACAAACAAATACTCTGAGAGATGTAATTACTCTATGGAATTGGAAGCAATACTCTTACATAGCGGCAAACTGGATATCAAACAGATTGTCAGCACACAAACTCACTTCTCACAACAAATAAGGACACAACACATAAACCCACATATATGGAGATACTCACTAGAAGCCCACCAAAAGACTGGAGATGTCCCAAACATAAACCACTTGCACACTGTGTAATGCAAATAGAAACCACTCACAGATGTTCCTCTCACTAGGCTGGACAAGGAGAGTGTCATGGTTAGTTGCCCATCAGTGCCATGATCCATTAAGTCACACAAGCACTCAAGTCACTCAATAACAAGTACCATTATGACTCCGTCATAGTCCATGTTGGGGTGAATGACTTGAGACATACCTCTCTGGACTATATGAAGAGAGACAGGTCTATTTCATATAATCAAAGGTTCAACTGCATGAACCTCCATTCGTCGAGCCGACAAGAGCGAATGTTCACTTAAGCGAATGTTCACATTAGCAAATGTCTAAAACAGGGAATAGAATTAGTTGGCCAACATCAGAACGTTTTCCCTTTTCCCCACTGTAGTGTGATCTATCTCGGAGTTGGTATAGATATATATATATATATATATATACATATATATATATATACATACATATATAGGTGGTGGTGTGTGGGGGGCACAGCCCCCAACTTTGGTAGATTTGACATAATGCAGTGTGTGTGATGGTCACGATGTTAGTCAGCTAATTACATTCTAGGTTTTAGAAATTCACTGATGTGAACCTTCACTTAAGTGAACGTTCACTCTTTTCGGCTTGACGAACAGAGTTTTGTGGAATTGAACGTTTGATTACGTGACAAAGACCCGAAGAGAGATAGGACTGAACTCTCAGGGTATGTGGCCCAGGCAGCTATGAGCCTAGCCCTAAGCAGCATATTACCCTCTCCAAAGATGATGGCACAATATAAACAAAAAATGACAGACTTTAACAATTGGCTTAGCTTCTGATATCATTCCAAGGGGATCCAGTATCTGTCAGCCTGGAAAGACATAGTCAACAGGCCACACTGCTTTGCCAGACATGGTATGCACCTGTCTCCTCTAAGCTTTCAGATACTGGCAAAGTCTTTTGCCACCCCTATTGTGCCTTTTTTAGGCAATGTCAAAACAACAAACTTCCCGACGTAACTAAATCCTCTAGAGATAAACTCAAGGTTCTGTTGCTTAATGCTGACATCTGTGCAATCACTGTGAGATGGTTCAAAGCCATGAAAAATACCCCAACCGTGCAAGGCTACAATGCCTTCCACACATTTAGACCACAAACTGAGCATGAAAGAGCCAAAGATGGAGGTGTATCCATCTTCATTAAGGCCAAGTAAACCTCCAGACTGGTCAGACAGTATGTCTCTCTCAAACTACTCTATGTCCAATTAACTATAGGAAAAATACCCTACAACATCACTGCTAGCTATAGGTCCCCCCATGGTAAAAGAAAAGCATACCGCATACCTGGACTTACTAGAGTCACTTGCCATACAGCCAAACACTTTGGTTGTGGGTGATTGATCCTCCTTACGACTGGGAAATATACATGACCACAAACCTGTTTGCCCAGAGGCTCTTGGACTTTGTTAATACAAATACTCTAGAATGCCCTAGAACAGATAGTCAATACCACCACAAGAGGCTCAAATGTCCTGGACACAGTATTCACCAACATGGGAGATGACTACAATCCCCCTTGTGTGATAACCTCCCTGGTAAAAAATTGGACCATAAATCAGTCTTATTCAATGTAACTATAAGGGCTGACACCACTTCAGGAGCAAAAAAAGCTAAAAAAAAATTTCAAAACAAACTACCTCCTACTAAGCGATGGTACAAAAGTTTCAACCCTCTCCCCATCACAGACAACAATGACTCCTATGCAGAGATGTATGAAAATGCCATGTGTAACCACTTAAGCAGCTGTATAGAGTCAGCTGTACCTGACTGGATCAAAATCAGGTCCTCCCGCAAAAAAACAAGCCACAATGGTGGACCTCAAGTATAAACAGTTATATAACAAGAGGAAGGAACTAATCTCTAAGAACAAGGAGGAACTGACTCAGCATGGGAAAAATTCCCTCCACAGCTTAAACAAACAAATCAGAAATATTGTCAAGTCCTCCAAAGCTAATTATGAAGCTAAAACAACTTCCCTAGCTAAGGATAAACTCAAGGCATTCTTCAACTACAACCAAAATCTGAAAAGGAATGCCCAGCTATGTGCGGAACTGGTGGTGGATTGTACTACTCATACTATACCACAGGAAATTGCTAACCTGCTAGCTGACAGACATAGTGCAAACTAAACCTCCATGTCCCCACCAGCTACACCCCAAAGCATACCTGTCACCGTTCTTCAGCCTATTATCTCTAAAGAGCAGGTCATATTTGCACTGTCCATGGTCAAAAACATTGCTTCAATGGCACCAGATAACATCCCAGGTTGCCTATTAATCTAAAACATGACCTAGTGGACCCATCTCGTGCTCTCTTTAATCACAGCCTGTGGAATGGAGGACAGCAACAGTAATCCCCCTGCACAATAGAGGGCAATCAACCTACACTGGGATGCATGATAAGGATATGGACAGATAATAAACTAGTCTATTATGTGAATTTACTGCAAAGAATAAACTGGAAGTAGTGAATACAATAACAGAGATAAAACAACTTGAACTGAGATCTTTAGGAAAGGGTAGGAGCAAATTACATAAAAAATAGGAATTGTGGGAACAATACATACAGAGAAGGAATGAGGTTTACAAGAAGGCAGGATTTCAATGAGCTATGTAATGTTTGACTGACAGTGATTGGGTAGATTATAAATTATGTACAGTATTTGCAACTAAAACTATGTCAATATGGTTTGTTTTCATTTACATAAATGTATGCTTGCCTATGTCATGTGACAATTTAATAAAGATGTTTCTTGTTTAGAAAAAATATATATTATAGTCCACTGTGTGCAGTCCGAGCCATATGTATACTGATTGGATGCCCCTATTTTCCATCACAGGATGATTAATTACTCAGAACTCCCACAACACTGACTTTCCCTATAAAACAACCTTGGTTGAGGGGGCCCTGTCAGTCATCAAATGGAGCAAATTAATAAATATATGCATTAAAGTTAAAGACAACTGACACTTAGCAGTTAATTTTTCCATACCTCAGGTGTTCGCTGCAGTTCATTAGCCTCACTACAATTAATGTAATATGTTAACAAAAGAAGACTTGGTATCTATCAGGTTTGCCTTGAATCTTGTAACTAGACTCCGGTTACCTGCCTGTACCCTTTTCACTTTTTTTTTTTTTTACTTCTGTATATTAACCCTTTTTAATTGCCCCAAATTGTGTTAGCCCTAGCATCTAGTTTGGCAACTCATTCTGCTTATTTCTCACCCTCCCAAAGAAGTGCTTTCAAATGTCCAGGATAAACTGCATTCCCTTTATTCAATAGTTACACCCCCCTCTTACCAGCCATACATCTCCCACCAAGCTTAATCTTAATACGTCCCCTTTAATGTCTTCTCACCTATTTTCTGGTTAAAAAAGAGTTAAAAATTCCTCATCTTGTCTTCAAAAGACATTCCTTCAATCTCCCTCACCATCTTGAGTGTGTTTTTATGTATACTCTCTGCAACCATGTGAACTCTTCTCTGTAAGGTCTCTAAAACTATATACACAATATTAAAAGTATGATGTCAGAAAAATGTGACAAAGGGGCTTCATCACTTCCTGTCCCTGGTTATTACATCCCAGAATGTGCAATATAACAACATTTTGCTGGTGCTGCTGAATTTCTGAAGAAGCCCCAATAAACACAACACTTAAACGTCATCTTGCAAGAAGACACACATTACAGTGTTTAAATCCAAGCACCATTAGAATTAAAAAGACCAAAATAAGAATAAACAAATAAAAGAAATTATAACAATATGGAAGTATGAGGGGATAACAGACTATAAAATGGAAAGGCGCAATCAAACTGCTAAATTCACATAATGTTGAAAAGGATGAATAGTTTTTGATGGAGCTCTTAAAATGTGCTAAAAAGGATGTTTTTTTGAACTACTGCAGGAAAAGGTTCCAGAGGCACAGAACATAATAACAAAAAAAAAGACAAGTACCTGAAGTTTCCAGCCACACCCTAGGGACCTCCAACAGCTCCAGGGATGAGAAGTATAGTGGCCAAGTCCTGAACAGTAGGGTATTAAACGTTTCTTGAGAAACGGGCTACCCACCTTGTACAGGGCTAAACAGACTACCAGCATGATTTTCAAGGTAAAGTGTGATTAGATCAGCAACCAGTAAATACCTGCAAAACTGAGGTAATATACTGGTAACCAGGAGTACCTATATTTAAGTGAACTGTGGAAGTCTGAACAAGCGACAGTTAGTCAAGCCCTCTGTTGGACAGCCTCAGGTACAGGGAGTTACAGTACTCAAGAAGTGAACAGAACAGGGCATACACTGCCAATGAAAAGACTTCAGAGTGGAAACCACTTGGTTCAAAATATATTTATAAATGAAAATAAGAAAATTTGAAAACAGATGATACCTGGTCCCTGAGTGTCAATCTGTCATCGACAATCACACCAAGATTTTTAACCTTGGGTAGTTGAAGCAAACGGTGGTGGTGCCCATCTCCAGAGGTGAAAATAGGAGCAGCCAAAATAACTAAAGGTCAGTAAACATGGTTTCAATAGTCCAAAACAAAAATACTAGCCACCAAGCAAGGTACTCACTATGTACAACAGTCAAATGAAGATAAAAAACAAGTGGTACGCCAGGCAGAAGAATAATCCAACCACAGTATTCACTTCACGGTTTATTAGGATCCAAAAGTAAGCGCTTTCACGTTGGTCAACAACGCTTCATCAGACTTCAATAATTACAAACAAATCCTGGTATTTAAATAATGCTCTCAATTAGTTAATTAGTCAAACTAATCAACATTTAAAAAAAAGTGCATCCATCATAACTTACATTTAAATAGAAATAAAAATAACAAGTAAAAAATGCATTTAAATAAAAGCTTAATCTAATAGATTAATAACAATCTATGATATATAAACAAATCTATAGTTATTTATACAATAATTAATAACAGAAATAGATCTAATAGAAAGAGAACTGATGTGTATGCTTAATTCCTCTGAACTGGATGTTATCTACAGTGATTTGAGAAATATGTCATCTTCGCTTGATCATAAGGCGCTACAAGATAAAAAAAGAAAATTAGAACGTGATTATCTGGATTTCCAGAATGGTCATATATTTTCTTGGCCGAGGGATAAACCCGCTAATAACTTCAAGAAGTTTAAGCATACCGTTGATACCAATCCTGTGCAAGACGAGAAGGGTGTGTACTCTAAACAGCCAACCATTGTGCCTATGATGTCAGCAGGTAGAGCAACGTCCAATGAAATGAACGCTTCACTTGGAGCGTCAGCTCCTCATGAGTCTTTCAAAGCCACATACTCGCAGACAGTGAAGCGTCCGGTTAAACAAGTGGTTACACAAGCGATAGTGCATTCAAAACAAGATGAAGACATCACTACGCTATCGCCTTTACCTTCATCGTGCCCATTAGACAATATAATGGACAACAAACCACGCAATAAACCACCTTGTTCATCTTCAACCATAGCTCCTTTGAGAGGAGCTGTTTCTCCGGGATTAAATGGATCCTTGGTTTTTCCGCTTCCATTTCATCAACACGAAAGGAGAGCGTGGTCTCCTTACCATCAAGCGAGGAAAAGAAAGAGCACGGAGGAGACATTTGAACAACAGAAGAGAGCTCTGAGAACAGTCACCAAAATTTAGTATATAACATCTCCAGGTATGCGTTAACTGAATTTGAGCTACGGGTCCTTAGTAAAGGGCTCAGCCTTATACCATCAAGCTATACTGATGTTACTGACATTATTTTAGATATAAAATTTTTCACTAGAAATATCTCTCTTAAATTGTTGTTTGGTGATGATACTATAGATACATCTGTAGTTAACTTATTTAAGAAACCTTCTACTTTTATACCACCTTCCAATTCTGTGTTGGAAGCATTTGAGCGGGCTTGCGAGAAAGATTTGTTTGAATTGTATGCTAGACAAGACATCAAACCTGACTTTTACAATATGAGCAACGATGAACGCCAAGCATTATTAAGCCTACAAAATAACATGAATATAATAATTAGACAAGCTGACAAGGGCGGAGCTGTCATCGTTATGAATAAGGATGAATATATGAATAAAACTGATTTGTTGTTAGCAGATGACACGACATGCAGTGTACTCAATGGTGCATGTTTAAATAAGCTAATTAACACTGTGCATAGTAGTCTATATGATTTTATGTTAAGTGATGTGATTGATACTGGGTTATATAATTATTTTTTGGTTGAGAAACCCCTGGTTCCCACTTTCAGGGGTCTTCCTAAAATTCATAAGGATATGCTTGATCCTCCTTTATGACCCATAGTGTCCAGTAAGGGTTGGCTAACTGAGCCAATGTCTATCTATTTGGATAAACAGTTTAAGCCTATATTAGGCAAAATAAAACAAATATTAAGGGACACTCAACAATTTCTTGTAAATCTTGCAGAATCCAATGTGATAAAACCAATTGTGACTACAGATTTTTTAGTGACCTTAGATGTGAGATCTCTCTTCACATCTATTCCCAATAATGTAGGGGATGAATATGTAAGGTTACTATTATTAGAACAGGGAGTCCCTAATAATCAAGTCATTAAATTGATGTTGATTTTAGACTTGGTATTGGAGAACAATGTGTTATGCCATGGAGACACATATTATCTACAAGGCAAAGGTGTGGCGATGGGCACACCTTGTGCCAATTCATACGCCAACCTTGTTATGGCGTATTGGGAGAACACATATTTGTTGAATAACAGGATTTTTGCTGATCACATCAAATATTATGGAAGATTTGTAGATGATGTGTTTTTTGTATGGGATGGTACAGAAGAGGATTTGAGAGATCTGATCACCTATATTAATGGCACCACTAGTTTTTTATTTTTTGAGCATACTTATTCTTTAACTAGTATGCAATTCCTTGATGTTACAGTTAGCAATGGCAATGATGGCATTCAGACAGTAATGTATACGAAATCCTGTTGGAAAAATAATTTGTTACATCGTGACAGTATGCATCCTAGGCATATTTATCCCAATATCATTAAGAGCCAAGCATATAGGGTCTCTAGGTTAACTACCAGGCAAGAAGAATATGAACATCAACAAGATATGTTAAAGGAAAATCTCTTCAAAAGAGGATATGATAAGACAGAAATATACGAAACAGTTGAGTGTTGCAATAAGCATAGGTCGGACAAAGGAACACCATTCTTTTTAAGACAAGAGAATTTGAACTCGGTAGGAGTAAGTAATACTAAGGGTATTAGAGATGGAACAAAAAACAATAGGAATGATAAAAGGAATAGATTAATTATTCCATATACTAATAGGAACACACAGATAAGGCAAGTTATTGAGAATAATTGGAAAATATTACTAATAGATGAGAAGATAAAGGATTTAGTTGATGTGCGACCAAGTGTAACCTATAGGAACATGAAGTCTTTGAAAAGACTTCTATGTTATGAGCATGCCAACAATATAACAACTATGCCCTCACAGAGAGTAGGGACCTTTGCATGTAGAACATGCAATCAATGTACATATATTTCCAAAGATAATAAATTTACACACTCGACTACAGGACGTGAGTATATATTCAGGTTTTATGCAGACTGTAGATCTCGTGATCTGATATACTTGGCAGAATGTCAAGTATGCAAATGGTTCTATG
The DNA here is from genome assembly GCF_019279795.1 of Protopterus annectens. Taxonomy (NCBI): domain Eukaryota; kingdom Metazoa; phylum Chordata; order Ceratodontiformes; family Protopteridae; genus Protopterus; species Protopterus annectens. Next base: position 1,398,116,193 of record NC_056743.1, on the reverse strand, counting down.
TGGGCAAGACAAACAGGACCCGGAGAGAACGAATCAGGGAACATCTATATGCCATTAATAAGGAAAACACCAATAATGCCCTTGCTAAACATGTAGTAGATAATGGCCTCAAACACAATTTTAGATTTAGAGTGTTAGAATTAATAAGAAAAACACCTAGGTTAGGTAATGTTAAGAACTATACAGAGGAATTAGAGAATAGGTGGATTATCAGGCTACAGGCACATCAAGGTTATGGTTTGAATGACAAGGTGTCACTCAAACCATTCCTTGCAGCTCGACCATATAGTCATCAGATAGTCAAATATGTTTCTTGGACATTATTGACAGTTAAAACACATGTAATTCATTGATTTATATCTGCAACATTTATTAATATGTTATTATATTTGTTATGGACAGTATTCATTAATAGTATTCCTTATTATTGGGACGTTCTTGTCTCACTTTTTTTGTAATATTCACAGCAGCTGAAATATTGTATAAATAACCATAGATTTGTTTATATATCATAGATTGTTATTAATCTATTAGATTAAGCTTTTATTTAAATGCATTTTTTACTTGTTATTTTTATTCTATTTAAATGTAAGTTATGATGGATGCACTTTGTTTTTAAATGTTGATTGGTTTGACTAATTAACTAATTGAGAGCGTTATTTAAATACCAGGATTTGTTTGTAATTATTGAAGTCTGATGAAGCGTTGTTGACCAACGTGAAAGCGCTTACTTTTGGATCCTAATAAACCGTGAAGTGAATACTGTGGTTGGATTATTCTTCTGCCTGGCATACCACTTGTTTTTTATCTTCATGGTTTCAATAGTATGTAACATTTATTTGTAGATTATTGACTCAGTTGGCTGTTACTGGTCAAAAAACATTACAACAGGGGACCAATTGGGGAAAAAAACTTCTAACAAAGAACATGAGATTAAAATGAGACATACAAGAATAGAAAACAATTTAGCAAAATTTAGAGAAGGTAAAACATTACATTAAATGACAGTAAAAATAAATAATGAGAATCTAACTGCATTATACAAGTAATATTGAAATATGAACAGAGATAGCAAACCAATGACCAACTGCAAAATCAGCGATAAAGCCAGCATATACACGAACTGTATATATTCCTCAAAGAACCAGTGTCCAAAATTCTGATAGCTTAAACATTTATTTAAACAATTAAAACAGGTTAGCGCTTTCACCGAAGTGGCTTCTTCAGACCTTCATGTTTAATTAATTAGCAAGCACTTTATATAACACAATCAGGCGGGAAAAATCATTCTTCCTTAAAGGTGCATAACAAATACTTCATTAAAATGATTCATTAAAATACATTAAAAACATCTCATTAGATAAAACAAAAACAAAAAACCTATAAACATTATTTATGTCTAAAATCTAAAATCTAATATAACTAACATGAATACTGTGATATATACTATACAATATTAGTGTTGTGAAAAAATCAATATTATATAAAACATTCACAACATTCACCTATGTAATCTTTTGGACTTTAAAAAAGGTTTAACTGGGACCATTTGTAACATTTATTTGTAGATTATTGACTCAGTTGGCTGTTACAGGTCAAAAAACATTACAACAGGGGACCAATTGGGGAAAAAAAAACTTCTAACAAAGAACATGAGATTAAAATGAGACATACAAGGATAAAAAACAACTTAGCAAAATTTAGAGAAGGTAAAACATTACATTAAATGACAGTAAAAATAAATAATGAGAATCTAACTGCATTATACAAGTAATATTGAAATATAACCACAGAGACATGCTGCAGACATTAAGTGCAAAAAGGTAGTTCCTTTACCATTTAATAATGTTTGTGTCTATAACAGACTGAAACAGTGGAAACCAAAATGATGATTGTTCAGAAGACGAGGCTTACAAATTCTGGGAGCAAAATTCTATGCTTAATGAATATGGATATTTTTGGTAGGGAGATCCTGTCGGAATATCATGATAACGTTCTGTGACTGGATTTCGAAAGGAAGTGGACAGATAACCTGATACACTTCTGTGACTAGGTAACCGGGGAAGTGGATAGATTCAAGCATTTGGATATCATCTGTTTGTAGACTTCTGTTAACCCTTTGATTTACTCCACCACCACTACTCTCATCACGAGGAGGTTGGAGAGAATAGAGTACAGAATGCATGTAGCCATTGAGAGAAGAAGAGGAGAGCCATTGAGAGAAGAGGTGACAGGTTGTATCTGTTAGTGATGAGCTCTAGCTATAGCCTTACTTACAAGCATACATGCATTTCTAGTCTCACACATGGCATAGAAAACTGGTCAGTCTCTTTGTACATTATACCAAGACTATGAAGATTGCATAAGACAGCGATGAATCCCAGTGAGGGGCCTGAAACGGTATAATCTAAAATATGGCAGCTGTACTTCAACCTTTCTATGTGTAAGGTGATGCTGCTTGGAGTATTTCTATCTGCTTTAAAGGAGGCCTTGGTCACTTAAGCCTTGAAGAAGCATCATTTAGAAAATGTTCACTAGTTTGATTCTTGGCAGGGGTGCCATTGAGGATATGGTGCCTATCTACTGCAGAATGAATAGTCTCACACATGCACATCTAAAGGCAATATGATGAAAGGCAATTCATGTACTGCATGCCTTTGGGAAGTGGGAGGAACCAAACACACTGCCTGCAGTCCCTTCCCTATGGAACTTGTTGAAAAGTACAGTAAGAAGTTAATCTGTTCTCCCAGCAATCCTCTACCTGGAGTGAGATTTCACGGGTCTATATTAAAAGACAGAAGAGGTGTTTCAGCGAACACCTCTTGGTCGACATGTAATGAGTGAATGCACTAAAGCGCGAATGCTCAAAACAGCGTTTTCTTTCCCTGGGAAAGAAACCGCTAGCACAAACACACACACTTTAAAACATAACAAAGCCCCCCACACCCTACAATGTGGGGGGACTGTGCCCCCACACCCCTCTAACTAAATATACCAACTCCGAGATCGCACTACAGTGAGGAAAGGGGTGAACACACAGGGATGGCCAAGCATTTTCTTTCCCAGGGAAAGAAATCGATGTTTTCATCATTTGCGCTTTAGTGTGTTTGCTCATTATGTGTCGACCAAGAAGTGTTCGCTGAAACACCTCTTCAGTCTTTTATAGACCCGATTTCAACAAGCCTCTATGCTACATCCTCCCTTAATGTCTCTATAGGCTTCACGTTTTTCAGCCTTTATAACTCATCAGTCTGCCCACCATTCTTTTCTTTCATTCTCCTCAGACTCATAAACTGAACTCCATTTAGTAGATGAACATCAAAGAGAATTAACCATTTAATACTATCAACTGCTCCATGGCCTACATGTACTTTGGGCTTCCCAAGCTAATTCACCACATTTTCTTACCTGTCTTTCTTTCTCCCACTACTGAAAGACAGGCATTTTGCTCCCTTTATGCCTGCTGCCACTGTTTTTAAAATGTCACTACTGTCCCTTCTCATATGCTTTGCTAGCTTGATTCTGGCCCCCACATAACTCTCCAATTCATTGTCCCTCTCCATTCCTTTTATATTTCTTCTGACGTTCTTAACAACAATTGCGTTTACAATGAACCTTTGTTTTCTTGTATTTGTCTTTGCAATCTCGCTTAATCCCTTTTCATAGTCCAGCTAAAAACACATTCAGTGAATCTACTTCACATCACTTCCCCCACTATGCTTTATTCCTAGTTAAAAACACTTTCATCTGTTAACTCCTTTATCTTCCCCTGCTCTGATCCTTGTGGTCAGACCTGGTGCTTCTCCTTAATCAGCATGAACCTCACTACTGCATGGTCAAAGTCTGCCAGTGTATCCCTAGCCATTATATCCCTCACTCCATCTTTTTTTTTTTTCCAAAAGAACAAAACTGAGAATTTCCCCCTTCTAGATTCCAGCCACTACTTCTGTCTGCCTTCCCTGCCTACCCTAGATGAGCAAATGCCCTATCTGCTTCAAGCAGATTAAGGTCTCTTATCATAAACAGCCTCTTCTGTCATGCCCACACTCCCATCCTCAAACAACTTAATATGTTTTGCAGATGACGTAGGTGGAAAATACAAGACATCATACCAACTCGCTCTTTGCTTGTAGCAAATTAAGTGGTAAAAAGTTAATATGGGCTCTTTCCTCCTCAGTCATCCTTCAGTATCTTCCATACTTTTTGCTCATTTTGTTTTCTTGCCTCTCTCTTTTTAATACCACCCAACTAAATCTTTGTCTTGTGCATACTACAACACCTCCACCAAACTTACATACTCTATCATTCCTAAATATATTGTGTTTATTCTAGAACCTGGTTCAGTGGCAGTACAGGTAGATGCCACTGTGGCAACATGCAAGTTTAGCATTGTTTCTAAAAATTTTTGAAGAAAGCTTACAGTCAAAATGACAATACTATCTTTTCTAGATAATAACATTATATTTGACCCATTTCTAACTTGTTAATTTGTCCCATCTAGAACCTCTTTGTGAACATGTCCTGCTCCTTAAGGCTTGCTGTTTGAAAAATAAAATAAATGAATCTGCATTTTTTCATCACTACAACAGCATGTTAATTGTGTAATATGCATAATTTTGCATTTGATTCCACAAATTACAACACCAACTTGATATTTATTAACCATTAAAAATGGAAAGCATTTTAATCCCAAAAATCTGAGTTTGAATAGCAGCATGGCTGCTGGGAGAGCTGGGCAGAGAACAGTAGGAGTGAGTGGCCAGAGCTGGTTCACTTAGTCTGTGTGGAGGGACTGGTGGTCCACTGGCTGTTTAGCCACATGCAAGCAGAGGCTTGCAGGTGATGAAGTTAAAGCTGTAATGTGACAGCAGTCCTCATTATCAAGTGGGAGGGAGCTATCACATACGAGGGGCGGAGTAGGCCCTTGTAATGATGTAGGTGCCCATGCAAGCCACCAAGGAGTGGGATTATGTCTTTAGCTGATAATGCTATCTTTGCTAGCACAATTAGATACAAGCGAGGACATGGGTGCCTGGATGATGGTACCTTCCAGTCTATCCCCTCTGCACTACAGACACCCAAACAACAGGGTTACAAATGGGTTCAAGACTGATGGTGGGGGTTGTGTTGGCAAGTTAACTGGGAAAAATAATCTTTGAAACCATTCTAAACATGTTTAGAAGGCAGCAAAATATTTTTCTTTCTTAAAAGAAAAAACACTCATAGGCACTACACTTCTCTTTTTGCAGTTTGAAGAATACAATTTAAGCAGGTGAAGTATTGTATGATTATGTGACTACATTCTAGTTTGTGTAAAATTTGCACTCTACTTAAAGATCTTGAGAACACGTCAGTCCTGCCATTAAAAAGTTCACTGTATACTTTTTTGTAAAGGTTATTAATGTTATATAACCCATCACCGTACCATTTTTAAATATCTTATGTCACCCCTTTTGCCTGCTGACTATCAGCCTTCCCTATTATGGCAGCTGTTATAGAGGCAGCCATCACAGGGGTTCTGTGGTTAGGTCCCTAACCCCACCAGAGTGGCTGATGTGAGAACCCCTATCACTGTGGTAGTGTTCTATGCCCTCCCCTGGCAGGTGCATGGCATAGCATGCAACCACACACATTACTTGCTCAGTCACATCATTCTTCCTACAGCCACTGTTGTAGTGCAAGCATCCATCTGCATGGTAGCAATTTGGCCAACCAGGATTACCACTCTGACCTCCCTCCAGAAAAGGTGAGCCAGTCTAAACTGCTCACTCATATCTTCTCTAGTCTGGCTCTTCTAGTAACACAGCTCTAAGATGAACTTGGGTTGTAAGTCAGGATTTCATCCTTCTACGTCACAGAGCAGAGTCCAACTGTTCCGGGCTGAGCCTGAAATTGGTCAGTACTGATCGGTGCAATACACTGGTAAACAAATATAAATAAATAGATAGATACCATTTTGGCAAGAACATCTTTTTTTGGAGGAAGTGTAACTGGTTAAATTTCAGTACAACATATTTTTCCTATAATGGCGATACTTTTCCTTATTTTTGTATTTTTTAATCCCCTTTACCATATATTGAATTCCAATACATGGTGGCACCAAACAGCCTAATCTAGACATTAATTCACTTTTCCCATTGCAAGGAAAACTTTTAAAATGTGTCAGTTTAGCAACTTCTGAGGGCTTAAGCCAGAAGATCTAGTTCTACTGCACACTTACTTTTTTTTCTGTGTGTGGAATGTTGGATATCATAATTACAACACATTTCAGATTGCTGCAGGCCAGACTGGGTACAGTTCCAACAAAATCCCATGAAGTAACAGCTAAGAGCAGGACACTTTGAAAAGCATTAACACTCAGCTCTGATTGATGGAGATACCACATAACTTTCCACCTCTGTCCTCCAGAATGAAGGGCAAATCCAGAAATAATCAGGGATGCTTTTTAAAACAGTAGCATTATTAACTTGAGGAGCTGACAAACAAGGGAATATGAATTAACACACATTTTTCTGAAGTAAAAGAAAGTGTCTATAGCACTAACAATTAATCATTACTTAAACATAATCCACTACCTTTTTTCACCAACAATCGCCAGTCTTAGGAGGGATTAGGACAGACAGCAAAATTATGAGCCAAAATCAAGGACAGTTGAGTAGCATGAATGACAGGAATCCTGTATCACTTGCACAGCCTGTAGATCAAGAAGGCTTGTGTTGGCCAGTGTTGCACTAATACAAACGTGTAGCGCGTAAAAAAGCCCTGGGTGCAAAAACACTAAAGTCATCTACGGCTCACAGAGATGGAGGCAGAAGAAGAGTTACTGAAAATAAAACAATACTTCATGACTTCAAGAATGACAAAACTAGAACTTGCTGTAATGCTACGAGCTAGACGGCTGGTAGCAAGCAGCAGTGCAGCACATATTCACCGCAAGACAAGACCTCAAACTGACTCCAGCAAATGCCTGTGCACACAAGACTGTACATGTACAATCACCCTGGGCTGGATTCCAGTACATTCTACACTTAGTGCAAGAAGCACTGCCAAGTTTGCAAGCATTCCAGAAAAAGTCAATGAACACAGGACTACTGCTTGACCAGAGCATAACCTATTTCAAATCTTGAAACTTGGATGCAGTCAAGATGCTCCTACGCAAAGTTTCATGCACCATGTCAAATCACTTACCAGCTTCTTTAACCTCTCCAGGGGAAGAACATCCAGCTAAACAGGCTGGGTCTAACTACATGCAAGTCTGTGCTACTAGAACAAAAACATGTAACTGCTATGACCGCAGATGCTGAGCAGCCCAAGTGAAGCATTTAAAGTTAAAAAAAAAAAAAACCGAGGGCCAATGAAGCAAGTTCAACTTGCTCACTCTTCAACACAGTAAAAAAAAAAAACACATAACTGGGGCACTTCTGTTATTACAGTGAAAAAAAATGTAATCTTCACAACATTAGGACCATTATGACAAAAAACATACCTTATAGCGCTTGACAACTTCCCCTACAGGAAGCACTCTGTGATACCTGTGTTGTAACGACCTGTCACAAACCACACAGATGGGCTTTAAATCATCTTCACAAAACAACTTTAGTTTTTCTTCGTGTTCTTTGCACAGTTGCTCTTCAGCTGGTTTACCACGGATAACCAAGCTGAGCTTCCTAATGCTATTCACTAGGTTAGCTAGCTGCCTGTTAGGCCTAAGAACCTTCTGTTCAAACTCTGCCCTACAGTTGGGACAGAATACTTTACCCTCTGATCTGTTCCAGAACTCTGTGATACAGGCCCGGCAGAAGTTGTGACCACAGTCAGTAAGAACAGGCTCATAAAAATAATCCAAGCAAATTGAACACACTGCTTCATTTGTAAGCTCTTCAGACGCTGCTGCCATTTTCATTCAGAAAAAAAAAAAATGCTAGGTTAAGCATTCAGTTCCAGATACATATAAATTGGCCTAAGCAACCTTACAACTCTAAGATCAGATTACATCCTTAACCCACTAAAGCCTGCTGTTGAAAGTGCTTCAAACTTTCCCCCTTGCTTTGGCAAGTACTGCCACCTACTGGTTAAAGCTATAAAACAAACAATGAAAAATAGAATCCCACATTTAATCACTACTGTTTTTCTGATTTGTACAATCTTTGACCATTAGGGCCAAACTTGCTAGGTAATTGCTTACGTTATGCCATCTACAGGATTCTTTGATGGCGGACTCCTCACTCGTACTTTTAAATCCTGTGGTCATAGAGAGTTGCACTGATCTTCAGCTGCCTTCAGCATTACCTGCCTTTCTCCACACTCAAAGATCTTTGTGCTTTTTCCACTTCAGAGAGATATTCTTCTACCCTGTCGGTATGACACTTGGCAGATTTGACTAGATTTATTCTCCAAGTACAATGACGGCAGGCTGCTTTGATTCTTCTATTCTCTTAGTTCATTAAGAGGCACGCACATGGACCTTATACAAGTACTCCCTTCCCTTTTGGTCCAAATTAATTATTACAGTTCTTGGGTTATGCTCCCCCTGGTACCAAAATGCCAGTACTTGTACTCACATTTCTCCTGGATCCCAGTGTCAGCTTCAATGGCACTGGGTTGGCAATTGACAAGTACTCCTGATGTCTGGCCTCCCTCCCTCCTGCTGGTGTCGTTTTGCTGCAAGGTATCCTAACATTGGCATAAAAGGTGAAGATGTGCTTGTCTGGTCAAAATCTGAGCCTAGCATCAGAATCAGTGTGAGATTCTGCAGCTCCAGGGCTGGCTCTGCTTTGTAGCAAGTGTATGTTGGACCTGGTGACAATTCAACCAGACCAACATTTGTGGAACCCATGGTGGTTGGACATCCCAAACTGGATTAAAGGGTGGTGATGCTCATTATTTTTACAGCAACTACCCTGCCTTTGAGACATCAAGTACAGGTTTTAGACCCTGCTCTGAGGATATCCTTAAGTCCCTATTTACCCACACCTGGGACTGGATCAAGATGTGGCCTGCTAGAACTTTCTATATTACAATTGCTGTCTTTGTATGAGGAAGATTCCCCTGCATTGGAGGTGTTTAGTTTCATAAAGTTATTTTTCCAATAGTGGACTGGAGTGAGGTGTTGGTTTCTACACCCCCCCCCCCCCACCAAGAATGTGGACCTTTGTGAACTACTGTAAATGATGTGAGAAAGAAGTAAGCAATTCTCCAGAGACCTCACCTCCCTACAAACTCAAACTGCAAATAATATGCAGATGTACAGAATGGGAGGACGTCATCCTCATACTGTGGCGGTTTGTCCTGAAAATTATACTTTGCTTCTGATTCCATTCACATGCTCTCATATAGTGAAATCTTACATGGTAAGTAGGGCTGGTGTTATCTACTCCACTGCCTTTCTTGCTTTCTGACACTGACTCTGATCTGGTATTGCCCTGTGTGTAATGGTCCTGGAAACAGTACCACAATGCAAGATTACACTTACAGAAGATAGATATTCCACAATGCCCGGAAATGAACAACAGAGCTCACTTCTTTAAAATCTAACACACATGTATAGCACTTAATCAGTTCATCTCTCTTTTTTTTTTTTTTTTAGAAAATGCTCTCTGCTTCTTCTCACTTCTCAGACAAGCCAGGAAGGCCAATAGTCAGAGTAGGCAGGACTTTAGGACTTTGTGATGGCTCTGTTTACTTTAGGATGGTAACTGGCTGTGAACTTTGGGGCAGCCACTATACTAACTGTTGCACATAGGCTCTTCTTCCCATGTTACTCATAGTGAGGGGTGCTCTTCAGTTATAATCTCAGTTGGGAGTTTCTTTTGTGGGGTTGTCTGCGCACAAGCCATCATCTCTGTCTTTGTTTAGGCACTCCATACTGACAGCCAGACTTCCTGACCTTTACCTTGAATGGCTAGGGGTGTGCCTGTTGGGATCTGTCACTTTATATTTATAGGCAGTCAAACTAAGTTTAATTGTGGTTTCTTGTCTTCTTTACACTGAACACTGATATGGGTATGAGTTTCCTCTGCCATTCCATTTTGGGCAAGACAGGGTTGTCTGACCTTTGTGGCAAACTGAACTATCCTTCCCCTTGCCACTGCCAAACTACTAGTTCTTGTATAGAAATACCTTTATGCCCTGAGGAAACAAATGCCCAAACACTATCATGTAGTTCTAAAACATCTGGGTATCAGTGGTAAGACCAATGGGCAGGGCCATAGCATGGTCTTCCTGACTCTGCCTTTCCAGACGTCCTACTTGTCCTGCTTACCACATCTCAGAGGGAGGTGGGTATCATACAGGAGGGTTAGGTCTGTATGATGGGTTCCTGCTAGATTGTCGAAACTCTGTTTACGTGAATATGAAATCATTGACACGTATTGCGCGAATTACATAATCATCGAATGTGCAAAACTGCAAAATTTGAAATGTCGAAGTGTTTTGGTTGGCCCATCTGTGGTATAGCTCCGTAAGATAAGTGTGCGATAGTTACGGACCTTAGGGTTAGGGTGCCAACGAAAATCCATTACATAGAATACCAAAACAGCGACACGTATTACTCGAACCGCAAAAATACAGAACGCACTAACCCGCGAAATTTAAAATATCGAACGTTCATAGTCGGCCAACCTCACCACCCGCTACATACTACCTACCCAAACAAAATAAATAAAGCACATACATACACTAACCAAACCCTACTCCTAACCCTAAAGTAAAGCACCAAAACTCAGCTTCTAACCCTACACTAAACCCCACATACAGAACTATCCTTAACCCCTCCCTAACCCTAAGATCGGTAACTACCGCACACTTCCCCTACAGAGATAAACCCAAACAAAAAAAATAATACACATAAATACATTTAACAAAACCCTACTTATAACACTACACTAAATCTTACAGACATTACCTATCTATGCACTTACCTTAACCCGCACCCTAACCCTAAGGTCCGCAACTATCGCACACTTATCTTACGGAGCTATACTGCAGACAGGCCAACCAAAACACTTCGACATTTCGAATTTTGCAGTTTTGCACATTTGACGATTACGTATTTCGCGCAATACGTGTCAATGATTTCGTATTCGTGTAAACGGAGTTTCGACAATCTAACAGGAACCCATCATACAGACCTTACCCTCTTCCAGCATCCTTGATTTAGGCATGATGAAGACTGGTAGGTGAAGTATTCTGTCGTCACTGTGTGCATCAGACCTTGTACTGACCTGAGTTTCTGCTTGCCTGTGATTTCATGAAGCTGATCTATATCTCCTGCCCACCTTCTTTGGTTGCATGCTTTGTATGTTTTTGTTTTGTTGGCATGGGTCACTGTCTTCCCTTTCTGGCAGTACACTAGAACAGTTGACATATAAATGTCAGTGTTTGTGTAGGTCCACTAGATGCCATATAAATACAGTAGCTATTTTCTTAGTTGTTTTCTTGCACTGCAATTTCTTCCGCAACCTTTGCTATGATAAGTGCAGCAGAGAAGCATTCCATGTCAAGACTCAATTGGTTACAAATAATTCTACCATGGACTTCTTCAGGGCAGGTCTTATTAGGAAGTCTGAATGTACGTACATGTTAGGACTGAACTGTAGCTCTTGTTTGAGGCCGATAACCTACTTCATGCTATGTGTCTTTGCCACTGGGAAAGTAAAGATGACTAGAATGTACAGACATACTAATGGGAACATTACTGCTGTTCTTGCTAAACGAAATATGTGCAATATCAAAATGGCTGTAAGTAACTAACTTCAGAATCATGGTCAAGGATTGTATTAGAGTTGACATTTTGTTTTCCATGAAGAATTTTCACTGAGCTATATTGAGATGTGGTCCTATAAACTTCAAGGTCCATGCTGATGTTGGTTTGACATTTGTCAGCTAAATGAAAGTCCAATTTTAACACTTTCAGCACTGAAAGTAAAGTTCCTAGTAACAGACTCTGTTTTACTTACTTGAAAGGCGGGCTGTTATCCAGAATAAAAAAATGTCCGCTGCTCTCTTTACAGTAATAGTTTATATCGCTGTAGAAAAATGTGTTGTAAAGACTATGGGGACTGCTAAAAGATTAATGGGAAGGACTGCTAAACGGAAATAGTTTCTATGCTCTGCAACCTTAAACACTTTGGCGATAACTTCTTCATTTATATGGATGCATGCTTCCTATGTCAGTTAAGGTAATCTAATTGTTAAATTACTGAAAAAGACATCTATGGTTCTACAAAAATCAAATGTAATTACTAGAGTCCACTAACAGAAAGATGATAAAAAAGGTAGAGAGGAAAATGTCAAAAATGGTTTACCTGTGCCACATGTAGGTTGTTGGTAAGCAGCACCTCTTCCATTACACCTCTCAGGTGTACCTCATTATGAGGAGGATTCCCTATTCCGATTCTTAAAAAGTCCACATTCCTCACAGTTCCACACTGACAGGCTCTGTCACACATTCAGTGTTTAACACACCTTTATTAAATTATCACTTAAGACACAGGCAAACAAACTAACAGAAATGGAAAAAAAACATATGAATTATTTTCCTATTTACATACATTATATGTCACATAGCTTTTCTTTGTAAATATCATCTGTTCAGCATTACATAATATATATATATATATATATATATATATATATATATATATATATATATATATATATATATATATATATATATATATATACATATACATATATATAAAACATAATATGCTGAATCCCTGCCTTCCTTTAAACCCCATTCCACCTGAACATTATTCTTCATGCATTGTTTCCACAATTTTCATTTATTTCTGTGTAATTTGCTCCTCCCCTTTTCTAAAGATCCCTCTTCCAATTCTTTTACCTCTTATATAACATTTCAATTTTCTAGCAATTGCTTTTTGCCATTCAACAAAATTAAACTTAATATGGTCTTACTACGTCTTGGCAATACATACCCTGTGTCCCAACACTAAAGAATAATTTCCTTAGTGACTGACAGAGTACTCTACGGATTTTTCAAAATATGTCAACTCATTACACTCCCAAAACATAATAGTTTCCAGATAGCTTTTTATTTCCCAACACGCATCCAACATTTGCTATCTACCCGAGGAAGAAATCTTTGGAGTCTGCCTGGAGTTTAAACATATCTATGTAAACACTTCCAAGCAAAGATCCTAAACCTTCTGGATGCTTGTTGTGTATTGGAAGCCATACATATGACCTCCCATTGTTCTCTTGTAAGCTGCTTTTCCAGTTTCTCTTCTCAATCTTTTTCTAACCTCTTCTATGGATTCTTATAGTTATCATGCAATATTTTAGATGCCTTACAAATATTCCTTTTTTAACAGCAGCTTTTATTCTAGATTCAACTAAAAACTCCACCAGAGCAGGTCTTTTGCTTAGGATTCCCCTGTCATGTTATCTTTGCCTACACTCTGATATCAGTCCCTAATGGGAAGGCAGTCTCTAGCCTGCAGTACAAATGTCTTCTTGGCCTCATCCCTCTCCAGTTATTTGCTCCCAATATCTCTGCTCCTTTGCCAGTTTTCTCAAGTAAATGGCAGCCCTTTCTTGTCTATTTTCTGTACCCCTACTTTCAGTTATCCCTATTGGCAAAATCTCCTTTCTCCATTCTCGTGTTGGCTTAGTCCTTAGAATACTTTCTGCTACTTTATGAATACAATATCCTGTAAAGTTGTTATTCTCCTTAAGGATCGTCATCAAAAATCCCATACTCTATTTCTTGAATGCCCCCCTCCCCCACTTTATAATCATCCCTTTCCATTTTGAATTATAATATTCTGCTTGTCTTATGTATACCAGCTTTAACTGTGTAGCTCTAAAATATTCCTTCAAATCAGGTAATCCTAAACTACCTTGTTCTACTGGAAGGATAAACTTATCTCACATATCTCTTGCCCTCTTCCCCTCACAAATAAATTCCTTCAACTCTTTATTAGTTATTATTCACAACTTCTCCTCCAGTTCATAAAAATATGCCTGACCTGTGTATAAAACTAAAGAAACTAAAACATTTTCACTGCTTGTATTTTACTATCCATATCCATAAAGAAGAGCTTCCAGTATTTCAGTTTTTGTATTATTTGTTTACCTATTCCCAAATAGCTTTAGCTGCCATAACAGAAGCCTTTTTAATCCATACTACTAAATATTTAATCTTATGTCCTCATGAATATGGGTATTACTGAAACTTTTCATTAATGGGTATGTAATTTAAAAATACAGCCTTTTTTTATCTTCATTAATTTTATATCCTGAAATGACTTGAAACTGTCTCAAAATGTTCCATAACACTGAAGTTTCCTTCATTTATAATATATAAAATAATATTATCTACAAATAAAGCTAACTTTTCTTAATTACCACACCAACTGCATCCTTGCATTTTTGAGTCACTTATTTTTTTGTCAATGGTTCTAAATATAAAGCAAATAATAACAAGGGGTTAAGAGACAACTCTGCCTATTTCCTCTGTTCAAGCACAACTTATCAGAGACAAACCCTTATCAGGAAATGCAAATGCTTCCATTACCCTACTCAAAATCCCAGCTTTCTCTATTGAATGCTTTCTCTGCATCAAGACCCACCAACAGCAGCAGTATTTTCTTAAATTCTACTTCCCTCTGGATAATTCTTCCATTAATGTTTTCAAATGCTTGCCTCCCTCCACAAAAATAAAACACTGGTCCAAATCTATGAGTTTTAGCAACACGTTTATCATTCCCTTAGCTAATATAGACATAAATACGTTATAATCATGGTTTAAAATTGAAATAGATCTTTATGAAGCAGAGTCTGATGGGTCTTTACTGACTTTTAATACAGCCATCACAGCTTTCTTCCAAGATGTTGGTGCTTCCCCTCCTTTTAAATTATTATTAAACAAAATCTTCCAGATCTTTATCACTTTCTTCTTTCCTAACTTCCAAACTTGGAACCAAATGTACTGCTGAACGCCAATAACTAGTCCACAGAAATACAATAAATGTTTATTTAATCCACATAGATAAGCGCTTTCGTCACACAGACTTCAACAGATCTAGATCTGTTGAAGTCTGTGTGACGAAAGCGCTTATCTATGTGGATTAAATAAACATTTATTGTATTTCTGTGGACTAGTTATTGGCGTTCAGCAGTACATTTGGTTCCTGGTTCTTTAACTGCTGGTTGGCTTTTTTTCGTGTTAACTTCCAAACTTCTATAAGAATACCATCTGATCCTGTAGACTTTCCTGAAGATTGATTATACATCGCCGTCGTAAATGTTAGTTGCTAAGCCTCATCTACCTCTAACCTTGGCATAATTAAGTTTTCCATAAATATTACCAAAACAAAACAGGAGCAAAACCGATGAAGGAAAAAATATATATAAAATGAAATAAACGGTCAGACAGATGGCATAAAACACATAAAAACTTTTAATACAAAAACAAAACTAAAAATAAGATAAAAGATGAGCACTTTCGCATCAAAACTAGGTGTTTCATCAGATCTGCAGCAATGAAATAAACAGAGCATTTAACGCATTACCTTAGACTACGTGATTTGAGCACAGATTTTACAGGTATATAATCATTCAACCCTTTGCCCCTAGTGGCCAGTAAAATAATCATCCATTTAATCTCAGTGCACTCAGTATGAGTCCTAATATTGCCCCCTCTAGGGCTGACATAATCAAGTTCAAGCACCATAAACTTAAAACAATGCTCAGTCCCTTCCTGCATTTCATCTTTTGATAAAGCATTTTTGTCATCATGTTTATTAATAGGGGAAAGGTGCTCCCTAATACGATCTCTGAGACTCCGATTAGTCTTGCCAACATAAAATGATTGGCAGACATCATACACAGCCAAGTATACAAGATTAGAGGAACGACAGTCAGCATGTCTATTAAAATAAAACATGCGGGAAGTATCAGGATGAAAAAAATGGTTATCAGTTTTAATAAACTTACACATGCTTACAGAGAAATGTCCCAATCTTATTAGCATTATAAGATTCAGATGTCAATTTCTTATAACACAACATGTCCTTCAAAGTTTTACTATTCCTAAAAGAGAAGAAAGGCTGCGTACCTACAGCAGTCTTACACTTCTGATCAACTCCAAAAACATGCCAGTGTCTCCTCATTATATCACAAATCAAACTAACATCATTGGAGTAAAAAAAGGGTCTGGTCCTGGTGCTCCTAAAAGATGTGGCTTCATTCTGTGCTAAGGATACCTCTGCTTGGTTACAGCCCCTATCCATACACTCTTTGGTCAATAAACTGAAAGAATTATACATGTCACTGTCTTTAGCATGAAGACGTGCTGATCTAAAGAACTTGCCTTTAACAACATTACGTTTGACATTTGCTGAATGCATACTGCGTGCATGTAAAATATTGTTCTTCTAACAAGATTTCTTAAATAGGGAGGTATTCAGACCACCAGATAATTTAAGCACTCTGACACCTAAGAAAGCAATATTAGAATTAGAAAACTCATATGTGAGCTTCAGATAGGCAGTAGTAGCATTCAAATAGCCTACAAAATCAGATAACAAATCCAAGGTGCCTGCCCAAACAAAAAACACGTTGTCAACAAAATGACAATAGTATAGAACTTTTTCAAGAAACACATTTTTGCTACTAAAAACAAATTCTGACCCCCACTCAGCTAAAACTAGATTGGCGTAGTTATTTGCACACATGGTGCCCATAGCTATGCCTGTACGTTGTATATATGCATCACCCATAAACAAAATGGCATTATTGTTAAGAATAACTTCCAATAAAGCACAGATAAGATAGAATTAGTGTCAAAACATGAGTACCTACTCAAGTACATATGTATGTTCTCTATACCACTGGTATTAGGAATGCAAGTAAACAAAGAGACCACATCCATGATCACAAGAAAAGTACAGTTGTGTACACTTACCATAAATGTAGATGTTCGAGTGTATTCACCGTTGCAGTCATTACATTTGGGTAATCTGCTGGCAGGTTGCCCTCAGTCGGCCTGATTAACAAAGTCTTGGGTCCTGCGTCGGTTGCTGTCCCTTCTTCCATGACGTCAGGTCGTCAGGGGTATAAAACATGCAGCCAACGCCATTTTCATCAGTTTTTCTTGCCCCAGATGTGAGGTGCCCCCCAAATGGGGAGCAAAATATATATATATATATATATATATATATATATATATATATACACATATATGTAATTTAGAACACAAAAAATATACCTCCAAATAAAAGCAAATGCAACAAAAAGGCTTTTGAGAATAGTGAAGGAAAGAAGAGGTATAAAAAGAGCAAAGTAGGGGGCTGGCGGGTGGGTAACCAGGACTGCAACACTGAATGCACTTGAATAACTACATTTATGGTAAGTGCACACAACTGTACTATGTTCTTCATGTTTCACTGTTGCAGTCATTACATTTGGGTAGAATCCCAAAGCTATGGTTGGGAGGATGGAATTATACAGCTTTAGGAGCAGCTATAAGGCCCTGCAGGACAGCAGTGGCAAAGCCTGCTCTGGATTTAGAGAAGAGAGGTAAACAGTAATGTTTGGTGAATGTATGAACTGAGTTCCAGGTAGCAGCTTCTAGAATGTCTCTGGTAGGAACCCCTCTGAGAAAGGCTGCAGAAGTAGATGCAGCCCTGGTGGAATGGGATCTGATCCCCTTGGGAACAGGGTTACCATGATGCATGTAGCAGAAACAAATACAATGGCTTATCCATTTTGAAATAGTCTGCTTTGAAACAGCCTTTCCCTCTGCCCCTGCAACAGATGCCACCAGTAGTTGCTCAGATTTTCTTAGAGATTTTGTCCTGTTTAAGTAGAATCTTAGTTGTCTGTGTACATCCAATGAATGCAGAATCCACTCCCCCTTGTTCTGTGGATTTGGGAAAAAAGTTGGCAGATGAATGGTCTGATTAAGAGCCACACTAGATACCACTTTAGGCATAACGGATGGATTGGTCCTGAGCGACACCCTGTACGTGTACAAAATAATAAAAGGCTCCACTTCCATGCGAGCCAGTAGTTCTGAAATCCTTCTAGCTGAAGTGACTACTAAAAGAAAGGCTGCCTTCCAAGAGAGAAATTTTATGTCTGCTGTAGCAGCTGGCTCAAAAGGAGGAAGGGTGAGCTTTTCCAACACAAAATTGAGGTCCCAGGCCGGAGTTGGTGCTCTCCTGGGAGGTCTTAAATTCTTGGCCCCTCTGAGATACTGCTTTAGCAGGGGATGAGAAAAGAGGGGAGGCTCTGTGTTGTAATGAGCTGAAATGGCAGAGGCACAGATTTTTATGGAAGAGAAGGATAGGCCCTTGTGAAGCATCTCAGTTAAATATTGCAGAATCTGAGGAATATTGGGCATTGCTGTGCTTATTCCTTGTGCCTGGTTCCAGGCACAGAATCTTTTCCATTTATCAGCATAAGATTTTCTAGTACTAGGCCTTCTAGCCTCCAAAATGACATCCATCACAGGTTTGCTGAGAGATGTAACTGGTGAAATTAGTTGATTAGCCATGCTGCAAAATTCAGAGTTTGGAGCTGAGTGTGCAGAATTTGATAGTTCTGCTGAGAAAGTAGATAAGGTGTCTGAGGCAGGTACCACGGAGGAAGTGTGACATATTGTGTAGGAGTGGGTATCAGTGTTGGCGAGGCCATTCTGGAGCAATCAGAGTAATTTTTGTTTTTCCCTGACTTTTAGCCAGAGGGGGAAAGGCATAGACTGATAGGTTTTTCCAGCTGAAGGATAGAGCATCCACTTTCCAAACTTTTTTTGTGATGGATTTTTGTGCAGAATTTGTCCACCTGATAGTTTTGGGGTTAGGCAAAAAGATCTGTGTCTGGGCTCCCCCATTTGTGTGTCAACATGCTGAAGATTTATGGATCCAGTTTCCATTCGTGTGGGTCCATAAGATTTATGCTTAGTTCGTCTGCCAGAGTATTTTGCCTTCCTGGCAAGAATTGAGCTTGTAGATGTATTTGCTAAGTCAAGGCTGTGTTCCACAAAGCCATGGCTAGTCTGCAAAGGGGCTAGGAATGGGTACCCCCCTGCTTGTTTATGTACCACATGACTGTGGTGTTGTCCGTCTTTATCAGTAGTTGTCCTGGATGAAAAAAAGTCCTTGAAGGCTGTCAGAGCATTCTGTACAGCTAGCATCTCTTTCTGGTTGATATGCAGGTGCATTTGATTTGGGCTCCATTCGCCCTACATACAACTCCCTGCCAGATGTGCCCCCCAAGCATAATCTGATGCGTCTGTAGTCAGGGTTTGGGTGGCAGGGGGTGGAATGAATGACAGTCTCTTATTTTGGTGACAGGCCTCTGCCCACCATAGGAACTGTTGCTGCAGGCAAGGAATGATAGGAATCATTGTTTCCAGGCTGTGACAATGTTGACTCAATAAGCTTTTTAGGTACCACTGACGTTTCCTCATATGCAGTCTTGCATATGGAATTAGTAGAATGCAGGAAGCCATGAACCCTAAAGCCTGCAGAATTTGTCTTGCAGATAACTGGGTTTTTGTGGCCACTTGTTTGAAGTAAGTCATCAATTGGATTTGTTTTTCTGGCGTGAGGTAAGTCATCTGGGCAGTTGTATTCCAGTTTGCACCCAGGAATGTAATTATTTGAGAGGGTACCAGTTGTGATTTCTTTTCGTTTATGGTGTACCCTAGGCAAGTTAGAAGCCTTTTTGCAAATGCCAGATGCTGTAAAAGAGTGTCCTTGTTTTCTGCCTGAATTAGACAATCATCCAGATAAGGATAAATTTGAATGTTTCTTTGTCTGCAACATGCAATTACTGGAGCCAGGCACTTGGTGAAGTCCCTGGGCACAGTAGATAAGCCAAAGAGCAGTGCAGGTGACTGGTAATGCAAGTAGCCTGCTTTGAAACAGAGGTATCTCCTGCAAGATTCCCTGATTGGGATATGCAGGTAAGCCTCTTAAGTCTAGAGTTATCAACCAGGCATCCTTGCCTAGCATAAGCAGTAACTGTTGTAGAGTCAGCATTTTGAATTTTGGAATGTCCAGGAATGTATTTAGAATGGATAAGTCCAGAATTGGATGCCATGATTTGTCTTTTCTGGGTACCAGGAAAAGTCTTGAATAAAAACCTTGTCCCTTTTCCTTTTCTGGTACTGGCTGAATAGCCCCCATATTCATGAGGGACATAACTTGCTTCTGGGCCTCTGCCCACTGATTTGGAGGCAGATCTGGCCATCCGTTTGGAATTGGCAACGTGTGGAAATGAAATCTGTATCCCTGGGATACTAGATTTAAAACTCACTTGTCCTGGGTAATTAGATGCCAATTTTGTGCATGAAGTGCTAGTTTTCCCCCCAACGGGGCTGCCAAAAGATAAGTGCTTGGCGATGGCAGAGGAAAGTCATTGAGACTGTTTACCGTAGGGAGGTGCTTTGCTACTTCCAGATTTGGAGGTGGAGGCACCCCATTGTTTTGTTCTGTAAGTTCCTTGTGACTGAAACCTGGAGCCTTTGGAGTGTCTGGGTTTGACCTGAGCGGGTCTGGAAAGGACCAATTCTTAGTGGGCCAGTGTCTACTGAACCTGGGGGGCTGCACTTGTAGGAAATCTTTTACAGTTTGCATAGATTTAGCTTTGTCTTCCATCTTTTTCAAAACGTCTTCTGCCTTACTACCAAATAGACTGTCCTGTTGTAAAGGAGCATCCAACAATTTTGCTTTAACATGATCAGGCAGATTTTGCCCTGCAAGAGGCCTCCAAGGAATCAAAACCACATTGCAAAGTATGCTTTCCAACTTGTTCAGCTGAATGCAATACATCATGTAACTCTTTAATTTCCACACAGTCAGAAATCAACATAATTTTCTGTTTAAGTAAGCCCATGACATGTTGCTGATATTTAAGCATATGAAATTGACAGTTTAAAGCCCTTATTGCCAAGGTTGCAGACGTGTAAACCTTCTTACTCTGTCTATCCAGTGCCCTGGAGTCTCTATCAGAAGGGGTAGGATTTTTAGCAGTAGATGCCTTAACACCCTTGGGACCCTGAGAAATGGTTTCAGGGTCAGCAGTAGGGTTTTTAAAAAGGAATTTGTGGGAGTCAGGAACCCTGTAATATCGGTCTGGCTTACTAGGAGCTGGAGGCAGGGAATCAGGAGCCATACTGGATTCTGAGAAAATATCATCAACAATGTCTAGAACAGGAGGTATAGCCAAAGGCCTATGCTGAGGAAGAAGAAGGAAATCCCTAAGCCTCTTTTTAGAGTCTGAAAAATCGTGACTCTCCCAATGAAAATATTCCCTTAAGATATGCAAAGTTTCTCCAAAAGAAAAATCCTCAGGAGGAGAAGCAGAAGGGATGGATTCTTCTGCAGCAGAGTCCTCATAAGGTGGAACAGATAATTCCTGATCAGAAGAGGAATCAGAAGAAATGGAAACCTGATCTGAAGATTCATAGTCAGTGCCTTGCCTAGGCCTTTTAGCAGGAGCGGGGTGGGAACCCCTGATCAAGGTAATGAAATCCTCAGCCATTTTGATCATTTGTTTTTTAGGCATAGGGGCCTGTGCACATGGCCCAAGCGTCATTTTTTTAGATACAGAAGTTTATTTTGGCCTATGTTTTGAAGATGGCATTGTTTTAATATACAAATCTTTAGGCCTGAAAACACCCTCAGAAGCCAGTGCCTGCTCAGCGGCTCCGGACCCATCTAAGATAGAGACATTTGCGGGTTCAATACTTAAAGTGTCTCGCAGCATACCGGACTCCGAATGGGTCTCAGTAGAGGCCTGCGAATCAAAAGTGGCGGGTATCAGGGGCTGCAAAAGCACCTCACTAAGTACCAGCGAACCGGCAACTGGCTCTGTCTTTTTCTTTGTGTTTTTTGTGTATTCTGGCAGTTGGATTGGTAACCGACGACATTTCTGGATAGTTAAATCTTGAACCAAAATATTTAGATGCAAAAATATACCGAAGCTTAATAGTGCGTTGGTTAAATTTAGCACAAAACTGACAGCAAGGCACGTTGTGGTCAGGGCCTAGGCAAGGAATACAGTACAAATGAAAATCCTTATGAGGTATTTGCTTCCCACAAGTAATACAATTATTAACTTTTACTGACATCAGTAAGGAGTAAGAAAAAGTTTCCTCAGCGGGGTACTTAGCTTTAGGGTGAAGACTTCGGTTCTGAAACTCGAAAATAAAAATTTCAGGTGTCGGCCGACCGGCACTTGCAAACTGCTTCTGCTTCGGGCACCGTGCGGCAAGAAAGACTGATGAAAATGGCGTCAGCTGCATGTTTTATACTCCTGACGACCTGACGTCATGGAAGAAGGGACAGCAACTGACGCAGGACCCAAGACTTTGTTAATCAGGCCGACTGAGGGCAACCTACCAGCAGATTACCCAAATGCAATGACTGCAACAATGAAACACGAAGAACATCAGACCATTAACTTCACCTTCAAAGGTATCATACCAATCAAACAAAGAGCTCAAAAAATGCTTTGTATCACTCAAAATATGAGGAGTTCTATCTACAACAGGACAAAGGCATTTCTCTACAAACTTGAATACATGTTCGGTCATCCAACCACCCCCAGATAGGACACATTGGAGGGTCAGTAGGGTGCTTATGAACCTTCGGGAGCCCATAAACAAGGGGTATAACAGGATGTATGACCATAAAATAATCAAAAAGGTTAACATCAATAACTCCTTCTAACAAAAAGTCTTCAAGATGCATATGAAATTCATTAGTTAAAACTGAAATTTGTGACTTATCTACCTTCTCATAAGTATCAGAATCATCTAGCAAAATATGCATATTAGTTATATAATGAGAAGAATCTAACACCACTACACCTCCTCCTTTATCTGCAGGGTGAACACAAATATCATCCGATGTCATTAGTTAACAGAGAGCAAGAAACTGTTGTGAGTTCAAGTTATTAAAACGTTTACCATGCCTCTGGTTAAAGTATGCATATATGTCATCCTCACACAATTTATAAAAGGCCTCCACTAAAGGAGGATTGACAGGTACTTACAGACTCGGCTTCCTGAGGGTTGTAGCAGGAACATTAGTGTTCTCAAACTGTAACCTGAGGGAGATATTCCATATAAACAACTTTAAATCAGTAATAACATTATGTACCTGAGAACTGCCAGCAGGAATAAAGGAAAGACCTAAACAAAGTACCTCATGTTGTTCACAGGTTAAAGTGCGACTACAGCGATTAAAAACTAGACTTTCGGTATCTTGTTCTGAATCACTGGGCCCAGCTCCATCTGCCCTGATAGCTGTTGCCTCTTCAGAGAAGATCTTATCCTGCTCGTAGACCTGCCTCTCGTAACCTGTTGTACTGCCGCCGGAGCTGTGAAAAAGGTTGATTGGACGAGGTGAGGCTGTCACCCACTAGCAGTTCTGCCAAATTTAACGTACTGGTGGCACTCGTGGAAACAGCTCCTGAAACTATAGATGCATCAGTAGAAGCTTTCTCAACACCTGGTTGTTGTGGTACGTTCCAGAGTAGAGGACACATCAACTAAAGGTGGAGTGTCACCCACTACCAAAGTGCCCATCATGTCCATAGATATAGGAGATAAACTAGTAGCAGTAGAGGCACGATTCATAGCTTGTGAATGATCCCTTTGCCTTTCCTTGTTATCAAACCAGAAAAAAATCCAGCCATGCCGAAATTCATTCACATCTCTAACCAGCTTACTCTTCTTAGCATCTAGAAGGCGTTTCTCATACTTCTCATACTGTCTGCCTGACCGTTTATTTCATTTTATACATACTTCTTCCATAAATATTCACATTTCTGCTCTTTCTTGGTTTTCATATTTCTCTGCTTTATACAATTTTTTTATAAACTTTCTAAAATATCTCTGATATCTCTAGAGGATCTCTGGTTATTTTTCTTGTCATAGGCTTAAGTTTAGTGACAACCATACCACTCAACCTCTTACTCAAAAAATCTGGACAAAGCCTTACATAATGGGGGGACAAAGGCCCAAAAATAGGGATAGATTTTAAACAGTGCTCTTACAAACTTAGAAAGTAGCTAGAATAACATGGTTTAAGTTAAAATGCATTTTCTAAAGGATATGAAGTCTGAAACTCAAGTGTATGTCATATTTAGTAATTCCATTCCTCAAATGATCCAAGTGATTTGCCAGAAAAACATAAATTTTATGAGGAACAGACCGAAATTTTGAGGCAAACATCTGGACATTCTGCTAAAATCTGTACAGTTGAGACGTATAGTGACAACCCTTTCTACTTTCTGTTGCTTAAGTTGTTGTGCTAAAAGTTTTTTTGTGTTCTGGAGTGATCACCAAAAAACAGTTGCTTAACATCAGTCTTTCTAAACTCATGCATATTATCCAGACATTTCTTGTTTTCTCTTTAACACTCTGTATTTGCACCTGTTTCGTTCTGTGAGATTTCCCTTATTCTGCAATACTTTAACCTGTGTCAGCCCCTCTAAGTAATTCCTGTTACTTCTTAACTGCATCTCTTTCTTTTTTATTTCCTATGTTTAAACTCCATTTTCACTTTTTCCACTCATTAGCTATAACTTCTGTACATTTTTCTATCTTGCCTAATAACTATTTAGTAATTTCTACCATCCATTCCTTAAATTCCACTTTTTTAACAGGTGTGTGTGTGTGTGTGTGTGTGTGGGGTGCCAGCATCTCATTTTCCTTCATTAACCTACATTTTATCTTATTCTTTATTGGTGCATGATCTGAAATAGTTATTAGATGGGTGTTGAAGCTTTCAATTGAATGCACATGTTCTTGCAAAATATAGTTTCTATCTAGTCTAGCCCAGTTATTGTACCTTGGGGAATAATATGTAAACTCTGTATGAGTTCCTACTACTGAATTCATATCTTCCATGCCAAATATTTTCATATATTTCTTCAGAAATCTATCCTCTTTTTATATTCCCATTCTAGATCCCCAGGTAATATTACCTGCTAAAAGCTAATTCATTTTCCCAAAATGTTATTAACATCCAAAATTGCAGTTTTTGATGGAATATAAATACATACCACTATAATCCTCCTCCTTGTCAATAATCCCTTACTATCACAAATCTAACATTATTGTCGTTTTTACCCTATTCTATCACTTCTAAAGCCCCTCTAGCATTCGGTACAATTACTCCCCTTTTCCTTTATTCCCTGAAATCCTTTCTTTGTCAAATTAACAAATGTGTCTCCTGTAGTATTGCTATCTTCTTTTCTTAATATAATTCAACACGCTTTCCTTTTGGTCTATATTTATAAGTCCATTTCATGTACAGATAATATGGATACTGTAGCCATTATGATTAATAACTTCTGTTCCCACCTATTATACATCACAGTTTTTAAAGTGTACTTCCATCGTTTGTGTTAAATGCACACGCACTAAAGTCTGTAAGACTGATGTTTCTTCCCATCTTCATTTGAATCTATGTCAGTTTTCAAGACTTTTTGTTTTAATAAAAACTTACAAAATGTTGACATCTGCGCAGTCACAGAAACCTGGTTCAAAGCTGTGAACAGCGCCACGGCCTTACCTGGTTACTTGTCCTATCATACATTCAGACCCCGAACTGCGGGCAGTAAAGCCAAAGGAGGTGGAATTTCAATATATATATGTTCATAGGTAGGTAGGTACTAGGCTATCGGCCCAAGGGCCTAAGTAAGCCTAGCCAACAAGGCTTATACCACCCAAGAAACTTAATTTCCTGTGCCCCTGTCGAGCAGAGCCACAGAAGTGATCCCCAGGGTGTATTTCCTATTTCCCATCCACTCAATAAGTTTTTCTTGAAGAGTGCTAATGAGGAACTTTGCTTGACATAGATGGGTAGCTTGTTTCAGAGTATAGGAAGTCTCTGAGACAGGAATATATCCCTCCAGCAAGTCCTGTTTATTGTGGTGACAAGGTTTATGTCCCTAGAGTGTGTAGCTGGGAGGGATTGGGATTTCTTAAGGTGTATAATGTCCAACAGCTCTGGGTTTAACATAGCTCTATATATTAGGCAGAGATCTCCTCAGAGTAGGCGATATGCTACAGAGTAAAGCTGGAGTTTTTTGAGACTGTCAGTGTAGGGCATCTGTTTGAGGCCAGTAATCCCCTTTGTGAGGTATTTCTGTGGCCTTTCCAGCTGCTGCACATGTCTTGTGAGGTACATTCCAAAAGGGGCATTGTACTCTATAATGGGTCTAATAAGTGCCAAGTAGAGGGGAACAATGACCTCTTTTTTCCTGGATGAGAACCCTTTGCCACATAGAAGGATTTCCTGACTACTGTGGCGATGTGATTATCAAAGGAGAGACTACTGTCCACCTGGGTCCCAAGGTCTCTTATCACACATTCGGCATTAAGTAGACTGCCATTTATGTGGTAGTTCATGGGCACAGAGTTTTTACCAAAGGGGACGACAATGCACTTTTTGGCATTGTGCTTGAGGCCATGCCTCTGACACCAGGCATCTGTCTCAGTGAGGCCCTTCTGTAGGATGTCCACATCATTTGGGGACTCGACCATGGCTCCTAGTTTGTAGTCATCTGCGAACTTCATTCGCCCCATTCGGCATGTACCTAGCAAGCACATGCAGCAGCTGGACAGACCACAGAGGTTCTTCACCAGGAGAATCCAGGGCCTCAAAAATCTACCATACACAGACAGCCTAAAAGCCCTATCCCTCTACTCAGTTTCATATAGATTCCTCAGAGGTGACCTCTGTCTGGCATACAAGGTGATCTTGGACCCTGCCTTGATGGGACTGCTGCATATCCGCAAGTCAGGCTCCACTCGAGTAAACCGCATGTGTGGCCTCAACCTTTTCTGTGAAATCAATAGGACTTGGTGGGACAGATTTGCTTCTCTCAGACTCCCGCATCTGTGGAACAGACTCCCTCTCCACGTCAGGCACAGTACCTCTTTACCCCTTTTTTAAGCACAACCTGGATAACCGGATGGGAAACAGAAAATACAACCCTGGGATTCTACCCATGTCCCTGCTGGACAGGTGCATCGGGTGCTGACTTGTGTAGACAGGAGCTAAAGTTTTGGTTAGGCTTATAAGGGCCTCAGGGCTAACAACCTAGTAACTTCCTATGAACAAAATAATCTAAATACATTTACAAAACAACCCCTTCCACTATTAACTTAGAACAAACATACCATACTACGCACATCTTCAAGAAATGAAATTTAACCCTTCAGCTAGGAACAACTGCCAAAAATTGACTGCTGCAGCCACTAGTATTACCTAACCTAAAATTAAGGTTACCCATGCTAAAGTGCATGCTACAGCTTGTGTTCTGACTTACACTGACTGATATCTATTCTGTTCTTTTATTTCAATTTTCCTTCTAGATATGAAAAAAGCAGCTCATATGCTTTCAGAAAACACAACAGTTAGCCACAAAATGTACTTGCTATCTCTAATTAAATTGTACATTGTTCTATTAAATGCATTCAAGTATTTAGGCTGCTAGGGAGGCTGTAATCTCTCATTCACTTCCCATAATTTTCAGCTTTATTTTTCACTGGACTGCTTGCCACTGTACCTTGCTCAGAACCCTCAAGATTAATTGCTTGCACCTACAGACAGCTTGTTTCCATGTAAAAATAGACAATGAATCTTTGTAATTTTCAATCACAGCAGAATGTACTACCACCTTCAGCTGCAGCTGCAGACTTCATGACTCCTACTGAACGTTTGCTAATGGAAAAAATCTAATACCTTTACAGTTGTTACAGACTTAGCATTTTTCATAGGTTTCATTATTTTGTCACATTTTCAAGCCTACTTGCTTACATAAAACAACTGTTTATAGCTTAAGCCAAGAGCATTAATCTAGTCATTCACCCTTGTAAAAATAAAATAAAATATATAGAGAGAATTAAGATCAGTGCACTTTTGCACTCCACCCCCACCCCAGCAGTCCAATAGCATAGCATATTAACATTAAACTTTTCTTGCAACTAAAAAAATTTGTTTCTTTAATATCTTTAACACAGACAACAGCCACTGAAAATACTTCTCCCACATTTAAGCTACCCCCGACGACACACTATACAAAACTGTTTTATTATAACATGCAGTTTTTAATCATGAAATGTTTCATACAAATACTAAAATTAAAATTTTTCCTTACACTTACTTCTGCCTATTTAGTGTCCTTCTAAATATAAATGACAAAGTAGAGTTTATGCTTTACAGTCCACCCACAAGTTTAACAATGTCAACAAAAATCCTATCTTTCTCAACCACTTTTTCTTAGAAAGACATACTTCAGAAATGTGACTGATGCTTTATAATCTCCCATTTATTCACTAATATCAGTGTCACTGTTTTTATTCCTGTTCAGCTCCATCCCAACAGCAGACTCTGGTTCAAGTCCAAGGTACTCCTGATTCTTCAAATCAACTCCTGTACTTACAGTGGATATAAAAAGTTTACACCCCCCTGTTAAAATACAAGGTTTTTGTGATATAAAAAATTAGACCACAATAAATCATTTAAAAACTCTTCCCTCCTTTAATGTGACCTATAACCTGTACAATTCAATTGAAAAACAAACAAATCTGTTCAGGGAAAAATATAAAAAAATAAAAAAAAATGTACACATTATGCTGGTTGCATAACTGTGCACACCCTTAAACTAATACTTTGTTGTGTGTATACACCCTTAAACTAATACTTTGTTGAAGCACCTTTTGATTTAATTACAGCATTCAGTCTTCTTAGGTAAGAGTCTATCAGCATGGCACATCTTGACTTGGCAATATTTGCCCACTCTACCTTGCAAAAGTGCTACAAATCTGTCAGATTGCGAGGGCATCTCTTTTGCACAGCCCTCTTCAGGTCACCTCACAGATTTTCTATTGGATTTAGGTCTGGGCTTTGGCTGGGCCATTCCAAAACTTTAATTTTCTTCTGGTGAAGCCATTCTTTTGTTGATTTGGATGTATGATTGGGGTCATTGCCATATTGAAAAATTCCTTTTCATCTTCAGCTTTCTAGTACACGCCTGAAGGCTTTGGGCCAGAAGTGACTGGTATTTGGAACTGTTCATAATTCCCTCCACCTTGACTAAAGCCCCAGTTCCAGTTGAAGAAAAGTAACCACAAAGCATGATACTGCCACCACCATGCTTCACCGTGGGGATGGTGTTCTTTTGCTGATGCAAAGTGTTGTTTTTGCACCAAACATACCTTTTGGAATTCTGGCCTAAAAGTTCAACATAGATCTCATCAGACCATAACACATTTCTCACATGCTTTTGGGAGACTTGGTGTATTGTTTTGCAAATTTTAGCTGGGCCTGGATGTTTTTCTGTGCAAGAAAAGGCTTCCGTCTTGCAACTCTACCCCATAGTCCAGACATATGGAGAATACAGGAGATTGTTGCCACATGTAGTACACAACCAGCACTTGCCAGAAATTCCTGCAGCTCTTTCAGTGTTGCTGTAAGTCCCTTAGCATCCTCCCTGACCAGTTTTTGTCTCGTCTTTTCATCAATTTTGGAGGGGCGTCTAGTTCTTTGCAACGTCACTGTTGTCCCATATTTTCTCCACTTTTTGATGACTGTCTTCACTGTGTTCCATGGTATATCCAATGCTGTGGAAATTTTTTTGTTCCCTTCTCCTGACTGATACCTTTCAACAAAGGGATCCCTTTGATGCTTTGTAAGCTCTCTGCGAACCATGGCTTTTCCTGTAGAAGGCAGCTGAGTAAATGTCAGGAAAATCCTACCAGGACATCTAATCAGAGTCTCTTTAATTGATGGCAGGTGTATACCCATGAAGACTGAATGCTGTAATTAAATCAAAAGGTGCTTCAACAAAGTATTAGTTTAAGGGTGTGCATACACAACAAAGTATTAAGGAAGGGTATGCACACTTATGCAACCAGCGTATTGTATGTTTTTTTATTTTTTCCCTAACAGATTTGTTTATTTTCCAATTGAATTGTAAAGCTTATAGGTCCCATTAAAGGTAGGGAAAGTTTTGAAATGATTTATTGTGGTCTCATTTTTTATATCACAAAAACCTGGGATTTTAACAAGGTGTGTAAACTTTTAATACCTACTGTATTTCTGTTTCTCAAGCATTTTCTTTGGAACATTGGAAAATGTTTCACTGACAAAGTCTATGAACTACATTGTCAGAAAAATGAGAAGCAGAGTCCCCTTCTGTTTTCTGGATCATTTTTTTGTTATATAAACAATTTCTTCCTTAGGCTTTTCTGCATTCAAAAATGTACTTGATCCTCAGGGAAAAAGTATTTTCTGAACACAGCTGGATACAGCAGCTTGAATCTCATGCCTACCTCTGGACATTCCCTGGTTGCTGGGATAAATTTATCCATTGTATGCTGGGCAGAAGATAGGTAATTATTTTCCACAAACACTTTGCTGTCTTCCATTATTACTATTTTCTCCTTCTTACACTGTTTTGTCAGGATCATATATTTCTGCTGGTATGATTGCATATTCACTAATATACCTATATAATATGTCTGAAAAGGCACATTTATGAGCATTTTTATGACATAGGGAAAAGGAATGACAAGAATGCTTTATATCAAAATTGTGCTCAAGCAAACTTTTTATTTTTTCTGTTGGAAGTTATGCCTACTGATACCAGAGGGGGCTCTTGGGAAACCCGTTTGAAATATCGAAAATTATATTGGCAGGTTTTATTGGATGCTGGAAGGTATCCTGGCTTGAATGAGGGTATTTCCCTGGCACCATTACTGAAGTTAAGGGCAGCCAAACTCTTCTTCTTTCGGCTTTTCCCGGTTAGGGGTCGTCACAGCGGATCACCTGTCCACTCATGATTGGCAGTGGAATTTTACGGTGTCGAGTTGCCAGCCCGGCACCCAACCTTCCACAGAAGGCACACACATGCACACACTCACACCTAGGGCCAATTTAGAGTGTCCAACCCACCTACAGCATGTCAGTGGAATGTGGGAGGAAATCAAAGTACCCGGAGGAAACCCACGCGACCACAGGAAGGACATGCAGATTCCGCACAGAAGGCACCCCAGCCAAGGATTGAACTGGAGAACCTCTTGCTGTGAGGCGACAATGCTAACCACTGCACCACCGTGGCCACCAAATAATTTTATTTTATATATGTTTAAATATTTAATATATATAAGAATATATATATATATATATATATATATATATATATATATATATATATATACTTTGATAATATGTATAAAGTGATTTTTAATGTTGAGTATTTTTCTTTATTTCGTAGGCTGTAATTAATAGACATCAAGTTTCTATTGGGTGATTTTTTTTTAATTTTGATGTATTTAAGGACTTGCATTAAGTTGAATGATGTTATCTGATGAAGTCTTGGTGGACGAAAATGTATTTGGCATCATCAGCGTTAAAATTTCTGTGTGGCCCTGAGTGTTTCCTGGAACAAAGAGCTTAACTATCGTGGTTGTGGAGCGTGTTTTCTAACAACACCTGTTGGTTCTACATTCACTAATATACATATTGGCTGCTTTCCCATGGCCAAGTTTGGAGCACACACTTGATTTGCCCTTTCAATTAACAAATTCTGCTGGGGGAGTACCAGTCCAGTTGCTTATTTATGCTTTTGTAAATGTAATAGTCTTTTCATTCCAGTCTGTTTGGTACAGCAGTATCTCACAGGTTATCTTAGTGTACTCTGTCTTCTAACTATACAATTTTTTGAAACAGTGCTTCTTGAGAAATCTCATACTCAGCCAGCCTTTTTTTCATTTCATCTTTTGATTTTTACAGTTTTATCAGTTCATCTCAATAGCTAGTTAAAGCATCTTCTATTTTTTTCCAGGCTTCTGTTATTTGAGTTAATAAACTCCTTCAATATTTCATTTATTTAATCACATCTTAGTACATTTGATTTATTTTATCTCTAAATTAGCGGAAGCCATCTCTTGTACCAAAGCTGAAGCTTGAACTGCTTTTTGCTGAACAGCTGCAGGATTCTTCCCAGACATTGTTTTCTCTTTACCTTTTTTGGTTTACTTTCTATCAGGTTCTCTAAACATTTTTGCTGGCATTCAGGCAGTGTACTTACTAGGCAGTAACCAAATTTTACTCAAGCTGACAATATCACTTGCTCTTAGTTCTCAGTTTCTTTTCTCATACTGGGAGAGTTGAAATTAAGCTTTGGATCAGTGTGCAGCTATCTTGGAACAGCCTCACACATACCATATCATCATCTTTGTTTTAGCTGTCACACATTCAGCATTACGAATTTATTTAAGTAACACCAGTGATAAATAATGCTGAGTCATTTTAATTAATCAAAGGGATGTTCTATATAATGTAAACTATTCTATGAACTTCTCAGCTGAAGTTGTTTGTAAGCTATTAGTAAGTATTTCACATTTTATGCATTTGTTTCACATTATGAGAGGTAGTGTTCCACATTTTGGAGAAGGAAGGTTGAGAGGCATGTCTTCCACCCCGTCTCCCATATATTCTACTCCTTGCCCTACCTTTCTCCATGTCTTGCCCTGTCTGCCCACCCCTTGCCATGCCCATTTTATGATGTAAATTGGCATGTATGCTCATCATTATGCAAAATGGAATGTCTTTTTTTATGTTGTCCGCCATTAGAATACAAGCATACCACAGTGAAGCAATTTGTGAATGAAAGTTTGCATTTACTTTACTGATTCCAATATTCTGTTTGCCATAGAACTGTAACTGTCTTCTGCTAGGAAATGCATCAATTATAAAGCAAACAGAATACTAGAGTTTGTAAAATCAGTTCTGTATTACCAGATAAGTATGAAGTTTTCTGGATAGTCCAAAAAAACAAAACAAAACGATGGGAAAATGGCAACCCCGATTGATGGTTCACATGATTAACTTGTAGACAGTTGGAGTTTGTAGAAGGTTTAGGAAAGGTTAGTGATACAGTACAAAAGATGGTTGGGAATTTGATGTAAAGTGGATGCAGGGGCTATGGTTTGTGGATCCACTCCACTGTCACAAATAAATTATCTCTATCTAAAATCCGATAGTCACTAAGGTATGATCTCTTGAGTCACATGACTGGTACTAAGACTGAAGTGTAAAAAAAGGTATACAAATGTGAATCACTAAGCAACTCACTAAGTACAGCTTGGCATTACGAGCATACAGGAAATATGCACTGTTGGTCTATACGATACACGACAACAATGGGCTTCACACTGAATACCCCCAGTGAGCACAGTTTTTGGCATAGCTCCCCAGATTTATTACTTACCAGTCTCTCTGGGTTTCAATGACTTCCAGTACTTAGTTGACCATAGTAATTGTACTTTCAATAAACACACACACAGACACACACACAAATTACTTTCCAAGTAATGCTAATAATATTCTCCAACACTATAACCTTCTGTCCTGGCCCAAACTAATAATCTGCAATCACCCCAGATTACCTGATGGGACATTCCAGTTACTGTTATACTCTTGGTAATAAGCCAAATAATTATAAACAAAAATGTTAGTGTGTAGGAGAGCAATTTGTCCAATTAGAGGTGAATGCCAGCATCTTCTTAACACCTTAGCATTAAATATTCTTTTATCAGTTAATAAATAAGAAAAGAGATGATCCGCTACAAGCATTTTAATACTGTATTAATAAAACCTACTCCGTTTAAGAAATATAGAGTTAATCAGTACAGTTAATAGATATGCAGAGTCAGTGATTTATTTTCTTTTTTTCCCATGTGCCTATGACATGAAACTGAGGTTTTATTAGGGGAATCAAAAAGGAACTGGTTGGATTTATAAGCCATTAACTCTTTCCCTTTTTCCTGTATGAAGCTGTGAGACAGTCTGGTAAATACTTTCAGCTAACGCAGTATGGAACTCTTTTCCAAACCCTGGTCTAATTCAGTGTTGGACTCCTACATATATCCTGACCCTTCTAACTGTACAACTCATACACTCCTGCATATATTCCAATTAATAAATAACTGTGGCTTAGAAAGCAATGTATATAGCAAACTGTGGGTCTCATAAACTCCTGCATACATTCTGATCTAGTTTAGTGTGAGACTCTAGGATGTGTACATAAACATAGACCTGCATCAGTGTAATAACTCATGGAAGCCTACAAGTTCTGCAATGCTGTGTAAAGTGATAGTCCTTTAATGCATAAAAGAAAAGAGGTGATCACAGAATGAAGTTTGATACAGTGATCTGACAGCATGGAGGTAAGCCGCCACTAACCTACTGCCTTCCCTAAATCCAAGTTCCCAGATGCATTTGTGTTGGAAGGGTGACTCACTGCTTCCCTTGAAAGTCCTCAATACTGGAGTAAACTGCAACATTCTAATGGGTCTATTGTGCTGTGAGGAGCTGTTCAGTGGTCCAGCTAAGTTTTAGGAAGTAGAAAGTTCTCTATGAATAATGCTTGAATTTCATTTGTGTATAGTGAACCACTGAATCTGTATTTGGGGTGGCTTTTTATTCCAGTGGACAGCTGTGCAGCCAGTGAACTGGCTGTGGGTCTGATCCTACTATAACGTCAACTGTGTTAAAGTTGTACCTCATTGTGTGCATTTTTCATTCTTACACATTTACGGCTGTGGGGCTAAATGCCAATCCGCCTTGTCAAACAGTGAAGAAACACTGCACCACATAATATACATGCTGAAATACCTTACTGTGTGATTCATACATATACTGTGGCCTATCAGAGAAGGTCTCTGCACTTCAAATCATTGAAGTTGCTGAACATCGAACCTAACATGATTGAAGACCAGATCATCAAAGTTCTGCAACATTGAATGATCTGAATGGAGATCACCATACAGCACGGAATGGGAAATTTACCATTTTCCTCACTGTAGTGCTATCTCTGAGTTGGTATATTTAAGTAGCGGGGGTGTAGGGGTGCAGGGGGGCTTGGTCCCCCTGCAAAAATGTAAAAGAAGACTTTTTTGCTAGTTACATTTTTTTAATTTAATTTTTGATGTTGCAGTATTTTGATGATCTGGTCTTCGATTATGTTAAGTTCGATGTTCTGCAACTTCGGTGATATGAAGTAGACCCCTCTGCATATGCTGAAAGCTTTTTCAATATGGAGCTGTTTGACACTCCAGGCTATACCCTGTACTACTACACAGTGGAATCATTTTATAGATTCCTGCTTATCTCGCAGTATAACTTTGTCTCATATCTTAGCCTTTCCACTGTGAAACACTATAGGAGTTCTGTATGTATCTTGATCTGACTCATTGTGGGATTCTTGCCATGTGCTTTAACCTATCTCACAACGTCACTGATATATATAAAGAGAGAGAGCTTAACTCATCACTGGAAGGGACTCAGACATGCCTATATACTGGCCTACCTCAATGGGGTGGGGACTCTAGGACTTCTTTCTATACTGACCTGTCTCTCAGTATTACATTCTGAGACTCCTACATACAGTCTGACCTATCAAAGCATTGGTCACTTACATATACATTGTCCTGTTTCACTGTGGGAAGATACATGCATATGTCCCAATCTATGTAAAGGGGGTGGGGGAATCTGACAGCCCTCCAGATTCCTAAGATACCAAAGTACTAGAAAGCTATAATTCAAAGTGGAAACAGATTATGATGAAGCAGGAGGGGGATTCAAGAAATAAGGGCAGAGTGGGATTTTTGATGCCTATCCTTAAGGAGAACAATAACCATATAGAATATTATATTCATAAAGAAAAAGTATTCCAAGAACTAAGCCAACACAAGAATGGAAAAAGGACATTCTGCCAATAGAGATGACTGCAATAAGGGGTACAAAGAATAGGAAAGAGGGACCTGAATTCACTGGAGAAAACTGGCTAAGGAACCAAGTACTGGGCACAAACAACTAGAGAGGGAAGGTAATAGAATGGGAAGGGACCAAGAAGACATTTGGACTGCTTTCCCTCTCAGGGATTGATACCAGAGTATAGGCAAAGAGAAAGGGATCAGGGAATACCAAGTGAAAGACTTGTTGTGGTAGAGGTTTTAGTTGAATCTAGAACAATAGCTACTGTTAAGATAGGATAATTAGTAGGACATACAAAATATTGAATTATATCTATAGGAATCAGAAGAGGTTAGAAAGGACTGGGAAGAGAGACTAGATAAGCAATTCACAAGGAAAAAATGGGAGGACATACAAATGCATCCCAAATACGCAACAAAGTCTATATGATTTAGAATTTTTGCTTGGAGGTGTTTGCATAGGTATTTTTATACCTCAAGAAGACTCCAAAGTTTTTTTCCTCGGGTAGATAGCAAATGTTAGAGGAGTGACAGGGAAGGAAGAAACAGGTAATTGGGAACATATGTTCTGGGAGTGGAATAAGTTGGCAGATTTTAAACATTAAATACAAGGTACTCTCTTGGAAATACTGGGTGAGCAAATGGGTGTAACTAAGAACATTGATTTTTTTTAGTTGGGATATAGGATTGGAATTTCCCAAACATAGTAAGGCATTGTTAAGTTTAACTGTGGAGGCTGCGAAAAAGCAATTACTAGAAAATTGTAATCAAAGTCTAAGCCAACCGTATTTAAAGCAGACAATATTGTAACACAGACAAAAATATAGGAAGTGGGATGTTCACAAAAGAATAGGAGCAAGTTACATAGAAAAAAATGGAAATTGTGGGAATGATACATACAGAATAATGTTTTGGAGGAGAAGTGAGGTTTAAGGGAAAGCAGGAATTGAGCAATTTGTGAATATTATGATAATTATATGTCATGTATAATGCTTCTAACTATGAACGTGTTATGTTTTTTTTTACATAAATGTTTGCTTATGCTAAGTGATACTGTTAAAGAAAGATACCATAGTACTAGATAACCACAAACAGTGTGATGTACCTCAATATGAGAGTTAGTGCAGTGTACAGCATCACGGCTCTTTTAAATATCCCAAAGCCATCCAAGTCTGAACTTTAACATATGCAATTTAGTCATCTCAGTGCCAGAGTCCTATGTTCTCCACAGCAATTCACTTCACACTGCTATTCCGATTTAAAAAAAAATGTCTTGTCAAGCATTTAGTATACACAGCCATCAATTCCTAAGGAAGTATCAGGAGTTCGGCTTAATATGCTAGAGACTGAGTCTTGCTTTCCACCCATGAATCTTTGCTTTGAGCTATCTGAATATCTGTCATACTGATCCATAAGCAGCAGCATCAGAAGCAATCCCCAACTCAGCATCATGAATGGCTGCACTGCTACTCAGGAAGGAAAGTACATTATGAGTGGATATCTTTCCAGACAAATTAATTTTTTTTGGATTTACCCTAGATTTCTCCCTTAGGAATGACAGAGGGCATACTGATATCCGGACTCTGTCTGCAGTTTCCAAGTATCAGTCAATGGTGCGGGCCTTGGGTATCCAGTAGAAGTCACTAGTGCTTAAGACAGTGCCAGACCTGTAGCAACATCAGTTGTTGATGTACATGTACCATTACCTTCCTTTGTTACCCACCATGACAAAGCTGTGACTGCGTGCAGATTCTACCATATCATTCCATGCTATGAAGGACACATAAACAAATCCCTGTCTCTGACAACCAAGCTGCTATTACCGCATATGAAATATTCAGCAGTTGCACAGTCAGACTAGTCAATATAGGATTCTTTCCAGCCTCCAGCTCTGGGAATAAAGATTGCAGATTTTCTTTATTTTTTTGCAGGTCTGTTTTTCTCTCCAGATAAATTGCAGATTTCAAAGGCATAAACTTCTTTTTTTTTAATTATCATTTATCCCATGAATCTCAGCCGTCCTATGCCAAACATGCAGTGAGGTCTATGAGAATACCTTTGCTTCCATAAATATGCCACAGATTTCCCTCTGTGTGATCAAACAATTCTTTTGTGCATCTAAAAAATGTTTATTTTTAATGATGTTTATTATGCATAAAAAGTTGGCGTAGCTATGGGCACAGCTTGTGCTAACAGCTACGTCGCCAACCTATCCCTAGCTAATTGGGAAGCTAAAAATGTACTTACGAATAATGAATACCCGGTTAACATCAAATGGTATAAACGTTTTTATTATTTTGTTGTGGCATGGCT
This sequence comes from Protopterus annectens, assembly GCF_019279795.1. Lineage (NCBI taxonomy): Eukaryota > Metazoa > Chordata > Ceratodontiformes > Protopteridae > Protopterus > Protopterus annectens. The sequence goes on along the minus strand of NC_056743.1, from coordinate 1,398,078,104 downwards.
CAGAGCAGCGGCTACAAGAGTTTCTTTTATACTTAAATCAGTTGAATACTTTTTTGAGTTTTACCTATGAATATTCTGATAAAGAAGTAGAGTTTTTGGATGTTAAAGTTACTAAAAATAATTTATCCACTGTGTCTACTACTTTGTATAAGAAAACTGTTAGAAAGAATAATGTTCTACACTATGGCAGTATGCATCCGAATCATACGAAATTCAATGTGTTGAAAGGACAGATATTTCAAACTATGAGACTTTTTAATGATGATGATAATCTCATTGTTGCATTACAAACACTTAAACAAGAATTTTTAGAACGAGGCTATAGTAAACTTATTGATTCTCAAATAGTAGAAGGATGGCGGCATAGATCAGGTAAGTGCCAGCCATACTCCCCCCCTCCCCACTAGTATTAACAACCGGGATAATATTGACAATACTTTCTCAAGTGATGCTTCCACTGATACCTCTGGGAATAAACTAAGGATGCCATTGACCTTTGCCAGTAATGTGCATGTAGCATGTGATATTATTAAAAAGAACTGGGATATTCTGTCTACTGTACATGAGTTGAATGGGGTCATTGGCACACAGCCAGATTTTGCTTTTAAAAATAATAGATCACTTAAGAGTCAGCTCTGTTATCGATCCTTTAATACTAAATCAACTACAATATCTGATAGACTTGGTACATATATGCGTAGGAATTGTATGGCCTGTACACATATACATATTAGTAATCATTTCACACATCCCACTTTGGGTTTTAAGATGGATACTGCTTTTTATGCAGATTGTTGAACAAAAAATGTTGTCTATTTTTGCTATTGTACTACCTGCTTCTCATTTTACATAGGGAAAACGAACAGGGTGTTTAAGGATAGAATACTTGAACACCTTAGGGATATCAGGAATGTTAAAGAAACCAGCGCACTATCACTACATGTAGCTAAAGAGGGTAAAGAACATACATTTAGCTTTATGGTACTAGAGATTCTGCATAGTACCAAGAGAGGAGGTGACATAAATAATAGAACAGAATCTAGTGAACAGAAATGGATTTTGCGCTTTCAAGCTGATAAACCTCCTGGTTTAAACAACAGAGTTTCCCTGAAACCCTTCTTTAAAGCACGGCCATTAAAGCATTGATCTCTCTTTTAATATTTTATCATATTTGTTCAAATAGTCCATCTTTTATTATTTTTTACTATTGTATTTGTTACCAGTTTTAAGTACATATTATTCATTTAGTCTGTTTTATTCAAATTTTTAACGATCTATATATTCTACAGATGTATTTTATCACATGGCTTTTAGCTATGATGCACATTTTATCTGATTTTTGATTGGATGTTTTAGTGTTTAAAAATGTAACTGCTATCCTATCTTTGTTAGTCTGATGAAGCGGATGTTATTCCGAGAAAGCGCTTACCTACTACAAAAAAGGACATATTGATTTTCACTGCTGTGTGGAACCAGATTATTTTTCTTTTTCTTGTATTCTCTGGTTTTTGCATCTGATTCCTTATTTGGTTCAAGGACTGTTTTCGTTTGACCCATGGGGATTGGTAGATGCCAGATAACTGTAGTTTTTGGTTGCTTGAGAGTTACTACTAAAAATAGGCCTGATTAATACTGTACCCTTTACTATCTGTTTGGTTTGACTTGCTCTCAGGTTTGGGAGACAGGGAATTTATTCCCATTTTCCTTTTTAAATTTCTAAAACTCTAAAAACATAAGGTACTGCATGTTTTTTTGCGGGGGGGGGGGGGCGCAACACATGGAAATTGTACTGTATTTCTTCGACTTTTTTTGCCGGTTGCTTGAGTTCTGGTTAACTGTGAGTTTACTGTATCATTATTTTGTGACTTCAGTCTTCAGTGATTGGTCAGAAAAAAAGAAGCTATGTACTCAACATAACCTTCCATCTGAGTTGTTGCTTTTCATTTGTCTTCAACCTGTGGGACACGGATCGGACGGATCCGACTTGGCCACCTTTTATCAGTATTGCATTCCCGCTCCAAGCTCCTTCCCTAACCATAATGTCCCTGTCTCCTTCTTCCCTTCAGATCAAGTTTGCTGCTCCCCATAGTATCCCAACCTGACTTGATGCCTTACTCCTTGGCAAAATTACCCAGAGAGTAACATAAGAAATTACCAGATATGCCAAAGGAAAGGGCCATGTCTCTTCAGCCAGATAACCATGCAGCCCAAGTAAAGCAGGGGGAAGGAGGGAGAGATGGTTGAAGACAAGTGAAAAGCAACAACTCAGATGGAACATTATAGTGAGCACATAACGTCTTTATCTGAAGTTGTTCTTTTCATTTGGTCTTCAACCTATGGGACAGAGTCCCCAGCTACCAAAAACCTTGGAGGTCCTTATGGAAGGATATTCCGGAGCGCGGAAGAGCCAAAGGATGTCCTGCTTTCTGGATAGAAGGTCCAACTTGTAATGGGAAATGAAAGTATGTGATGATGCCTACGTAGCTGCAAAGCAAATGTCATCTAAAGAAACTCTGGAACAAAAGGCAGCTGAAGTAGCCACAGACCTATTACAATGCACCTTAACGTGACCTGGTGGAGATAATCCTTTGGCTGAATATGCCAGAAGTATGCACTGAGAGATCCAATGAGCAATGGTGACCTTCAATACAGGTTTCCCTAAAAAGGGCTTAGAGAAGGAAACAAAAAGTTGATCAGACTTGCGAAAGTCCTTTGTTCTGTGCAAATAAAACCATAATTGTCTATGAACATCTAGCAGGTGCAATTTATACTCTCCCTTATTCTGAAAGTTCAGAAAGAAAACAGGGAGATTGATAACCTGATTAATGTTTTGATTCAGAGGCCACTTTCGGAAGGAAGGAAGGATTAGTGCGTAAAGACACCCTGTCTTTATGGAAGATCATATAAGGAGGCTTAATCGATAAGGCTTGAAGCTCCAACACTCTTTTAGCTCACATAATGGCAATCACGAAGGCTGTTTTCCAAGACAGGAACTGCAAATCCACTGAAGCAGCAGGTTCAAAGGGGGAAGAAACCAGGGCTTGGAGGACCAAAGTAAGGTCCCAAGGAGGTGTTGGGTCCTTGACTGGTGGCTTAAGAAGAAAAGGGCCATTCAAAAAAGCTTTACAGTGCTTAGAAGAAGCTAGGGAAGCTGAATGTGGAAGTTAGAAATAGCCCCCAGCTGAACCTTAACCGTAGAAATGCTGGCACCCTGTTGAAATATACCTGCCAAAAACTCTAAAATAGCAGGCACCGGGGCAGTAAAAGGATCCAAGTCATGATGAAATGCCCAAATCAAAAAACGCTTCCACTTGCTAGAATAAACCTTCCTAGTGGAAGATTTATGAGCTGTTACCAATATCTTCTTAACCGGAGAAGATAGGGAGTCCTATCATGGGAAATGGAGCAGCCAAGTGGTAAGCTTCAGGTTGGCCAGATCTGGAAGTGGAATCCCTGAGGGGTGTGAAATCCGATCCGTAAGAGGATCCAGCATCCAGGGAGGTTGCACTGCATGAAACCACAGAGAAGGGAACAATACTTGGCAAGGCCAGAAGGGGGCAATGAGGATGACTGAGCACCCCAGCCGTTGTGCTTTCTGAATGAACTTTGGAATCAGGGGAAGTGGAGGGTAAGCATACAGAAGACTGGAGGACCAAGCATGAAGCAGACTGCCTCTGAGGGACTCCCCCAGAGGAGGGTTCAGATCGAAAAACTCAATGCACTTCGCGTTGGAAGGAGAGGCGCAGAGACTGGAGCAAGGCTGACCCTACTTTAGAAAGATCTGTTTCGTTACTGAAGGATTCAAAGACCACTCGTAAGGCATCAGGATAGACCTGCAGAGCCTGTCCACTAGAATGCTGGACCTCCCTGGAATGTGCATTGCCACCAGAAAATGGCCAGTGTAGATCACTTATTCCCACAATCTCATGGCTTTGCAGTAAAGGGGATAAGACCTGGCTACCCCGTTTGTTGATGAATCAGACTACTGACATGTTGTCTGTCTGGATGGCAATTGTCCCTAGGGGAAGATGGGCATGAAGAGTTCACAACGCCAATAGCACTGCCCTCATCTCCAGGATGTTGATATGCAACTGGGTCTCCAGGGAAGACCACATGCCTTGGACTGTCCTTCCCAAGCAATGCCCCCCACCCAAGTAGGGAGACATCCATGGTCACCGTGGTCAGTGGGGAAGGAAGAATAAATGGACGACCTGAAAACAGGTCCAGGGATTGAATCCACCAGAGAAGAGAATCCCTGCAGGCTCAAGACAGACGCACAGGATGGGACAACGGTAGCTCTAAAAATGACCACTGGACCACTAGAGTCCACTGGAGCACCCACATGTATAACTGAGCTGTGGGTACGAGGGTGATCGTGGCCGCCATGGACCCCAATGCCCTTAAGACAAATTTTGCTGGGAAAGTTGGGCTTGACGGATGCACAAGACATGATGCCTGACGGACTGAAGTCAGTCTGGTGTCAAAAAGACCTTGATTTGAATGGTGTATAACTGCGCTCCAATGAAATCCAGAACTTGAACTGGTTCTAACAGGGATTTGTTGAGATTTAGGGTGATGTCCAACTGGTGGACAGTCTGGATAAGGAAATCCCTGGCTTGGCAGAGTCGATGTCTGGAAGGAGCGCAAAGGAGCCAATCATCCAGGTAGGGATGATATTCCTCAATTTCATATCAGAAAGTACTGCATTCTTTCATTAAGCTGCATCAGGGGTCAGAACCTCCTATGTTTGTATGTTTGTGCAATCTCCTCTTCACTCCAAAAAACAGCAGAAGTCTAAGCATACATCTTTTTCCACCCCTATTGTCAGGGATCCACAGAAGGAGTGGTATGAATTCTCTCAGGGGCTCTTTAAGGCTCTAGTTTCTTTCAATCAACCCCCATTCTTTAATTATGACCCCCCCCATTCCACCCCCCAAGAGACGTAGATATACTTCTTCAAAGGAGGAAGATTTCGACTCTGAGGGAGATTCTTTGACTTACTTTCCTCAGATTCACTGTCCTGTGGAATAAGTGTCTGAAGAAGAGGATGCTATGTCCTCAGATTTTCCTTTGGATGCAGTACTTTCTGATACGAAATTGAGGAATATCATCTAGTCCCTCTGAAACCATCATCTCCGGTCCCCCCTTCGTAGCAGAAGCAGCAGTCAGATCAGTCGGAGTGGACATACTACAGTGATGTGCCTTGTCAGCCTCCAATGGGCTTGCGACAAAAAAAGCAGCTGATGCATCAAAACAGTCCAAGGACTCATCAAAAGACACAGCAGAGACATCCAGGCTCAACTAGATATATGAAGCATCAAATTTTTTCTTCTTAAGCTTCTTTCTAGGTTAAAGCAGGATGTCTGGGCGGGAAGCATCTGTATCCCTTTTAACATGCTCAGGCTCCTCAAGTATCTGATTTACGATATAAATCTTAAAGGAAGACCAGCAGCTCCTGAGGGTCGTGGGGACTTCTAACCGTCAAACAGAATAAGTACTATGATTATGATAGGCTCCTAGGCAAAAAAGCCATTTTTTATGGCTGTCCCTATAAGGTATTTGGGCCCCACAATCACATTTACTCTCGTTAGTTGACACGAAATAGAGTTGTTATACTGACAAAGTGACAGACAAAAACCCATTCCAGTTCACAAAAGACATGTACCTGGAGACTACTTGCACAGCACTGTACCCGGATGATCCCCTGCATGAAGTATGCAAGTGATGTCACCCAGCAGAAGAATACTACTATGTGACACAAACAGCTGAAATGAGGCAATACACACGTCTCTGTAATTTACATGCTTTTTGAGCAGTACACAGTTCACTTAGAATAGTAAAAAGAACTGATTTTGCTTTTTGGTGCAATCCACAAACTAAATCAAAATTTCCACTATCCACTTTCCCAGTCCTACTCTAACTAGCCTACAGAACATGTATATGTCTCCAAATAACTAGGTGTCACCCTAAAGTCCTAAATTTGACTCTTCATGTTACAAATGCTAAAACTAAAAGACATTTAACCCACTTTAATTGCTGCAAAATCTCCCACTTCCACACTCTCAAGTAGAACCTGTGTAAATATTCTGCAAGTATAGCTAGAATATGACCTACTATTGTTCATTGTTACCTCCACAAAAAAAAAACAAAAAGATATCAAGCAAAGACCATCAGATTTTCTCCAATAAAGTACATTGGTTCATCTTACTATCACTCAAAACTGACTGGTGTTGCTTCCCTCTCTAGTGATTCAAGTAGCTCACTGTACAAAGCAGGGCAGAGTTACCCCTCCTCTTTCTCAACATTACTGACAACGCCCAGTACGGTGACAACACACCCTCACTAATCCACAGCCTCTCAGTAAAGCAAATCCTTAACAACTGCAGTCTCAAGCTAACAATGCCCCTTTCCTTAACTGGGCTCACTGACTGCCTTTCTGCTACAAACCAGGCAATCTTCAAATTCAGGACCAAGTTGTGGGACTCGCTACCTACTGAATTCTGCAACATCTTAGTTGAGTGGTACAATTAAAGTTACTTCAAGCAAAGGTATTCTGCACCTCTTTTGCATACCCACTTATAACCATGCCTATCTAACCACAATCTCTAGGCCACATCCAGTTGAAACAATGAATCATGCATTACAGAGTATTCTAAACCACAGCATGATTCGTATGCAATCATAAAGTCTGACTTTGTAAATATGTGAAATCTGTGCATATTTTAGTGTTTTGAACTTTTTGTGATATTTTATACATATACTTGATATTTTGTAATGTTTGCTGTTCATCTTTCTTATATCTATACATTTTAAAAATGAAACCGCAATCTGCATATTACAGAATATTCTGAAAGTCACATGGTCTATAAGCAATGCCACAGTTTCACTCTGTAAATACGTACATATAGTGCATGTTCTAATGTTTTGAACCCTTTTGATACTTTAACACGTACTAGATATTACTGTAATATTTGCTGTTCAATTTCTGTATATTTACCTCTTTATGTATCAACCTCTCTTCTCAGTTATTTCTGTTGCAACTCCTGCCCTGTGGCTGAAATGGATCACTCTGGGATCAGTCTGCTACCCTGGGAAGCAAACACAAAAAAACATGCAACATCATTCTGATTATGTTGCTGAAATAATACTTTGGTCATCATAAAAGTACTGATCACCAACATAACCCTGGTAAAGTGCAAATCATGCACAACTGGAAGAAAACATTTCTGTAAAATCACTCATGCCAAATGAAAGAAAAGTTGTGTAAAATCTTACCATAACCATAGGTGTCCTTCTATTCCATGTTGCAGTATTCTGTACAGTTGGGTTTTCCCCTTTTGCTACCCAAATGTTCGGCCAGTATACAAAAGTTATGCAGTCACTGTATGGTGTGTGGGCCATAAAAGTGACATCTGCACACACCAGACTTCAGAACTGAGCACCCCAGTCAGAACCAGTCCCAGAGAAGGTAATGCAAATCCTGTGCCATCCCAGGAAGGGAATGGCTGATATCAGGAGGGGTATGTCTGATATCAGGAGGGGTATGTCTGATATCAGGAGGGGTAGGAGGGAGGGAAGGAATATCGCAACATGGAAGAGAAGGACATCTATGGTTATGGTAAGATTTTACACAACTTTTCTATGTCCTTCTAGTCACATGTTGCAGTATTCTGTACAGTTGAGTGAGTGCCAAAGCTCACTAAAAGGAAGAGGGTGGTGGCCTAGAGGAGTTTTCCAGGAAGCCATGGAGGAGAGCCCTGGCGAATCCTGCTCTAGACCTGGAAATCTGGTCTATTTTGTAATGTTTTGTGAAGATGTGCACAGAAGACCAGGTGGCTTCAAGAATAGTGGAAGTGTTCAGGCCTTTGAAAAAGGCTCCAGATGAGGCCATTCCTCTAGTGGAATGGAACTTCAGACGGCCTTGTAAGTGTTTACCATGGTGTGTGTAACAAAAGGAAATAGCCCTGGAAATCCAGGCTGAAATGGTTTTCTTAATTACTGCATTCCCGGGGCCCCGAGGTGGAAAGAAACAAACAATTGGCCAGCCTGTCTGATGTTCTTGGCTTTGTGCAGGTAGAACCTGAGCTGTCTGTGCACATCAAGGGAATGAAGTACTCTCTCACTGTCTCCCTGTGTACTGGGAAAAAAGTGGGAAGGTAGACAGCTTGGTTTAAGGAAAGGTCATTAACCACCTTGGGCATGAAGGAAGGGTTGGTTCTGAGAGTTACCCTATCTCTGTGGAAGACGAGGAAGGGAGGGGTGGCTATGACAGCTTGCAGTTCAGAAACTCTTCTAGCTAAAGTCAAGGCCACCAGCAGAACAGTCTTCCATGTGCAGTGTTTTAGGGAAGCTTTGGATGCAGCCTCAAAGGGAGGGAGTGTGAGTTTCTCTAAGATATAGTTCAAGTCCCAAGTAGGTGGTATGGGTTTCCTTGGTGGCATGAGATGCAGTACCCCATTAAAGAATAGTTTTGCTGGTAATCTGGAAGCTAAGGGGGATTCCAGGGGTAGGCAGGTAGAAATGGCAGAAAAATGGGCTTTGATGGAGGAGTATGCTAACCCTGTCTGTAAAAGTTCACAAAGGTAAGAAAGCACTATGGGGACCTTGCTCTGCCTTCTTAGACACCATATGGATAATATTTTCCACTTGGATACATAATATCTCCTGGTATTAGGTTTCCTGGCCTCCTGCAGGACAGTGAGCACATCTTCGTTGTATAAGTGCCTGAAAGGGATCAAAATCCTATCACCCACAAGGTGAAGTGAAGAGAGTGCCACCGTGGGAGAATTTGGGTTCCCTTGTCCTGTGTGAGTAGGTCCACTCTGAGGGGTAACTTGTGGTGATTGCCTTTGGAGGAGGAGGGGGAACCAATGCTATCTTGGACAATAGGGAGTCACCAGCAAGATTTTTGGTCTGTCCTGCTGGATCTTCAGCAGGACTTTCTGAACAAGAGGGGGGGGGGGCATAGAGAAATATCCCCTTCCAAGATACTGAAAATGCATCTGTTGCCATCTTCAGAGGTTCTGGCTGTCTAATACAGAAGGAGGGAAGTTGTCTGTTAATGATGGAGGCAAACAGGTCTATTTGAGATGTACCCCATTGGTGGACAAGGTCCAGGAATACATCCCTGTGTAGCATCCATTCGTGGGACATAGTCAAGGACCTGCTGAGAGAATCTGCCTGAGAATTCTGTAGGGAAGGTATGTTAACCATGCAGTATTTTTGGTAAACTTGGTTCGTTTTCATCTACAATAGGTTTAGTTGCTCTTCCATAGACAGACTAACATTGGTTATATGGTGATAGTGTCACCCTTGAACAATTATAAGATTAATAAACATGACGATTCCATAATAGATAACATCTGTCTGGGTTATCGAGTCCGCAGTGAGGCAGAGTATCGTATGGCAAAATCGATCACTAGCATAAGTCTGAATACTTTTGTGGTTTGTTGGTTAATTATCTTTAGTAATGACATAATTGTTTTTAAATATAGATTTGGTTCGTACTATTTTTGAACAAGTTAAATCATTTGCTTTTATATGAGATGAGAAAATGTATGTTGCAAGTATCCTGACGGAACAGATATATGGTTTGAAGCTGATTGCGTGTGTTTAATGTTTTAATATTAATGAGCTTTCATGCAATAGCTCAGCTGATTTTAAATCACATTACTTTATTTTTGGATTTAAACTTTTTGATGTTCTGTTTTTTGTAATCTAAGGAAGTTGCCGTATAAGCGGCAATGAAAAGCACTTAATTAAACAGTTTCAATCTACAGTGTTTGTTGGGACTTCCGAGTTTTCTGGGAAGGTATGTAAACTGCCTGAAGAGCAACTCCCTGACTTGTAGCCAGTTCCCACACAAAGAGACCTAGTCTGCAAAGTAAGTAAGATCTGGTTCCCTCCTACTTGTTGAGATACCACAATACTGTGGTATTGTCTGTGAAGAGCTTTAGGGGTCCCCACTGGAGCCTGGGTTGAAAGGCTTTCAAGGCCAGAAGTATTGCTTTCATCTTACATTGATGTGCTCTTTTCTGTGGGGTTCTGGCCAAATTCCCTGAACCTTTAGTGGCCCCAGCGTAGCTCCCCAACCGAGGTCTGAGACATCTGTGTACATGATCTGTGTTGGAGATGGCAGTTGTAGTAGAAGTCCTGGGTTGAGCTTCACCTGGGCCAGCCACCAATGAATCTCCTGTTTGAGGCAGGGCAGTAAGGGTACCTTGAACTCCAAGGGGTGGGAGTGCTGTGTCCAAACAGACCTACAGTCTCCTTATGTGAAGTCTTGCCAAAGGCAGCATAGGTATAGTGGAAGCCATATAATCCATGAGCCTGAGGTACTGCCTTACGGTCATTTCCTTGGTTTGAATTACTGAAAGTAGGTATTATGTCAGGCTTGCTACCTTCTGTGGAGGAAGGAAGGCTGTCATGGTGTCTGTCTGAATTCTGCACCCCAGGAATGCTATGTCCTGGGTAGGGTCCAGCTGGGATTTTGGGTAATTTATCTGAAACCCAAGAGACTGCAGGATGGCATGGTTTTCTGCAACTGGAGCAGGAGGGACTGTTTGCCGTCTGCCTGGATGAGAAGGTCATCCAGGTAAGGGAAGATTTGGATCCCTTGAGTCCTGCAGAAGACAATCACTGGTGCCAGGCTGTGTTGAAGACAGACCAAAGGACAAGGCCAAGAACTGTTAGTGAGAGGAGGCCACTGAAAACTGGAGGAAATACCTGAAACTGGGCCTTACTGTGATGTGGAGGTAGCCATCCTTGATGTCCAAGGTAACCATGAACTCTTGAGGGAGAATGAGAGGGAAGAGGGTTGGCAGTGTTAGCATCTTTCCTTGGTACTTTAAATAGGCTAGAGTAAAAGCCTTTCCGCAGGGCAAACTGTGGGAAAGGCTGGATGGTGCCTTGGGCCAAAAGATTGTCCACAATGGATTGTAGGAGATGGAGCTGGTGTTTTGGTGGCTGGGGAATACCCCTTCTCTTTGTGGGAATGATCCAGGTCATGAAGTACAAGTGCTCCATTACTGGCAGGACCCACTTGTCTGAAGTGATGAGGCTCCACATTTGGAGACAGTGAGAGAGACGCAAAGAGAGAGGGATGTGGGGGGAGGGGGGCTGATTGAAGCTTGACAGGTAGTCACACACTACCTGCCCTGTCTGGAAAGGGACTCCTTTGGCTGGTAGATGGAGCAGTCCTGACAGGAGTGGATTGCTTCCCAAGAACTTTTCTAGGTCCAGAAGAGGGAGGAGAACTTGAAAGTTTTCTGATAAACTGGGTTTTAGATGGATAATTCCTTTGGAACCTGGGGAACTGGAGATACAAACAAATGTTTTAAGTCTTGCATTGCCTTACCTTTTTGTTGCAGGGACTTAAACAAGTCTGCAACCTTGACTCCAAACAGTGCTGAATTGTCCTGAGGTGCATCTACTAATTTAGTCCTGAAATCCTCTGGTATGGTAAGGGCTGGAGGTGTAGCCAGGAGTATCTTCTTAAGGCAGAAGCTGATGCTGCCGACCTAGCTGAGGCCTCAATAGCATCATAGCTACACCTAGTGGAGTGTTTGGTCACCTGAGAGGTGAGAGAAACAAGGAAGGACAGCTGAGTTTTGGCTGGGGAGTCTGAGAGGTTAGAGAGCTGTTTGGAAATTTTTTCCAGCACGGCTAAGGCATATTTTGACACGTGTCTGCTAGTTGATTGCTCTAAAAGCCAGAGAAGCAGAAGTGTATTCCTTTTTACCCAAACGCTCCATTGCCTTGCTGCCCTTGTCAGCAGGGAGGAGGGTGGTAGACGGCAGTAATTTAGAAGCCTTGTCAGTAGAGACTGAGATGGTGGCTGGATCTGCAGCTGGGCTTGTAAAACCTATCAGGTCTGCAGGGGTGGGGGGTGGGGGGTGGAGGTTGGGCATCTGGATTCAAGGATGCTGCAGAGCAAGCATCAAGAAAGGTTGGAACAATAGGTGGGACAGCAATGGGAGCTGGGGAATCCATCTGGATCAACTCATAGTACCGTTTTTGCACCTCTGTCATTTTTGATGAATCCCACTAGAAATGCTTTGTCATCTTGGCTATGGTTTTCCCAAAAGTGAGATCTTCCACAGGGGAATGAGCTTCTGCAGATTCTTCCTCTGGAGAGGCATATCCAAGTGGGAAAGGGGGTTGAGAGGAGTAAAAGAGGGATTCTTCAGAGGAAGAATTAGAGTGCTCTTCCTCTTCCACCTGAGAGGGGTCTAGGGCCTGAGGCCTAGGACTCAGAACTGGAGGAGGGGTAATGGAAGTTCCTTGGGCAGTAGGCCACAGGGCCATGAATGCATTGAAGAGGTTTTGTAAGAAAGCCTGCCAATCTGTAGCGGACTTTTGAACAGGAGAGGTTCTAGGGCCTGATGACTGGGAAGGAGCAGAGGGATCCGGCTGGCCTGCCGAGGACCTAGGTTCCCCCACTGCATCAGAATCCAAAGTCTACAGAGTGTCTGTGGACATGCCTTCTGCACCGGGTTCTGCAGCATCTGATCTGCTATACCAAAGGCAGTGGAGCCTGAGCGTTCGTTCAGGCCGATGTTGGCCACAGGATGAGCACTGGATGGTGGAGGCACAGCGATAGTAGCAGGCCTTGCGGTTATGGTCTTTTATCTTGGCAGTTCAGCAGGCATGTCGGAAGGTCCCGCCATACCTAACACTAACTGTTTCAGACATTTGTTCTCTAGGTACAAATTGAGTGAGTGAAGTCTGCTACATTGGGTCTTGGGAACAAAGGCCTGGCAAATAGGGCAAACCTTGTAGTCGTGAGACTTTCCTAGACAGAAAAGACAGAGTTCGTAGGCGTCCTTGTGTGGAATCTGACGGCTGCACTTACAGACAATCTATAACAATCTCAGATTTTACTCTTCTCTCCTTCCTAATCAAACTACGAGAAAGATAAGACACAAGTAATGAACTGTTTATTACAAGCAGTGTTTGTATTTCAACAGATCACATGTTTTTATCCAAATACATTACAGGTGCAACATTACTTTCTTTAATGTTTGTATGCACTGCATTGCTGCTTTACTAGACCTCTCAAAATTTGAATGCAGAAAATGATTATATCCTCAGAAACAAAGCTCTTTCTCTTAGGTTATGGCTCCAGTGCCCCCACTAAATAAATTCCTTAACTTGCTACCTGACTATTAGGTTACAGAAAGTAAAATGGCAAAACTGACTAGCCATAACACAGTCTGTGTCTTATGGTATGCGACATGGATTACTCAGTGACTTGTTCACTACTTTCTGCCACAGGGACTCATTATACATGACATATACATACACATATGCATAACACCTCTCAACCTCTTAGTGGAAGAAATCTAGACAAAGCCCAACAAAATGGGGAGACAAAGGCTCAAAAATAGGAACAGATTTTAAATATTGCTCTTATAAACTTAGAAAGTTGCTAGAGTAACAGGGTTTGTTTTAACATGTTGTTGTTCTTCTTTCGGCTTTTCCCGGTTAGGGGTCGCCACAGCGGAACTTCGGTCCGCTAATGATTGGCAGTAGATTTTTACGGTGCCGAGGTGCCATTGTCTGAATGATTTGAAGTCTGAAACTCAAATATTTGGCATTATTTAGTGATTACAGTTCTCAGATCTTTCATTGATTTGACAGAAAAAAACACATTTTATGATGAACAGACAAAAAATAATAGCCAGTTGACATTCTGCAAAAGTATGGACAGTTGAGAGATGTTTCACAGTGATCTTATGACTTCAGATCTACTGAACTAGAAATGGAGTAACACATTTTTCACAGCAATAAAGTGGACTTTAAATGCAAGCCCTCTTAGAAGAATGTAAAACTCTATTAAATAAGCACTTAACAGAGAGGAGAACCCAGCAAAAGCCATCAAGTGATCCAAAATCCAAACTTCTGATTCCCGAGAAGTGGATTCCAGAAGAGTGCATCACTTTTGCTACCCTTGTGCTGCTTCTTTTCATAACATAAATTCTGTGCACTTCCTCATTTTATCATGAAAGTACAGTTGTGTAAAATCTTACCATAACAGTAGATGTCCTCGCCTTCACCGCTATAGTACTCCTAACAAATGGGGAATCCCTGCCATGAAGCCCACCGTCCGGCCAGTTTAGCAGTCTACCATTGCTTTAAGGTACGCTGAACGTCACATGCAGACTTCCTGCGTAGGGTAGGGCATAAAGGTGATGTTCAGGCGTACCATCCTCAGAACTGATTGCCTCAGTAGGAACAGCAATCCAAGGAAAACCAAGGAGAACCTGCACATCGAAGAAGGAAAAAAGACCAGAGGAATGGTGGGAGGGAGTGAATACTGCAGTGGTGAAGGCAAGGACATCTACCGTTATGGTAAGATTTTACACAACTGTACTATGTCCTTACATTCACCACTGCAGTATTCCTTACCAATGGGAGAGTGCCAAAGCTCAAGAAGAAACCTGGGAGGAGGAAGCAGCAGAGCCCTCCAAGAAGCCATGAAGAATGTCAGCAGCAAAACCAGCTCTAGCTCTGCAAATACCATCCAACTGGTAATGTTTGGTAAAGGTATGCACAGAAGTCCAGGTAGCAGCTTCAAGAATAGAATTAGCATCTAAGCCTTTAAAAAAAGCACCAGAAGAAGCCACAGCTTTAGTGGAATGAGCCTTTACAGAATGAAGGCTTTCACCATGAAAAGTGTAACAAAAGGAAATAGCCTTTGAAATCCAAGTTGAAATAGTTTGTTTGGAAACAGCCAAACCTAAAGACCTAGGATGAAAGAAAACAAATAACTAGTCAGATTTTCTGATAGCTTTAGTTTTATCCAAATACAATCTGAGCTGTCTATGCACATCTAAGATATGCAGCACACTCTCACAGTCAGATTGGGCAGAGGGGAAAAAAATAGGCAAATTAATAGACTGATTAAGTGACAACTCATCAGCCACCTTGGGCATGAAAGTAGGATTAGTATGTAAGGATACCCTGTCCTCAACTGCTGAATTCCACCACATAAGTTCTTTCTTGAGACATGGTAGAAGTGGAACAGGAAAGTTTAGAGAATGCACATGCTGAAGCCACACCGACTTCAGAAACCACTGGAAATTCCTCATGTGGAGTTTGGCCGGTGGGAGCATTGGAATGGTGGAAGCCATGAACCCCAGAGCTCTCAGAAACTCCCTGGCTGAAATGGAGGCCATGGGAAGAAGAGTCTGAAAGAAAGAAATGAGAGTTAATGCCTTTGGAGGAAGCAGGGATGCCAGCACTGGCACCATTTGAAACCTGTAATCCAGAAAAACATGATCTTGAGAAGGAGTCAGGGAAGACTTTTTGATGTTTACTGTGAACCCCAAGCTCTGAAGAAGAGAAATGGTAAAATGAAGATTTTTGCAAAAGGACCTCTGGAGAAGATGCCTAAATCAGCAGGTCATCCAAAGAAGGAAAGATCTGGATCCCTTGAAACCTGCAAAAGGCAATCATGGGAGCGAGGCATTTGGTGAATACCGTTGGGGCAGTAGAAAGGCCAAAGGGCAAAGCACAGAACTGAAAATGCCAGGAACCAACAGAAAAATGCAAAAATGATGTCCAAAGACACCAGAAGGGCCTGAGGGAGGAAGAGAGGAAAAAAGGGACTGAAGGGACAACATCCAAAGGTAAGGCACTTTCAGAAAGGTGTTTAGATGGAAAAGACCGAGAACAGGTCTCCAAATACCTTCTTTTCTGGGCACTAGAAACATTCTTGAATAAAACCCTTTCTCCCTTTGGGACACAAGCACTTCTTGAATAGTACCCTGAGACAAGAGGTCTCGAAGAATCTATGGGAAAAAAGGAAGTTGTTCCTGAGGAGGCTGAGGAATGCCATAAAAGGAGGGTGGGAAATCCAGACCATGAAGTACCCTTGCCGAATGACTGACAGAACCCAAGAATCCTGGGTGATTTAGATCAAACAGAAAGAGAAAGGCAAAGAGAAAGAGGAATGTGTCTGGGAATGGGTAGATAGTCAAACAGCATCTGGTTTGTCAGGAAAGGAAGGCTTAAGAATTCCTGCAGTCTCAGTGGCCTTAGCAGGAGGAGTCCGTTTATTACCCTTTTTACCTTTAGGAGGGCGAGACTGCCTATGAACAAAGGCTAGCTTAGAAGGGTAGTTTCACTGAAATTTAGGCACAGGAGAAACAAAGACATGCTTAAGCTCCTGTAAAGCCTTCCCCTTGCCCTGAAGAGACTTAAGTAAACCAGCAGCCACTTCACCAAACAAAAGAGTTATTATCCAGAGGAGCATCCATTAACTTAGCCTTAATATCATCAGGCAAAGGCTGAAGCCGAAGCCATGAATTTCTCCTCAGAAGTGAACCAGAAACAGCAGCCCTTGAAGAGGCATCGGCTGCATCACAGCTACATTTGATAGAATGACAAACTACCTAAGAGCAAGTCCCAAGCAAGGAAAGAGCAGACGATTTACTCTCAGAGTCTGGAAGATCAGAAAGAATCTGACAAGTCTGAGAAAGAAGAGCCAAGACATACCTAGATATGGGTCTGATAATTAATAGCCCTAAAAGCTAAGGTAGCCAAAGTATAAACCTTCTTACCCAGCTTATCCATGGTTCTACTGTCCTTGTCAGAAGCCTGTAACTTGGACAAAGGAAGCAATTGAGATGGCTTATCAGAGGCTATAGATACCACAGAGCGGTCAGCAGCAGGACATTTAAACAAAAAGGAACAATCCTCAGGCACTCTATAAACCCTATCAGACTTCTTGGGAGTAGGGGGCAGAGAATCCGGTGCTTTGGAGGCATTGGAAAAAACATCCAATAAAGCAGGCAAGTTAGGAGGAATGGTCGCAGGTTTAGGAGATTCCATCTGCAATAACTCATAGTACCCCTTATGGATATCCGAAACCTGGGCACAATCCCACTTAAATTCTATCATCCTAGAGATTGTGCCCTCAAAGGAAATTTCATCATACATGTTATCTAGAGTATGAGAATCCTCCTCCTCAGACCAGTAGTCTAAAGGAGAAGGAATCTGGGTAGAATAAACAAGGCGTCATCATCAGGATCCACCTCAGAAGAATGCAATCTGGGCCTTTTAGGGGAAGAAGAGGACCAAGGAGGAGTAGGAACAAACCCCTTGAATAGTCCTCAATGAAAGTAAAGCATTAAAATAAACCCTGAGTAAAGGGCTGCCACTCACTTTGTGGATCCCTAGGAGCAGAAGAAACATGATTAGTTTTCTGTTTCTTTTTTTAACGGAACATCCATCCTAGAAATCTTACAAGGCCAAGACTCAGGATGGCATTCCACAGCTGCAGTAGGAACCTCTTCCCTAAAGAGAAACTGTAGAACCCCTCTAGACCCCTCAGAAACAGCCAACCGTGGTTCCCTCTGAACACCCGAAACAGACACCTGCAAAGCCTCGTCGGATGTACTGCCTGCCAGATCCTCACCTGCCTCCAACCCAGACATGGTAGAAGAATCTGACAAAACAACCGGGAGAGACTCCAGGTTCATAATAACCTCAGGAGAAACTCCCAGCAGAGGCTGGACAGTGGAAGATTCCGGTCTTACCTTATGCACCTTCTTCTTCCCGAACGGCTGACCCTAATGGCAGGAAGTTCCTTCCATAGCATCTGCAGCAAGAAGTTTAAACACTGGTTCTCAAGATACAAGGAAAAGGAAGAAAGCCTACTACTAAGAGTTTTGGGGAAAAAGCCTGACAAATTGAACAAGACGTATGGTCGTGAGCAGCACCTAGGCAAAAAAGACACTTATTACGGCAGTCTTTACAGATATACATACCAGACTGATCGAGGCCTGAGTTAACAATGACCACCACCAGTACTGTTGGCCAACAGGGTGCTGGCAGAAATTGGGCTACTGTTGGCTGAAGGAGGAGAAGAGGGGGCAGGCATGCCCGAAGGCAGGTAAAGGCAAGGACTGTGGTAGTGAGGGTCGGAACTTTGAATGTTGGCAGTATGACTGGTATAGGGAGAGAGCTAGCTGATATGATGGACAGAAGGAAGGTTTGTATATTGTGTGTGCAAGAGACCAGATGGAAGGGGAGCAAGGCTAGGTGTAATCGGAGGCGGGTTCAAATTGTTTTATCATGGCATGGATGGGAGGAGAAATGGAGTAGAGGTTATCCTGAAGGAACAGTATGCTAAGAGTGTTTTGGAGGTGAAAAGAGTGTCAGATAGAGTGATGTTTATTAAGCTGGAAATTGATGGTGTAATGATGAATGTTGTTAGTGCATATGCTCCACAAGTTGGGTGCGCGATGGATGAGAAAGAAACATTTTGGAGTGAGTTGGATGAAGTGGTGATGACTGTACCCAAGGGTGAGAGAGTGGTGATTGGAGCAGATTTCAATGGGCATGTTGGTGAGGGGAACAGAGGAAGTGATGGGTAGGTATGGTGTTAAGCAAAGTAATGCAGAAGGTCAGATGGTAGTGGATTTTGCAAAAAGGATGGACATGGCTGTGGTGAATATGTATTTTAACAAGAGGGAGGAGCATAGGATGACATACAAGAGTGGAGGAAGATGCACACAGGTGGCTTATATCTTATGTAGAAGGGCAAGTCTGAAGGAGATTGGAGAGTGTAAAGTGGTGGCTGGGGAAAGTGTAGTTAGGCAGCATAGGATGATGGTTTATAGGATGACATTGGTGATCATGAAGAGGAGGAAGAGTGTGAGGGCAGCACCAAGGATCAAATGGTGGAAACTGAAAAAGGGTAATTGTGAGGTGGAGTTCAGGGAAGAGTTAAGACAGGCACTGGGTGGCAGTGAAGAGTTACCAAATAGCTGGGTAACTACAGCAGAGCTAGTAAGGGAGTACAAAGGTGCTTGGTGTGACATCTGGAAAGAGGAAGAAGGACAAGGAGACCTGGTGGTGGAATGAGGAAGTACAGGAGAGTATACAGAGAAAGAAGTTGGCGAAGAAGAAGTGAGACTGTCAGAGAGATGAAGAAAGTAGACAAGTATAAGGAGATGAGGAGCATGGCAAAAAGAGAGGTGGCGAAGGCTAAGGATAAGGCGTATGAAGAGTTGAATGAAAGGCTGGACACTAATGAGGGGGAACAGGACCTGTACCGATTGGCTAGACAGAGGGACCGAGCTAGGAAAGATGTGCAGCAGGTAAGGGTGATAAAGGATAATGAGGGAAACGTACTCACAAGCAAGAAGAGTGTGTTGAGCAGATGGAAAGAGTACTTTAAGGGGCTGATGAATGAGAGAGAGAGAGAGAGAAAAGGTTGGATGATGTGGTGATAGTGAATCAGGAAGTGCAACACATTAGCAAGCAGGAAGTAAGGACAGCTATGAAGATGATGAAGAATGGAAAGGCTGTTGGTCCAGATGACATACCTGTGGAAGCATGGCGGTGTTTAGGTGAAATGGCAGTGGAGTTTTTAACTAGTTTGTTTAATGAAATCTTGGAAAGTGAGAGGATGCCTGAGGAATGGAGAAAAAGTGTTTTGGTACTGATTTTTAAGAATAAGGGTGATGTGCAGAGCTGTAGTAACTACAGGGGGATTAAACTGATCAGTCACAGCATGAGGTTATGGGAAAGAGTAGTGGAATCTAGGTTAAAAAGGGAGGTGATGATTAGTGATCAGCAGTATGGTTTCTTGTCAGGAAAGAGCACTACAGATGTAATGTTTGCTCAGAGTGTTGATGGAAAAGTACAGAAAAAGGTCAGAAGGAGTTGCATTGTGTCTTTGTGGACTTAGAGAAAGCATATGACAGGATGCCTAGAGAGGAGTTGTGGTATTGTATGAGGAAGGTGGGAGTGTCACAGAAGTATGTAAGAGTGGTACAAGATATGTATGAGGGTAGTGTGACAGTGGTGAGGTCTGCGGTGGGAGTGATGGATGCGTTTAAGGTGGAGGTGGGATTACGTCAAGGATCGGCTCTGAGCCCCTTCTTATTTGCAGTGGTGATGGACAGGTTGACAGACGAGATCAGTGAGAGAGTAGGGAACAGGTGGAGGAGGCCCTGGAGAGGTGGAGATATGCTCTAGAGAGAAGAGGAATGAAGGTCAGCAGGACTAAGACAGAATATATGTGTGTGAATGAGAGGGAGGATAGAGGAATGGTGAGGATGCAGGGAGTAGAGGTGGTGAAAGGTGGATGAGTTTAAATACTTGGGATCAACAGTTCAGAGTAATGGTGAGTGTGGAAGAGAGGTGAAGAAGAGAGTACAGGCAGGATGGAGTGGGTGGAGAAGACTGTCAGGAGTGATTTGTGACAGACGAGTACCAGTAAGAGTGAAAGGGAAGGTGTACAAGAGGGTAGTGAGACCAGTTATGTTATATGGGTTGGAGACGGTGGCATTGACAAAAAGGCAGGAGTCAGAGCTGGATGTGGCAGAGTTAAAGATGTTAAGATTTGTACTGGGTGTAATGAGAGTAGACAGGATTAGGAATCAGTACATTAGAGGGTCAGCCCAAGTTGGGAAGTTTGGAGACAAAGCCAGAGAGGCGAGATTGCATTGGTTTGGACATGTACTGAGGGGGGATGCAGAGTATATTGGGAAAAAGATGCTAAGAATGAAGCTGCCAGGTAAGAGGAAAAGAGGAAGGCCTAAGATAAGGTTTATGGATGTGGTGAGAGAGGACACGCAGGTGACTGGTGTGACAGAGCAAGATGCAGAGGACAGGAAGAAATGGAAACAGATGATCCGCTGTGGCAACCCCTAATGGGAGCAGCCGAAAGAAGAAGAAGATGTCTGCCACACTAGCATTTACCCTTCCTGGATGACATTAACCCTAAACAGCACAAAACAAACAGAAAAAGTAACCAAAACCCCAACTGGGTACTTATTTGTAACTGTGAGGACTCCAACAAATAGCAGTAAGCACAGGAATGCCAACAAACAGTAAAATGGTAAAAAAATGGATGGAGGTAACAGACTGACAGTTAAAACAGTATTCGGACTGGCAGCAAAGTTGTTCTGAGCATGGTACGGTTGAACGTTACCTTTATGCCCTAACCTACGCAGGGAGTGTGCAGGTGACATTCAGCATACCTTAAAGCAACGGTAGACTTTGGTAAACTGACAAAACAAACACTTGAACATAGTCTGTGCATGCATTCCACAAGGCAACAACCTAAACACCCTAGAAGATCTCCTTTACTGGTTATCCACTACCTATCCCCAAGAAACCATAGTTCTTGGTGATTTTAACACCAACTGGTACCCCTGCTCCTCTGACCCCCCCCCCCCACTCATATAAACTTATCTGGGATTAAACAGACCATAACCTCTCCCACTAGGATAAACACACCAACCAACAAGGAAAGTATTCTAGACTGGATCCTAGTTAATAACCAACCCCAACTGTACACAGCTGGTACTCTCCCTGATGACCTTAGTGACCATTGTCTAACATATATCATAAAACATAAGGCAGGAAACCCTCACCAGTCCAAATATAAAACATTTAGAAACAGGAAAAATGTTGATGCTGCTATATTCCAAAATGAATTAAAAGCAGTTGACTGGTCAAAACTAAACAATCTAACATTAGAGGAGGTCATAGATCACTTTAACACTAAATTCCTAAGTATCCTTGATTCCCATGCTCCAGCAAGTAAAATAAAAACTAGATCAAATACAGCACCATGGCTCACAAAAGATACCAAAGCAAAATCAAAACTAAACTAGAAACAGAGCCTGGGCCAGCTGGAGAACAACCAAAGCCCCACTTGATCATCTAAAATATTGTCAACTCAGGAATGATGCAAAAAAAATCTATTTTACTGGATAAAAAAGCTTCTACCAAAATCTCCTACAAAAACACCACAACAACCCTCAAAAGTTCTGGGCAGGCTTAAATCAACTACTTTGTCCAGGTCACTCCACCACCCCAACCCCGGCTAACTACACCCATTATTCCCAAGAGACAACAGCTAGCGCCATTAATAACTTTTTCACTGAAACAATCCAATCCCTAGCAAATCAACTAACCCCCACTAACTTAAACCACATGCCTAATCTACCTAATAATCACCCGGAATTTGGCTTCCAACCAATATCCACTAGTTTTATCAAAACACTTCTAAAAAATCTAAAACCTACCACCCTCACTGCTGACCTCCTCCCTGCAGAGTACCTGCAAATAGCTGATGCCATTGTGTATCCCATCTCTATCTTCATCAACAGAACCTTATCCGAAAATGCTATCCCCTTCCTCTGGAAAATATCTCACGTCATCCCACTCCATAAAGGTGGTAGCTCCTCAGACATATCCAACTACAGACCCATTGCCATTCTTTCCCCACTAGCCAAAATAATGGAGAAATGTGTGCACGAGCAACTAATGCAATACCTTTCACAGAATAACTTACTATCAGACTCCAAGCATGGTTTCAGGCCATACCACAGCACCACCTCAGCCCTCCTTTCCTTTACTACTGCCATAAACCAAACAGGAATGACAATAGGCTAACCTCTGCCATTTTTCTTGACCTATCAAAAGCCTTTGACATGGTCAACCATGAACTTCTCATTCTTTCACTAAAATCTATTTCCCTCAATAAGCCTGCTATCCAGTGGTTCCAGTCCTACCTGACTGGTAGACAGCAGGCAGTACTATGGCAGGGCAAACTCTCCAGCCAGTTACCTCTCACACTTGGTGTCCCTCAAGGGTCCATAATAGGTCCACTACTCTTCTCTATTTTTATCAACAACCTCCACACTGCTATCCCTAAAGCCACCTGCATCCAATACGCAGAAGATTCCACTCTCATCTGCTCAGCCACCTCCCCATCCGACTTGCAAATCTTAACCCAAAATACATTTAACACTATCGAGAACTGGCTTACCAATCAACGCCTACTTCTGAACCCCAATAAAACTAAACTTCTACTTTTCTCTCCCACTAGCACAACCACCACACTTTCATTCTCTGTCGCATCTAACAATGGTACCACTATTTCCCCAGATAATCACACCAAACTGCTAGGGGTATCATAGACAATAATCTCAAATTTGATCTACAGGTCAACAAAACCATACAGACCATCAATAAGAAGCTTGGATCACTGTATAGAAACAAGACATTTTTAACCCCACTGACTAGGACTGCAATCGCCCGATCACACCTACTCTCTTATATGCCTCGCCTGTACTCTCAAACTTCAACAAATCTGAACTAGGTAAGCTGTCCCATAGCTACAATCATATTGCCAGATTTGCCACTGGTTCCACCTATAGAACCCACCACTGCCAGAACCTTAAACAACTAGAGCGGCTAGAATGGCCCAGCTTAATTCAATTCAATCAACTCTTAATAGTGCACAAATTTTGTACCACCCTGAGGATACCCTCTCACTTAAAAATATTATTAAACCATATAGAAATCTAAGATCCCTACAGTCAGCCGATAAACTACTGGTCCAAACCCACAAAGCTAATAACTCTGCTGGTGAATCCCTGTTTGCCAACTTCATTGGCAAAACATGGAATTCGTTGCCAAACTATATAACCCAACAATCCTCCAAAAGTCTCTTCAAAAAAAACCTCAAACAGTATCTCAAAGTGAATTGGCTATGCCCATGTACCGACCCTGATTAATTATAAACTAAAACCATATTCTGCAATTATCATAACTTGTAACTACATCACCAAGCTGTGCTTCCAATCTGATGTCTCTTGCTTTTAACTCTCTGTCCACGACAATTCTGAGTTCCTACTAGGGAATCACTACTAACCCATTGTATATAATCACTTTGTTTTTATAACTGTTTGCTAACGTCTGTGTAATCTATGTAAGTTTGTCTTTGTGGAGCTTTTCTCCCCGGGCCTCCACTGAAAATGGACATGTATCCAGTCGGACTATCCCGGTAAACAAATGTAAAATAAATAAATAAACTGGCTGGACGGTGGGCTTCACGGCAGGGAATCCCCATTTGTAAGGAATACTGCAGCAGTGAATGTAAGGACATCTTTTGAGATCACAGACAGCAAAACTGAAATGCAGAAGAAATTGTCTCTCTCAGGAACAAATCTTTGAGGGCTCCACAACACAGAAGAAAGTGAAATTAATGCCAACTTTTCCAGCGAACAAAGATGGGACTACCATGGCTCACACATGTTCCTCTAAATGATATTACAGAGATAGTGTTGCAAACAATTTCATCATTTGTTCACAGATCCAAGCACTATTATATGTGTAAATACTGCACACCTGTATTTTCCCAGTGTTAAGTTGCTTTGCTATTGGAGCACATTAGTATACATTTATGTAACATTGTTAATCAGAGAGAGATACTGCTAAGTAATATGCACCAATGTAACTACTTGCAGTTGCTTCTTTCTTCTTGGCTTGGCTGCAGTTGGCAGAAGAACACAGAACAACTAAGTTAACTTAAATATAACAGCTCTTCTGCTCCACTCTCTGTGTGTGCTGCTGCTGTGCTACCCATCATTCAACATACAAGAACGTAAGGACTACGAATCTATGTAAAAATGGAAACAGTAAACACATAGACACAGTTTGAGCCCTCAGCCAAATTCCAAGTGGCTTGCAGTCTGCCTTACAAAGCTGATGCCATTGCGCACACCCCTGCACATGATGTCAGTATCAACTTCAAAAAGAAAAAATGGGAATTGAAACAGTCACTTATGGCACCCCGTTATTTTGACCTCAAAACTGGTAAATACCCAGGAATTCATTACAGTTGAGAGGTATGGAGAAAGTGCAGAGAAAGGTTTTAATCTTTAAGTATAAATGACAGTGAATTTAAAAAGTAAAGATTGTTTTGGCACTTGAAAACTAACGTGCTTAAGAGGTGAGGAAGGAAAGGGAGAGAGGCAAAATAAGTAACAAAAGGGATAAAGAGAAAGATCCAACACTTTATGTGAGCTGCATGAACAAAAACATTACACACACTGCATATGTCACAGCTTACTTTGTGCATGCGCACATACATTATAAAAAACGAGTGTCATACATCACATGATACTACCGTGCACACTGTTTTCAGCGAAAGTCTCTGACATCACCTAAACCTCTCACAATCACTATGCATAAGAAGAGGAGTCTGACTTTGTATGATGCTCTGCAAATGTGCGGGGTATAGACAAAAGTGTATAGCCCTAACTATGACCCAGTTGACCCAAGTTCAAATACTGGCTTAAGTGTAGGAAGAACCAAGAAGGGGGAGATTGCCTCTCAACTTTTACTTTGGACAAGACAAAAATAATCAGAGAAAAGGCCCCAAAATAGAGACAATTTTTAAAGGCTAATAGTATAAATTTTTAGGAAGGGCAAAGCAAAAGTTCGAGAACAAATTAAGGGTGTCCCTCCAAAATCTAGAGAGATGACAGCTACTGCCCATCCAGTAGGGATGGAGGTGGTATGATACACTACACTGTTGAATCTAAAAGGAGTTAAGGGATTCTACAAGTTGGTTTTGGGTTGATGTGGCTACATACTACACACAAGTCAGGAGGCATCTGCATGTATCTGAAAACATGCACGGAACCTTCTAGAGCAGCAACCTACACGGAAGCCATCATCCACTACAAGGAGAGGTTAGGTGGGTGAGAAAGAACGCCTAGCTTCCAATTCCCATCTCCTGGAAGAACAAATGGACAAATAAGGCTCTTGTCATTATCATGGAATAACTAAGCTACAGGTCTCTCACCTGGTGAGGGAATGAATGCATTTGGCTTTCGGCTCTAAAGCAGGAATGAATGGCTCATATGTGTACGTGCTTCATGGCAGTTGTACAGGGGAACTTTTATAAAAAAAAAAATGCCCATTTGGTAAACTTGCATAAAAAGATGAATGTGGGGGGTCCATGTTATGACAGAAGGTGCATTCGACTATGTTGCCTGTCAGCTCACAACTGTCTCGTGTATTTTCACATATTACATCATTTGTTTAATGAACTGTAACAGATGTTTTCACAATGCATTACAATTCATCACTCTGGATGCATGTATATCAGGCAAGGAAGGAGGGTATAATAATAACAGAAGTGGGAGGGGAGTGGAATCTACAGCAGTCAAAACAAGCACAGTACACACAATACATAAAAATCTAAAATGAAGCATGGAAAGGGGATGCTTACACACGAGTAAAGCAAGCAATAAGGCAGATGAAACAGACAGGGCTATCATGCAAAGGAGGCAGTGGAATGTGAATCTTAAAGAGAGTGCAACTCCATGGGGGCAATGTTCATTGTGAGTAGGGCATAATGGAGGTTATAACATGGTTGCTAGATGGCAGAGGAAGTGAAGAATCTTCAGTAGACTCCACCCTAGAAAGGGGAAAGGCGGGGTCATCTATCAAACAGGCAAGAAGAAAGGGGTGTAGAGGAGACCTTAACACTGCAAAGGATAGCATCAGATAGGGTACAAGGAAAAGCTTTAATCTTCAAGTATAAAGGATTGTGAATTTAAAAGGGAAGGATGTCAATGATGCTAAAAAGCTAACAGGTATCTCAGACTTGAGGAAGGAAATGAAGAGAGGTAAATACGGTACAACAGGGGACAAGGAAAATATCCAAGAAGGAGAAAGGGGTATTGTCAGAAGACAGTAGGATGAAGGGTCACTTAATAAATATTCCAAAGAAAAAGGAGAAATAGAGTAACAAAAGAAGGAGAGAATATCTAAATGAAAAGAAAAGTACACATAAGCAAGCCAGGGAAAGCAAGGGGGGGGGGGGTGGGGGGGAGAGAAGAGGTTATGTTATGAAAGGAAGAACTGATGTGACTGTAGAAAAAGAACAAAATGGGAAAAAGGCAACGTAGCAGAGCTAACTGTGAGGAATCCTAGGAAGTTCAAGGTTGTTGAGTTTTGTGACCACTATGCCTTGCTAGGTTCCACCATAGATTCTACCCTTTTTTTCTCAATGAGGGCTATGACAGTAATGTCCATGGAGAATTTATGAACACTCATCCAATTATCTAAGTCCTATCTGGAGGGTAGACAGTGTACCACACCATATAATCTGCAGTGGGAGTCTATTACAGAGTTGAGGAAGGCACTCAGTAATGAATATGTCTCTCTACCTTGTTCTATTGATCTGCTGAAGAAGGTTTACATCTCTTGCTTTGTGGGTCTGTTTGATTTGTGAGGGTACAAAAGACCTGGACTAATATGTCCCCGACTGCTTGGAAGGCAAGACACAGGTCTCCTCTGAGGAGCTTATAAGATACTGAAAAGAGGGTACAATGCTTCATTTTTTTAAGCCTAGAATCCTCTTTGTTAGGAGATTCTGGGGTCTTTCTAAATGTTTGATATGTCTGGTGAGGTACATCCCAAAAGGCACTGCATTCTGTAATTGGTCTGATCACTGCATAATAGTAAGAGTAAATAACCCCTATGGATCTGGTTGACTATCTCTGGGCAATCAGCTGCATAAAGTAGAAGGACTTCCTGACAACTACTAAATAGGGGATACAAGAGAGGAATTCATATGACCCAGATTCCCAGGTCTCTCACTAAATTTTCATTTTGAAGTGGGGTCAGAGGTCTAGCTAGTTATTCTCACACCCAGAGCTGTTAAGTTGACAAGCAAAAAAATTGTCTTCCCCTTTAAACTGCAGCAAAGAGATTGCTTATGCCTCACAAGGAGTGCTAAAGCACTTCAGTTTTGTTCAAAAGTGTAATACCAGCATGCATTTCTGAATGCCAGCAATGCAGTGAAGACTGATCATCATTTGCAGATTGCGCCCCCCTAACACTTTGTGCCCAGGACAAGCGCCCCTCTGCCCCACCCTAACTATTCTTATGAGTGAGGTTGGTTTCTCTGCCAAATATGATAATGTTGCATTTTTTACAATTTAATTTAAGCCCATTTTTCAATACATCAAGTATAAGTTTAAGTTCCTGCTTCAGGGTTTCTGTGCCAGAGAGGGACAGATTTATAGGTTCATAGGTAAATACTACGCTAGCTGCCCTTGCAGGCCATTTTAAGCCTAGCCAGTTTCCATTTTTGTGCTCAACTCAACCTATTCCATTTGGTTAGAGCCTGACCTTACCCATCCCACTGTTGATAATTATATATTACCCTGAATGAGAATAAATGAAATTATACCATAGATAATTTGAGGGGACCCATGCATGGAATAAAACATTTAGGAGCTGCCTCTGTCCATCAGTAGTACAGGGGTAGTTCATAGGTAGGGACTAGGCTATTGGCCCTAGGGCCTATATAAGCCTAGCCAAAGGTACCCTGGCTTTCGCCACCCAAGAAAATTATTTTCCTGTGCCACTGTCGAGCAGAGCCACAGACGTGATCCCCGGGGGTGAATTTCCTATTTCCCAACCAATCATCAAGATTTTTCTTGAAGAGTGCTAATGAGGGGGAAATTTTCTGTTTCACTTCCACAGATCCAAGTTGAACTTGAATATGGACAGGGGTGAACTTTGTTTTATGTGGCTGGGGAGTCTGACAATTTGAGTCAAATGATTTGACAATGACTACCAATTTGCAGTCATCTGCAAACTTGGTTAACCTCGGGTCTTATTTTCAGTCTGTAGTTCAGAGATGTAAATATAGAAGAAAAGTAGTACCAGCACTGAGCCCTGCACAACACTGCTGGTCACTTTCATGTTCTCCAGTGCTGCCCCTGCATCCCACACCATGTAAATTCTGCCTTTTTTCCATTTTGCTATCCATCTTACTTCATGGGGATTCATTTGTAATGCATTTAGTTTATTAATTATGCTATGATGGGGAATGGTGTCAAATGCCTTGTTCACATTAAGGTCCATAGGCGCCGGAACCCCCCCCCCCCACTTTTACAGCTGCAAGACCTGTTTTAGGCCCCATGCATGCGTCGCACATGTACATTTTAAACTCAGATGTGCGCCGGTTCCCAATCACATCATTGCTGCCACATTTATTTATTGTGAAACTGCTGCCTGGCTTTGTCCATATGGTAAGGACTGCTCCATTTATTTATTGAGAAACTGCTGCCTGGCTCGTCTGTATGGTAAGCACTGCTTCATTTATTTATTGTGAAACTGCTGCCTGGCTCGTCCGTATTTATGCTGTGAAACTGCTGCCTGGCTTGTATTTATGCTGTGAAACTTCTGCCGGCTCGTATTTATGCTGTGAAACTGCTGCCTGGCTAGTATTTATGCTGTGAACTGCTGTCTGGCTCGTATTTATTCTGTGAAACTGCTGCTTGGCTTGTACTTTTTGTGTGTGATTGTGTGTGTGTGTGTGTGTGTGTGTGTGTGTGTGTGTGTGTGTGTGTGTGTGTGTGTGTGTGTGTGTGTGTGTGTGTGTCTATCTCTGTGATGTTTTTCTAACAGAATATTCAAGGATTTCTACTGTGATGTATGCATGTTTACTTGAGCTGAATGCAATGTTAGCTTTATTGAACTTACATTGCATTCTGCTGACCTGTAGCCAACAGAAGATCATGCTGGGTTTGAACAACGCAAAAAGTGATAATACATTTTCTGAAGGTTAATTATCTTAACTAGTTTGCATCTTCCTTTTTAGAGAAACTAATTTCAATTGATTAATTGTGCATTTATATTGCTAGTTGTGCTTTGGATATATAGAGAGGAATCTTATGCAAACGCCACACATTTATAATCTCTCTGAGACCCTTTTATCCAGGCAGTGAAGAAGT
Source organism: Protopterus annectens (assembly GCF_019279795.1). Lineage (NCBI taxonomy): Eukaryota > Metazoa > Chordata > Ceratodontiformes > Protopteridae > Protopterus > Protopterus annectens. The sequence continues at coordinate 1,398,048,528 of NC_056743.1, read as the reverse complement.
GTGAGAGATCCCTTTAATGTGGAATTATTTGGATGACTGACTTCTGCAGACATTTTGCATATTTACTGATACTGGTGGTGGATTGTAATGACAAAAGTTTGAGTGGCCTTTTATGGTTGAAATTTTCTGAAATGAGTAGTTTTGTCATTATTGATTTATACATTTTGTTTCATTGCTTACTAGAATACTGTTCAAAAAAAAGAAGTTATGTACTTACCGTAACGTTCCATGTTTGTAGTCCATCTCACCTACATTCTTGCTGGATGGGTTCGGAGATGATATTCGGCTCCTACTCGACCTATACTAAAGCTCGAGAGCTTTTACTGGCTCGAGGCTAGCCTCTATCCCATGGTGCCTCATGGCAATTCCCCAGATCTAGTTTGCAAGAAAGCAATAAGTACCTATCAGGTAAGATCAATATCAGAGCTGCATATATACAGACAAAGAATTTTGAAAATATAATCCATGCCAGGTAGACAACAAAAGAGAACCAGGTCAGACAGCACCAGTATAGTCCACCAGATCCCCCAGAAAACAGGAAGGGGTAGGAGGGAGGGACGCAAGAATGTAGCGAGATGGACTACAAACATGGAACGTTATTGGTAAGTACATAACTTCTGTATGTTATGTAGTCCTATCTCACCATAATTCATGCTGGATGGGACAGCGTCCCTACCACCTATATCCTGGGTGGCTCAAGTGAAGAGACTCTTCAGCACAGTGGACCCAAAGGAAGACCTGTCCCGGGGAGGCCAAATCCAATTTGTAATGAGTGACAAAAGTATGTGGTCTTGCCCAAGTAGCTGCTGCACATATAGTATCAATTGGGAGCCTAGATCTAAAGGCACATGAAGTAGATACAGCTCTAGTAGAATGACTTTTAACTTTGATGGGCAATTGTTTGCCAGCTTGTTGATAAGCAAATGAAATGCAATCCGAAAGCCATTTTGAAAGAGTAACCTTAGAAACAGGCAAGCCCTTCTTCTTGTCGGAAAAGGAAACAAATAGTTGATCTGATTTTCTGAATTCTTTAGTCCTGTGTAAATAAAATCTGAGAATTCTGTGAACGTCTGACTGGTGTAGTCTATACTCAGATTTATTAGAGTGGTTTGGAAAAAACACAGGTCGCTCAATAGTAGTATTCAGATTGTGATCTGAGCATACCTTGGGAAGAAAGGAAGGGTTTGTCCTGAGGAAGACACTATCCTTGTGAAAAATAAGGTAAGGAGGTCGAACAGTTAGAACTTGCAGTTCTGAGACTCTTCTAGCAGATGTTATGGCTACTAAGAATAGTGTTTTCCATGACAACAATTTTAGGTCTGATGAAGAGGATGGCTCAAAGGGTGCAGACATCAAAGAAAGTCCCAAGGTTCTAATGGTTGTTTGATTGGAGGCCTGAGAAGAAGAACTCCTTTTAAGAAAGTTTTACACAAGGAGTGCTGCATGATTGGATTTCCCATGAAGCCAAAATGGAAATTGGAAATGGCAGCTAACTGAACTCTAACTGTAGCGGCTGCCGCTCCTTCATGACAAATTGACACTAGGAAGGATAAGATAGATTCTATAGGAGCCATATATGGATCTAATCCCCAGTTTGTAGCCCAAAACGAAAACCTTTTCCATTTGCTGGAGTATAGTTTTCTGAGTGGAAGGTAAATTAGAATGTGTTTGACTGCAGGGGATAGGGGAATACACCTGGCTATTCGTGAAACTGGAGCAGCCATGCTGTCAATTTGAGGGTGTGGATGGTGGGGTGGAACTGTCCCGATTATTGAATCAGGAGATCTGGAAATGGGTTCAGAATTCATGGTTCCTCCAAAAGGTAGGGCCACAGGAAGGGAAACCAAACTTGTCGAGGCCAGTAAGGAGCAATGAGGATCAAGGAACTCCTCAACTGTCTCGCTTTCTGTATTACCTTTGGAATGAGTGGAAAAGGAAGAAAGGCATAAAGAAGTCCCGGGGGCCAATCGTGGACTACAGCATCCCTGGGTGACATCCCCAGATGGGGAATGAGGGCAAAGTAGCTGCTGCATTTGATGTTCAGGTGAGTGGCAAATAGGTCACAGCAAGGCTGGCCCCATCTGTGAAAGATCTTTTTTCCAACTTCTGGATCCAGGGACCACTCGTGAGGCATCAGAATTGCTCGGCTGAGTTTGTCTGCTATTATGTTGGATTTCCCCGGGATATGCATTGCTATTAGGAAGCGCTGAGTATCCATCGCCCATTTCCAAACTCTTAAGGCCTCTCTGCAAACCGGTAAGATTTGGTTCCCCCTTGCTTATTTATGTACCACACGACAGACATGTTGTCTGACTGAATTGCAATCGTCCCGGTGGGAAGGGAGCTGTGAAGTGCTTGCAAGGCATACAGCACTGCTCTCATCTCCAAGGCATTGATGTGCAAGTGGTTCTCATGGTTCTGCCAAGTACCTTGGACTGTCATTCCCAGATAATGCCCCTCTCCCAAATCTGGGAAGCGTCCGTGGTCAAAACTGCTTTCTCTTGGGAAGGAACAAGTGGATGGCCAAGGAGAAGTTGTTCTGTGTGCAACCACCATGTCAGATCCTTTTTGCAGGTGTTTGTTATAAAAATCTGGTGAGACAATGGGAGGTCTTGCATCGACAATTGGGCAAATTGCAGCCACTGAAGTATCCTCATGTGTAGATGAGCAAGAGGAACTAATAGGATGGCCGAAGCCATAATCCCTTAAGGACTTGAAGGACTACTCTGACCTGAACTTTTTGTTTGTTCAGCAAGGATATGACTTGACTGCGTAGAGACTCTACTCTTTCTGGTGTTAGTCTTACTGACATGGTGGTTGTGTCTATTTCTGAGCCTAAGTACACAATATGCTGCGAGGGAGATAAGACTGACTTTTTTAGGTTGACAGTGATGCTTAGACTGGTACACAAGTTAGAGTCTCGTCCCTGGTTCTGATGAGTTGATGCTTGGTGGTAGCAGTGAGGAGCCAGTCATCTAGGTATGGAAACACCTGGAATCCTTGACGTCTCAGGTGAGCTGTTACCACTGCCATGCATTTGGTAAACACTCTGGGGGCTGTAGTGAGACCAAAGGGCAGTGTTCTGAACTGAAAATTACTGGCTCCCAGCCGGAAGTGTAAGTGTCTCCTGGAGCGCCTGTCCATTTTGATGTGGTAGTACGTGTCCTGGAGATCGATTGAGCATATCCAGTTGTCTTTCCCGATAAAGGGAAATATCGACTGCAGAGTGACCATTCAGAACTTCGATTTCTTTACATGCTTGTTGAGCCTGCTGAGATCTAGGACTGATCTCCAGTCCCCTGTCTTTTTTGGAACTAAAAAGAATCAAGAGTTAAGTTCCGGATCCTACTTGCTCTGTGGGGACTTCTTGGATGACTCTTTTTTGCAGAAACGAGATGACCTCTGATGTTACACGGTCTAGTTGGATAGGTGGTACGTCTGGTAGAGACTGGTTTATTGGGGGTTTGGAAACAAAGGGGATCAGGTAACCTTTGGATATTATGGTGTGTACCCAACGATTTTGGGAGATGGTTAGCCAGGCACTTGGGTACAGCGATGGACGGCCCCGACTGCCTCCAGAGACGGACAGTCGGGCAACCACTCAGGGGTGATGGAAGGGACGATCAGAGAAAGTTTCTCTGCCTCCCTGATACTACGGACCTCCTCTGCCGTGAGGGGGCCTCTTCTATTATATCCTCACCCTCTGTCTCTAGGGGAGGGTTGACCTTGTGCCGGAGGGAAACCTTTTTGGGATTTAAGGAGCCACATTTTCCCTCTTGTATTATCCTTGGGATAGGGTCTAGACGGGAGGGAGAAATGGACTCCAATGGCAGATAAGGTTTTCCCTTCCAGCTCGCACCTAGTCAATGTCTCTTTCACTTGGGGTCCAAAAAGAGATGAACCATCAAAGGGGACATTAGTGAAGGAAGACCTGAAGGACTCCATAAAATTACAAAGATGCATCCAAGAATGCCTCCTGAGAGATATTTCCTGCTGCGGCTGCCCTACTCGCTCCATCTGCTGCATACGATAGCCTCATGGAGGAGTTAGCTATGGAAGTAAGGGTGGAGAGCTGCGGAGAAACCTTATCCATGGAACCTGGAGCTACTGAACCCTGGAGGGTGTCTCCTAACTCTTTCAGAAGATCCCTCTGAAGATGAGTAAAATGAGTAAGGTAATTCAGCAATCTTAGTGTAAATGCTGCTGAAGAAAAATTACACTTCCCATACCTATCCATCATCCTGGACTCCTTGTTAGGAGGATGGATATTAGAAGATCTCAGATAACTCCTTCTTGGTGGCCGCTGCTACCACTATAGCATCAATGGGAACTCACTTACTAAGAAAAGTCTTGTCCTCAGGTGCTGTCATGAACTTATCTGGAGGTCCAGGCTGTCCGCGATATGACCCCCAAGAGTTGGTCATAAGGCAGTGTCACCCAGGAGGTGGAAATCAGGAACCAAAGGCCTCAAGATACACTGATTCATCCTCAGTCGGGTTAGAGGTCTTTCAATCACCCCTCTGTCTAAGGATTTCTAGGATGTCAGAAGAACAGACATCCTCAGCGGGGGATCTAGGGGACCCTTCTGATTCCACTAAATCAGTGTCTGACGTGATAGACTCAGGTAAGTCGACATGCTTCCTCCTACACAGCCTCTTCCGAGTGAGCTTTCCAGTGGATAATATGGGGGGGTCTCGGAAGAGGGGGCACCTCCAATGAGGGCTACTTGGGCCTCTGGCTCCCTACGCTGTGGGGATGGCAGGGGGGAAGAGGATGCTGCCTGCTGCTGGTGGGACACAGATTCCAAAGGTTTGGCTTTAGCAGAGGATAAAGCTTTCTCTATAGCTTCAAAAGCCTTCCCCCCTCGCTCCGAAGAAGACCTCCACTTCGAGGGGACGGATGGCCAACTCCTTGCAAGGGGGAATGGCTCCGAAGCAGAAGTGGGAGCCGAGCTGAGGCTCCGAGTGGGAGGGTCGGTTACCACGAGAACCCAGGGTGACTGTCCCCCTTGGAGTTGACTCGAGAGCGTCAGCTCCCAGATCCCTTGGCTCCAGACTGAGCCATCAAGGCTAGAGTAATTGGCTCCGAGGAAGCAGGTTGAATCCCCGGAGCCGACGGGTCCAAGACAGAACAACCTGAAGTAATAGGCTTGAGAGCAAAGCAGTCAGAAGAGGAACAGTGGTTGGTAAGGGGATCGGCTCTGAAACCTTTGGGTCTGGAGGGGCCAATTATCTTGCCAGAGCTGGATCCAAAAGCAACCTCTTCACCAACCACTTGATGTCTTCATCAGATAGAGTCCTGGAGAATCTGGTGGAGACAGAAGGAGATCTCCTTCTCTCCAAAATAGGAGCTTTCAAGGTGGGAGACAACCTCAGTTTCTGGTAAAATCTTCAGTACCAAAGGTTGCCTCGGAACCGAGGAGAGCGACGGCACCGAAATGGATGAAGTTGAGTTGGAACCGAAACTTCTTAGCTCCGACGTTTTGGTCTTTTTAGTCGGCTCAGAAGCTGGGGCTGAAGAGTTTCTCTTGGAGGATTTTGGAGCTGCCTGACTAAGTTCCAGCTGTTCCTGGAAGGAACTGGTCATGAGACCCCTATCAATGAGCTTCCTCTTTCTTTCATTTAAAACTCTGGTGCTAAATGCATGATAAAAGATGTAGGGTGCCTACAAATGGGCTTCACCAAGGCAGTACACGCAACTGGTGTGACTGTCTGTAAGAGACATTTTCTGTGCACACCTATCACACTTCTTAAACCCCGAAGGGTGATAATCCTTATGCTCCCTATCCTTATCTTTAGACATTGTGACTATCAGGAATAGAGAAGCTAGATAAACAACGAGCAATACAACACTGAATACTAACTACAAACAAGAAATAGTGAGGAAGAAAGAAGAAGATAGCTTTAAACACACACACAAGGAGGAAAGGCCCTCTAACATAAACAGGCATTACAGCCCACTAACTTAAACAGGCCGTACAATCCTATGGGGAGGAATAGGGGGTCAGAAACTCTCAAAAACAATCACACAAGAGAGAAAAAACTATATATATATAGATATATATATATATATATATATATATATATATATGGATAGAAAAAGGACTAAATTTAGCAAATAAAGTTTTACTTAGCCAACGAACCAGTAAGACACAACCTCGAAGCTTTCGCAGCAAACGAGATCTGGGGAATTGCCATGAGCCACCATGGGATAGGGGCTAGCCTCGAGCCAGTAAAAGCTCTCGAGCTTTAGTATCAGCCGAGTCAGCTCCGAACCCATCCAGCAACAATTACGGTGAGATAGATCTACAAAACATCGACAAATTTAAAACACATTCTAACAACTGGTGCTGTTTTATGCAAGGAATATAATTTAATACAATCAGGAAGGTGAATCAAAGAATGCATACATGTATGCATGGCCCTAAAAAATGTGTTTGAAAATAGCCCAGCGGAAAGTGTGAGGGGCTCAAAATCATGGGCATATTTTAAGCTTTACTCTTGTTACCAAAGCAATGGATGAAGGTAAAACAGTTCACACCACAATTCCTTGACCTGGCCAAGCCTTTTGACACTATCCCCTACTCAGGTGTAGTACAAAAGATGAATAATGTAGGAGCAAACATTTGCATCACTAGCTGGATTGTCAACTTGCTCACAGGATGCAGGAAATCAAAAAAGGGGAAGAGACCAATCACCAGTGAAGTCCCCCAGGGTTTGGTGGTGAGACTTTTTGTTTGGCATATCCATCTCAAAAGTAAAAGGAAATACCATAGGGCTTTGGCCAGCTAAGTTTGACATGACTGCAAGCTAGGAACAGTTACTGAATCCCTAAATGACTTAACCATCATGCAGGAAGGCTTGTCCCAAATAACAACTGGTGTCAAAATCATGGCAATGCCCTCTGAGGACTGACCCAATTGTTTGGCATTTGGGAACTTGTGTGTACAGTGACCTAACTTTTGACCAACATGTGCCCAGAGTCATAAGAAAGCCTTTCTATATTGCACAGCTTATAAACAAATTGATTGACTAGATCTAGAGATGTTGTTATCCCCCTTTGACCTAATGAGAGCTTTGTAATCATTTTGTATAATGCCCACTTTTGCATGCATCTGTCCAGCCCCATGCAACAATTGGAATACCTTCAGAGGTACCTTACTATAAAGATACAAGTCCTAAAAAATAGGTCTTGCATGGACCACCTCAAAGATTTATTACTATACTCAGTATCCTACAGAGTGCTTAGGAGGTGACATGTCTGGCATACAAGGCATCCTCCGACCTAATGCAGATGGACATAATGAACATCAGCAAGTCAAATGGCATCAGAAATACTCAGTCCAGGATTCTAAACTGAATGTTGTGGAGGGATGGATATATATATCACAGAGGCTACCACTGTTCCAGGACAGACTATCCATAAAAATAAAACAAAGCTCATCCATCCATATTCAAATGCAACTTGGATATAAGGATGGGAAATAGAAAATGTACTCCAGGATTGCCTCTCATGCCACTAATGGATAGAGGCAGATTCTAAATGCTGCATCCCTGACATGGGTCCCTCAAATTACCTATTGTATGATCACAGTTATTCTCACTAGGGCTAATATACAATTATCAGCCATGGGATAGGTAAGACCAATCACAAAATGTTAATTCAAGCACCAAAAGGGAATTGGCTAAGTTTAAAATATCCTCCAAGTGCACCTATGTTGTGGTACTAAACAGTTATAAAAAATTCCCCTTTTTAGATCACTAAGTGCCCCTCTCACCCCCCCCCCCCCAATCTTCAACAGCTTCCGATGCCTATGTCAAGGTCAACAGCTTGTGTTAACTTGCCAAAAAAAATTAATGGAGTTTATTAGAGAGGATCTATATAATAATTATACAGTGTCAGTGGCTCAACATGTAGCACCCTTGTCTTTCATACTGCAAGATCAAAAGTATTTTGACTATTTTTTTCAAAAGTGACATTCCTGTGTGTGCCATCTTTTAGATGAGACATTAAACCAATGTCTCATCTGCTTGAACTGGTGGCAGTTCAGATGGATGTAAAAGATACCATGATACTTATCTAAAAAAAAAAAAAAAAAAAAAAAAAAAAAAAAGTATGGGTTGCTTTATTTATACATCTTAACACTATACACACCTTTATGTTATTTACACTATCCATTTCACATAAGCAATATTTATACTTTACATATTGTCAGAATCACATTCTCATCATATTACCAATATCCCCTTATTTCTTTTACCTTTTAAGTTTTATCCAAAACATTTCATTCTTTTTAATTTCCAAACAATTTCTGTTCTTTCTCCCTTATTACAGTCACTAGATTTCCTTTCCTCTAGTACTTTTTGTATAATGTTACCTTTTAATGGTAATTTATCCAGCAAACTTCTCCACAGAAAATCCTACGTCTCATAAAACATCACAAACCTTTCTATTTTTCAGCATTCTTTACCTCCTCCTTTATGTCTTTCCAAGAATACACCAAGTAATATTTTCCATATCCACATTATACGAAATGTTATTAAAATGTAACTAATATAACAACTTTAGTTTCATAGTTTCCCTTTTGTCTTTTCCTGCTTACAACTTCATTTTCTTCCCTCCTTCATTTTGCACTTCTTCGTAATTCATATACAACAGTTTTGCTATTATTTTCATTTCTTTCTCTTTTGAATTCCTTATTACCCAAAACATATGCATAGATGCTACATATACAGACTTTTTTATTCAAATCTCTGTCTGTTTTATTATCTATCACCCTTCTTTTAAATGGACTCAGTCTAGACCCCCGAATAAAACTGAATAGTACCTCTAACAAATCCTTCTCTGCATTAGCTGGAAACATACACACACCCTCAAAGTATGCTAGTTTTCCCCAATATACTTAACATATATCCATTTTTATTAAGTGACAAAAATGTTACTACCAACCAAATTTCTTTTTAATTTCTTCCATTATTTCTCTCCATTGTCCTATCATACGTTCGTTCTCTTCAAATGTTAATTCCAATACATTTATTTCTTTTTTTCTGGTATAATGCATGCCATTCATTTTCTTAATTTCACCAAAACCCTTTGTCTTCATTTTGTTTAACTGTAATCCAACTTTTTAACAAATTTTCAATCCATACTATGATCTCATTAATCCAAACCTTATTTTAGCCACAATAACCAAATCGTATGCATATGACAAATAGAAAGGTATTAAAATTCCTTTCTAAAACTCCTATCTTGCTTCTGTCACTCTGCAAATGCACATTTGTACTATTGTATTCATCATCAGTACAAAAGACACATGTTCAAATCACATCCTTGTTTAATTTCTCTATTAATTTTTTTTTCTTTCCATACATCCATTTACTATAACTTTCACCCAAGATGTTTCACAACATATTCTTGTTACACTCACTACTATTTGCCCAATTCCATATGCCTCTAAAAACTTCCACATTGCCTCATGGCTCACCCTGTTAAATGCTACATCACATGTTACTAATCTTACCTTCTTGTTTCTTTCAAAATTATATAACTTTACCAACACTAACATTTTCACCTTTTCCTTTTACACCCAACCCCTAGCTTTCATAACTTCTTCCAATCATTTCTGCATTTTGCATTATTTTCATAAAATTGTAGTCTGCATTTCCTAGTTTTGTCTACATTTTTTATATTTTCTTTCATCTTTTTCTTACCTTTCTCCAACAACTTATTGAATATTTTAACACTCTTTTTTCACTTTCATCCATTTCTTTGTATCTATTATTTAAGCCATCCAGTCCTAGTGCCAATTCCTCCCTTCCTTCCCTTAAATTTTCTACCAATTTTTTTATTTGTATTTTCTCTTTTAAATACTTCTTAACATTTACAGATATGCTTTACTCCTACTAAATTTTTCATACATTCTACTTCAAATTCTTCAACTGCCACTATAATTTTTCTTATTTACATTTTACATTACTTTCTATGTCTAATATTGCATTCATCTTCCCTTCTCTCATTTAACTTATTTTTCTAAAAGGCGAAACTGCCTCTTTTTCATTTAGAAAGAATTTTGTCTGTACATCATTGTCTCTACTCTCTGTCTATTTTTTATTATATTCTTTCTCTATTTCTTATTCTGTCACAACCTTGTTCTTTCACTTTTCATTGCTTTTCACAGTTTCTTCATATTACATCTTAGCTCTGCTTTTATTCTGCTCTCAACTTGTAAAATAACCTATTTATACTTGTCCTTATACATCATCCACCAAGCCAAATATTCATAATTCACTCTTTGTTCTATGTTCTTTCCTTATTTTTTCTACATTATTCCTTCACATTTTGCTAACCTCAGCAGTAAACCTTTTTTATCCCTTTGCCCACTTTTATTTTCCCTCTGTCATCTCCTGTTGTAGTCCATTAGTCTTTATTTAAATTAGTCTTCGTTCATAATTACTGAGATATTTATTATTACATATTTCTTTATTCAAACACCCTTTTCCTTTTAGACGTATGTGTGTACACATATCAGTATAAATGTGACATCTCTCCCCTCTCATGTCACATATTACCACCCCCAAAGGTACTACAACTGTCACATCTAATATTATTTCCTCACTTCTTATCGGAATCCCTATCCTCCAACATGTCTCATTTCCCACCAAAAAAACATACACCAACAAACATATCACATCTATGCTTAATATCTTATGTCATTCAGTCAATGACAAACTCAATATCATTTTGTATCCTACTTACATTTAATGGCATTCTTATATCATGTCCCTTTCTTTGTGTCTTCATTACTAACAGTTTTTGCATTTTTCTTACTTCTCCCAACTTCCGATTGACTTTTTTATCATTTTGTTCTTGTTCTTCCTCTATCTCCTATTTTCCCTCCTATCTTTTTTCATGTCTAATACTGCATACTTAATTTTTAACTTGTATTCGGGACATATTTGTCTGTAGAACATCCTCCTCTTTATTTACTAATATCCCTTTCAATATTTTCTACATTCTCTTCTTTACTTATTTCCTCTATAATACTTTCTTCCTCAGAAATGTCTTCAGTAATATTTACATCTAATTGTCTTTTTTCTCTATTTTTTTTCTTAATTTTCTCTCTCTCTTTCTTGTTCCAGCAAAGGGCAGTCAAACCATAAATGTCCTCTCGCATTACATTTTACATAGTATTTACAATTACTGGTAGCATGTCCCCCTCTCCCCACACTGTTCACATCTTTGTTATAATATTAAACCAAATGTGTTATTTCTCCCACAAAAAGCTCTGTGTTGACTGCAGTATCCAACAGTACTCTTTTCCCATTTAACATTATTATGTTTGTTACATACTGAATTTTTCCTTCAGTCACATTCAGTGCTACCCATACTTCCCACCCTCCTGTTCAAACATTTCCCACATCATACACTTCCTTAACATCATGCAGTTTACTACAAATAGATAAAAAAGTTCTTAATGCATATTATTCTACATCTGATGTCCTGAATGTATATTTAATTCTCATTTTAACTGCATGCTGACATGTATAATTTTTTCTCATTCTGTTGACAGTGTATGCTGTTAAAACTGTTTTCTCCACCAGCTGAACATACATCCAGATTTATACCAACATCTATTTATCTCTTGACTTCTTACTAGCATTTTTGGAAATGCCATCTTCCCATAGCACTTGTTCTACCACTGTAGTCCCATCAGTGTCCTCTCCATCATTAGGCTGTTCTTCCTGCATACAGTTCATTACAACTCGTGTTTCAAGTCCTTCTTCATGAAAATCAGCCAGAATTGCCTCTGCCATCTCTGTATCAGGCTCTACGGGAATTGTAGAATTCTTAGCTGTGATTGCTCTTGTAGACTATGTTGGAAATGTCAAAGCCTAGTAACAACCTCTGTCACTACCTAGTGGTTCAGATTAAAAAGAATATGGTAAGTTCCCATCCAGCCTAGCCAAATTTCTCCTAGTCGGTATAAATAAATAAATATAAAAAAATAAATAAAAATGTACCTTTTACAAACCAAATTGTTGCAGATCTAACCTGAACTATTTAATGTCAATGCTAACCAAATATGTTCTGTGGCCTTACACATGAGACTTGTCAGGCTGATGGGCTTATAGTTTCTGTAGTCAGCAGTAGGGCCATCATTGTGGAGCAGCATCACCAGTATTGCAATTAAAAAAAACAGCAAGTTGGTTGTTAACCAGCCCTCAATACACAACAGTCACAAATTCAAGGAAAAGAGGCACTGGAGACACACAGAGAGTTTATTAAAAGTCGCAAGTTAAAACTTCAACCAACAAAGTTAAAACTTTCACCATTAAGGCTTCCTCAGGTGAACATGGATACACAGAAAACACTCTCAGCTTAAATACTTAATTATAGTCACATGACGGAATCCTATGCCTTCTGATGTAACATCTTCAAATAAGGTTTTAAAGTCAAATAATCATTTAAGCCAGGTGATATATGAGCTCTCGTACGTAATACCCATTTCATTTCCTCATTTTCTGTTAGTAGCTTCATGTCACATCCTCTTAAAGGTTTATATATTACTTTAAAAATCATAAACTTAAAACTATGTTGTTCACCTCTTTCTAAAATATGTTTGCTAAGTGCATTGGTAGTCAACTTGCGTTTTATTTCACTAAGGTGACCAGCTATACATTCCTTGAACTTTCTATTTTTCATACCTACATAAAAACTATTGCATGATTCACACTTAGCTAAATAAATTAAATTACTCATGTTACAGTTTCCATAAGCATACAAAATAAAATCCTTCCCTGTCACTGGATGTCTTATTGATTTTTCTGTATATATGTACTTACAGTATATGCAGTTATTACATCTAAATGTGCCATGTTTATTTCTCATACTGCTAAAGTTTTTGGATTATTCCTTATAGCATAACGTTTGCTTCAAGGTACAGTTGCGCTTATATGTGAACATAGGGGGATTTGAAACTATCTTTCAAGCCCTGTACATCCTGTAAAAGTGGCTAGTGGTGTCTAACTATATTTTTAACTGCCTCAGTATTCCTATTATATGTCAGCATACATCTTGTTCTATTTGTTACAGGTCGTGTCCTCATACCTAACTGGTATGTATTACTAAAATAAGGCTGAACCTCATTTCTTAACCGCTGTTGTTTAACATCTTTACATATTTTATCTACTTCATTTTTCGAATACCCTCTATCTACAAAATCCATACCTATACACTCTAACTGGTGATCTAATTTCATCTCAGTTGTATTTAATCTCGCTACCCGTTGCATTTGATTTCTAACAATGTTACTAAACATAAAAGGGTGGTGCATGCTGTTACAATGCAAGTAATTATTACGTTTAACCTCTTTCTTATACATCTCTGTTAGTATTACCCCAACCTCATTCTTACTCAACAAAACATCAAGAAACGTGATATGATGACGAGAGATCTCATGTTTAAATTTCAAAAATGAAGTGGTGCTTTTGATGTACACTAAAAAATCTTGAAAAACTTCCTCATTACCTTCCCATACAGCAAAAAGGTCATCCACAACTCGCTTGTAAAATCTAATGTATTGCCTAAAAGATCTCCTCCCAAATGTACATCATGATGTTAGCATAGGTATTTGCGACTGCAGTGGCCACCACTACACCTTTAACTTGATGGAACAACTTGGTGTCAAAAATAAAAACATTATAAGCCAAAACTAACATCAACAATTCACATATCAACTTAATTCTATCAAAACCATAATCAGAAAAATTTTGCAAAACAAGCTTCACACTTTTGACACCATAATCATGGGGTATGGAGGTAAAAAGTGAATCAACATCCATTGTAATAAAGTAATACTTATTAGAAAGTTGACCCGATGACCATTCATAAAAATGTTTCAGGAAGGTGTTTGTATCTTTTAAAATGGTAGTTACTTTATCCAATACAGGTCTAAGTTGTTTTTCTAAGTATTTAGATATTGGTTCAGTAACCCACCCCCTAGCAGAGACTATAGGTTTCATTGGCGGATTACTGATACTCTTATGTAACTTCGGTATACCATAAATGTTTGGTATTTTAGGATTCTCAACATACAGATAATTAAATACATTGTCATCAAGTGCACCATTTTCATGCATACTACACAAGATCTTATTTAATTTAAGACAAAAGATGGTACTTTCATTTCTTGTGATAACTTGATATTCTTCCCCTTGTAACATCAAAAACATCTTTCCAAAGTAAAAATATCTGCTCATAACAGCGATGCCACTGCCCTTATCTGCACTTTTAATAACCAAATCTGGGTTATCAGCCAGAGAACGAATAGCATCACATTCATCTAGGATTACTATCTGTCCCACTTTGCGAGGGACAGTCCCTCTTTGGACAGTTGTGTCCTGCAAAAAATTTGAAAAAATGGCAAAGTCCTGAGATTTTAGGAGAAAAAAAATTTCTATATTTTCTTTAATAGTTGCATAAAACAGTTATTTTGTATCTGAAACCCCTAAATGTTATAAGAAGCAGTATAAGTAACTAAAATGCTACAAGAATAAGCTTTTATTTAGGCAAAAATGTGAAGTTCTGTCCTTCTTACTGGCTGTGGGTATGTTTTGCCCTGCAAAATCTGATGTTTCTACAAAAAATGTCCCACTTTGGGCATTTGAAAAGGTGGTAACCCTACAGTCATCTTTAGTCAAATTATAGTATTTACCAACTTTATCTTTTTCATATAAATCATATATGTCATGCTGTATGGCTTTTTCAAATATATTGCAATGCCCCATTATTCTGAGGCACAAAAACACTGCTCCATTTTAAATCATTTACAACATAGTTGCCAGTATCAGCAAAACATGTCTTCAAACTCAAACGGCGAACAAAACATTTAATTTCAGTCAGCGTTCTAAATGCTAAACTTCCATACTTCTGGAAGTGAGCATGTAGCCAGGTTAAATAGCTTATGGAGAGACTCGGCAATGGCGTGTTTGGTACTGTTTATCAAGCAGCTGAGTATATTATCTGGTTTCATGGTGGAAGTGTGCTTGATCTTGGATAGCACTTTCAATACATGTACTTTAGAAATGATTTGGGTTTGAGAGCTACAGGGACTGCAGGGCCTTGAACAGTCATCTCAGCAGTCACGTTCAGTTGCTAGGATATTGACAACATCCAGTAGGTCACAGTAGGTTTTGTCATTTAGTATGAGTACTGTACATTGTTGAGTGCTGTTTCTTAGTTTTCTAACACAACTACAGAAGGATTTTTAATTGCCCTTGGCTTCAGATGCCAACACGAGTTCATGGGCTGCCACAGTAGATCAAATCTACTTTTAATTACAAGTCAAACTCTTAATATTTTCCCTGAATTGGGTATATAGATATGCTGTATACTTGGATATTTTTTATTTACCTTTATTATAGATGTTATGCTGGTGGACCAACATGACGGTTTACTTTTAAATTTCTCATTATAAATGGATCTGGAAGAGATTACTGATCATATACATTTAATTATGTAGGTATAAATCTCATTGATATATCCATCTGCTAAAACATGCCTGGGGTGATGTTATTATAAGGGAATTTTCAGACTTCATTACAGAACTTGAGGAGATGTATGTGCTTGAAATCTTTGAATGCTGACATAATGGCTTCATAGAGTTTAGATAGTTTGAGAGAAAAGGTTATTAGCTTATGGTCTGAATTAAGTGAGAAGGGAGTTACTACAGGAGCTGTGCATGATGATACTACACTTGTAAGTACCAGGTAAAGAATAGTTTACCCTCTAGTTCGGCTATTAGCAATCAGGTCTACTGACTTTTTATTTATTAGGTTGAAGAAGCTCTGAGCATATCTTGTGTAGGTGGTGTACATACACCAGTCAATTGATGAGCACTTAAAGTCACCCAGATTATGGAGTTTTTATTTACGGGGAGTTCATCCATGACATTCACAAACCTGACATGGATTTCCAGGGTCAAGGCAGGGTATCCTGTAATAGGCAATAAATTGAGAGTTGATTTTGTTTAGTGTGATTTGGAGTTCAATCTCAAATTGTGGATCTCTGGGAATTTGTTTGGATAGGTTATGTTCTCTGAGAAATATGGATACAGCAATATAGTTGCCATTGGGTCTGAAGGCATGGTAGACAATAAATCAAGGTATGGAGGGAGGGCTTTCTGGGCATTTCCACCTGTTTTTCAGTGGCTACACATATACTGATGCATTCCAAATGTATGAGTGCCTCAACGTCAGGCAGCTTGTTGTTTAGACTTCTGGCAATGCG
This sequence comes from Protopterus annectens, assembly GCF_019279795.1. Classification (NCBI taxonomy): domain Eukaryota; kingdom Metazoa; phylum Chordata; order Ceratodontiformes; family Protopteridae; genus Protopterus; species Protopterus annectens. Next base: position 1,398,032,241 of record NC_056743.1, on the reverse strand, counting down.
CAGAGCTACCTTAGTTTGATCCAGCTTTGATATTGATATGTTAGAAAGTTCAATAATTGAACTTCGCCTAAAAAGGCACTATGTGGGCAGCAAAGGCTTTAGCAAGTACGCAAAATCCTTTGAATGAAAGGTTCAGACTGTCCTTTGCAAAGCAGAAAGGACTGTCAAGAATCTTATTTAATGCGACATATATATATATATATATCCTTTCCTATTAACTTATTTTATATAAAGCAGCTTAAATGACATTGTAACTAGTCTAATATTCATCTGTTGATTGTTAAAATCTTGTTTGTAACAACTCTCATATTTGTCTGCTGATTGTTAATGCTCTCTATAATTATAGGTTCATAGGTAGATACTAGGCTATCTGCCCTAGGGCATTTATAAGCCTAGCCAGAGTGTATTTGGCTTTCGCCTCCCTATTAGATTAGCCTACTGTGCCTCTGTAAAGTAGGTCACAGAAGGTACCCTTTTAAGATTAGTTTACTGTGCCTCTGTCTAGCAGGGACACAGGAGAGATCCCAGGGGTGAATTTGCGATTTCCCATCCACGCGTCCAAATTTCGCTTGAAGAGGTTCAGCGAGGGGCTATGTCTAACATGAATTGGGATTCTATTCCAGAGTGAGGGAGCCTCTGGGAAATGAATCTGTCCCTCCAGCATGTCCTATTTATTTTTGTGCTGAGGTTTAGGTCCCTGGAGCGTGTAGCTCTAAGGGACTTGGATTTTTTGAGGTGGAGCATGTCCATTAATTCTGGGTTTGACATGGCTTTGTACGTCAGGCATAGATCGCCTCTGAGTAGGCGGTAAGCAACTGAGTAGAGCTGGAGTTTCTTTAGTCGAGCTGCATAGGACAACTGTTTGTAGCCCATGATTCTCTTGGTGAGGTACTTTTGGGGTCTCTCCAGTTGCTGCAGGTGTTGGGTAAGGTACATCCCAAAAGGGGCACTGTATTCAATTATGGGCCTGATGAGTGACGAGTAGAGGGGCACGATGACCTCTCTTGATCTAGATGCGAACCCTTTCGTGATAAGGTGGGCTATATAGAAGGTCTTTCTAACCACTTTGGCAACGTGATTATCAAAGGAGAGATTACTATCTACATTGGTCCCCAAATCTCTAATTACGTCTTCCGTACTTAATGGATTACCACCTATGTGGTAATTTGTGGGCACCTTGTTTTTCCCAAAGGGGATGACTATGCACTTTTTAGCATTTAGCTTGAGGCCGTGGCTCTGGCACCAAGCATCCGTCTCTGTGAGACCCTTTTGGAGGATGCTTGTGTCAGCTGGAGATTCGATTATGGCCCCCAGTTTGCAGTCATCTGCGAATTTTGTCAGCCATAATCCCCCCGTGTTAGCCTGAACCGCAGAGAAGTATATACCGAACAAGGGAGGTCCCAGAACTGAGCCCTGCGGGACGCCACTTGTAACTGGTTTGGATTCGGACATGGCACCTGTGATTCTGACCATGTGGGTTCTATCTCTGAGCCAGTTTGCAAACCATCTTGTGATATAGGGGTTGATATTTAAGCTGGTAAGCTTATTTATGATGCCCGAGTGGGGTATTGTGTCGAAGGCTTTTGCGAGGTCCAGGTAGACTGTGTGGACTACCTTGCCCTCATCTATGGCTTTGGTAACTGTTTCAAAGAAATCAACTAGGTTTAAGAGGCAGGATCTTCCCCTTAACAAAGCTGAATTGGGTAGGGTCCAGTGTCTGGAGGCTCCCAATGTCTTTGTTTATGAGTTCCATGATAATTCGCTCCATAGCTTTACAGACCAGACTCGTCAGGCTTATGGGGCGATAGTTTCCGGGGTCTGTTGTGGCACCACCTTTGTGGAGTGGGACCAGTGTAGCTGTACGCCATTCTTTGGGTACATATCCTGTACTAAGGCTAAGTTTGAACAGTGACTTAATGTGAGGGTTCAGTTCTTCTTGGAGTTCGTGTAAGACACAGCCTGGGACACTGTCCGGTCCCATAGATGCTGTGTGTTTTGCTTTGGAGAGGGCAGCTTTCACCTGTGCATCTGTGATTTCAGGGAGGTTACATTCAGTTGGGATAGGCGTTTGCTCCTTTGGGGGGGGGGGGTTTGAGCTGAATCTGAATGCCAGGATGTTGGCTATGTCTGTAGGTTCGGTATATTTTGTACCGTTATGCAACAATTCAGAGCATATCTGGGAGTTTCTACCCATGTTTCTGACATAACTAAAGAAGGCCTTGTGATTATCTTTAGTGTCTAGGGCAATTTTTCTTTCCAAACTGGCCTTTGATGACTTTATGAGGGATCGAAGTTTCTTGCTAATACTGATCAGAGATGCCTTCCCTTTTTGGGGTTTTGCTCTGTCATGTAGTAGCTTCCTCCTTCTGTTGTATAGCTTATTTATGGCCGGGGTCCACCAGACCTGTCTCCTGTTTTTGGAGGAGTGAGTCTTGGTTTTATTTGGGATAGCACGATCCATGCATTCCTGCAGGTGCTCATAGGATGCATTTGTAAAGAATTCTGCAGATTGGGCTGTATTATCCTCTGGCCCAGGGGCTTTGAGGGATTCCACCTCAGTCTTGAGAAGTGCAAAGTTGGCTTTTGAGAAATTCTTTACAGTGATTTCCTTGGCTGGGGGTGGGGACGGGATATGGATGTCCAGGGAAATTTGTTTATGGTCTGATCTTACCAATGATGGGTTTACCTCTGGTGTGGAACAGAGTCCCCATGTTGGTGATGACCAGGTCCAATATGTTGTTCTCTCTTGTGGGAGTGGTGACCAGTTGTTCCATTGCGTTAGAGTTTATAAATTCAAGGAACCGTTGGGCGAGGGTGTTTGGGCTTGAGTAGTTTTCTCAGTCAATGTTTGGGTAGTTGAAGTCACCCAATAACATAGTGTTTGGAGAGACCTTCATATTCTCCAGTGTTCTCAGGAATGCCAAGTGGGGTTCCTGTAATAGGGAGGGTGTTCTGTAGCAGGCTACAAACTGAAAGGCAGATTTGCCCGCTGTTAGTTGCACATGGATGGTTTCCAATGCTTCGTGCAGTGCCACTAACCTGGAGGGTGTAGGTATCTTTGATGAATATAGATACTCCCCCCCTCCTTTTGTGCTTCGGTCCGAGTTTTGGGGCCGAAACGCATGGTATGAGTTATAACCTGGTAGTGCTGGGGTGCTCTCAGGAGCATTGAACCAGGTTTCTGTTACTGCACAGACATCGATTTTCTCCATACTGAGGAGAGTCTCGAGTGCGTGCATCTTGAGGTTTAGACTTCTGGCACTGAGTAGCATTACCTTTAGTTTTTTTATCTTTGGGTTGTCTATGGAGGTGGTTTTGTCCTTTGAGCCTTGCCTAAAAAAGGCACTATGGGGGTGGCAAGAGCCTTGGCCAGTATACGAAAGCCTACGGGTGACAGGTGCAAGCCGTCCCTAGTGAAGCAACGTGGCTTGTCAAGTATGTCATCCCAAGCTGACAGACACTGGATCCCCTTTGAATGACACCAATACTTTAGCCAATTGTTGAAATTGATCATTTTGTCTTTATACTGTGGCATCATTCTTGGTGAGGGCAAGATGCTACTCAAGGTCAGGGACATACCAGCCTGGGCTACATGGTCAGAGAGCTCCTCTATGTCACTTTTCATGTAGTCCAGGGAGGTACATCTCAGGTCATTCACACCAGCATGGACAATGATGGAGTCATACTTGTACTTGCTTTGGAGTGACCTGAGTACTTGCATTATGTGGCGGATCCTGGAACCCAACAGACAGCTTACAGTGACCTTCTCCTTGTTCAGTCTGGTGAGTGGGACGTCAGTGTGCCGGACAATAGAGTCCCCTATAACAAGTGTATTTGGTGTGTTGTTTGGCCTTATGGGCTGTGATTGTGAGGCACACTGATTTTGTGAGATATGTGATTTGTGGGTATTGTTGAGGGGTGGCTGTTGCTTGGATATCTGCTTAGGAGGTCTTTGCTGTTTAGGCAGACTTTTATTTAGAGCCTCCGAGTATGTTTTTGTGTGTTTATGTGTTGGGTATGCAGATGCAATAGGTCTGTGTGAGACTGGATTTGTGGTGTGGGTGGTTACCTTTTCCTCCTGACTGACTGTGCCAGTCTTGGGTTGAGAGAGCTCTGCCTCCAGTTTGGCTGTGTAACTGCATCTCTCACATGCATTAAAGTTTGATGGAAGGAGGAGAGGGTTGTCTGTGTACATAAGGCAATTGTAACACTGCCTCAAAATTCCCAGATTCACCAGCTGGACTGGAGAGTAACCTTGAAATTCACCCTTGGACATACCAGATTAGTATAAGGAACTGTTTTTTTTACTGATCAGATTAGGGAAGGGAACTGATTTTTCACTTGATCAGGAAGGACCAATCGGGAGTCTAATACTTATGAGAAGTCAAGGAGGGTGTAGTGCTTTAGTTAGTTAGTGTTTCCTTATAAGAGCTGAGCAAGTGCAGGGCTTTAGAAAGAGAATAGAGTGATTACTTTGAGAGTTTGAACAGTTCTAAGGGAAAAAGTGAAGAGCAGACTTTGTGGAGCCTGGAATAGTTTAAACTTGTTTAGGCGACGCTGCCCAACGCTGCTCAGTGCGCAAAACTGTGCAAAAAGAGAGCTGTAGGGTTTTAAGAGAGAGAGATCAAGGAGTTTAGAGTTGACCCAAAATGGCCAATAAAACTACAGCTTCTAGGTAGTAACCACTCCTCCAGGGATAGGCAGGCTGTTCAGTGTTAACCACTCCCACTGGTGAACACAGGGACTTCCCTTTAGCCCAAGCAAGCACTGGCCTTCTAGAAACTTCCAAACAGTTCAGAAAGTACAGTTTTGTACCTACCATAAATGTAGATGCCCGAACTGGATAGCATCTGCAGTCATAACAAGTGGGTTGTCCTGTCGTCAGGCAGCCCTGCAGTCGGCCGGATTCCAAAGTCCGGGTCCGGCTTCGGCTGATGTCGCACTCCACCCGACGTCATCTCTGTTGGTCTTCGGGTATAAAAGCATCAGCCGACGCCATTTTCCTCAGTGTTTCTTGCCCCAGATGCCAGTAGCCCTCTTGCAGGCTAAAATTTGGATAGATGCCAATGTTTCCAAATAGATAGAGGTAAACACAACAATAAGCATATATGTACATATATACAAACAAATACACCATAAAAGACTCCCCCCCAACAGCTAGCTATTAGGAGGGTAAACATCCTAGGAGTACCACAGAGGAGAAGGAGGGAGGGTAATCCTGACTGCAGATGCTATCCAGTTCGGACATCTACATTTATGGTAGGTACAAAACTGTACTATGTCCTTCATGGATGCATCTGCAGTCATAACAAGTGGGTAGAATACCATAGCCAACTATGGGAGGAGGATAAAAGTAGATTATGGTGTGTTTAGGATCCCTTGCAGTACAGCAGTGGCAAACCCTGCTCGGGATCTGGAATATAGAGGTAAATTGTAATGCTTGGCAAATGTATGCACGGAGGTCCAAGTAGCCGCCTCAATAATGTCTTTGGTTGCCACTCCTCGTAAGAAGGCTGTGGTAGTGGCTGTTGCCCTTGTAGAATGAGGTCTTATGTTCTGTGGAATTGGTTTTCCATGGAAGGAGTAACAGTATCGTATGCAATTTCCTATCCATTTGGAGATTGTCTGTTTGGAAATGGCTTTTCCTTCCCTTCCTGTTGCATAGGCTACAAAAAGTTGGTCAGTCTTTCTACTATTTTTTGTTCTGTCCAAGTAGTAGCGTAGCTGTCTATGTACATCCAAGGTATGCAGTATTCTTTCCCCTCTGTTTTGTGGGTTGGGAAAGAAGGTAGGTAGGTGGATTGCCTGGTTTAAAGATACTCTGGATACCACCTTGGGCATAAATGTAGGATTAGTTCTCATGGACACTCTATCTTGGTGGAAGATTAGGAAGGGTTGCACTGCCATTAAGGCCTGTAGTTCTGAAACCCTCCTTGCTGAAGTAATTGCCAGTAGGAAAGCAGTTTTCCATGACAGGTGTTGTAGGTCTGCTGTTGCTGCTGGTTCAAAGGGAGATAGTGTCAACTTTTCTAGCACAAAGTTTAAATCCCAGGCTGGTAATGGTGGTTTCCTTGGAGGTTTTACATTCTTGATTCCTCTGAGGAACTGCCTGAGCAAAGGGTGCGAAAAAACCGGTGGATCAAAGCTGTATTCTGCTGAAATAGCTGATGCATGTATCTTGATGGAGGAGTAGGACAGGCCTGAATGAAGAAGTTCGGCCAGATACTCCAGAATGTTAGGCATATCTATGTTTGACACATCTTTTCCTCTTTCGGTACTCCAAATGACAAACCTTTTCCATTTTCCAGCATAGTTCCTTCTTGTTGAAGGTCTGCGTGCTTCAAGAATAATGTCTTTAACTCTTTGGGAAAGTTCTGGATTAGCTGCTGCTATGTGATGTTCCATGCAGTCAGTTGCAGCGTTTTTAGGTTTGGATGCATGATGCTGTAGTTGTTCTGAGTTAACATCAAAGGCATCAGGGGTATTGGCCACATATTGTTCCGAGACATGTTCTTCAGTAGTGGGTACCAGTGTTGTCTTGGCCAGTTTGGGGCTATCAGGATTATCCTTGGACGTTCTTCCTTGATTTTTAGTAGTACCTTGTGTATCAAAGGAAGAGGTGGGAATGCATATGCTGTTAGGCCTTTCCAGTTGAAGGAGAGTGAGTCCACTTTCCATGCTAGTGGGTGGAATGTCCTTGTGCAGAATTTTTTGAGCTGGTGATTGAGTGGTGATGCGAATAGGTCTATCTGTGGCATTCCCCATTTCTTTGAGATGGTCTTGAAGATGTCCGGGTGCAGCTTCCATTCGTGGGCATCCGAAGTGGTTCTGCTTAATATGTCTGCTAGAGTATTGTCTTTCCCCGGAACAAACATTGCCTGTAACTGAATGTTGTAGCTGAGTGCCAGGGTCCAGAGCTCCAAGGTCATTCTGCATAGGGGGTATGAATGAGTGCCTCCCTGTTTGTTGATGTACCACATGACTGTGGTGTTGTCTGTCCTTATCATCAACTGGCCCTCTTTGAGGAATGGTTTGAACTTTTGGATTGCCAGTTTTACTGCCAGCATTTCTTTTAGATTGATGTGCAGGTGAAGTTGATCCTGTGTCCACAATCCTTGCACGCATTTGTCCAGCATGTGGGCCCCCATCCTAGGTCTGAAGCGTCTGTTGTGATGGTCTGGCTTGGTTGACATCTGCGAAAGGGTAGGCCTGGGTTTGACTGGCATGCCTGAGCCCACCATAGGAACTCCTGTTTTAAGCATGGAATTAGTGGGATTTCTGTTTCTAGACTGTGTCTGTGTTGGGACCATAAATTCTTTAGGTACCACTGTAGTTTCCTCATATGTAGTCTGGCAAATGGGACCAAGATTATGCATGATGCCATGAAGCCCAAGGCCTGCAGAAATTTTCTTGCTGTTAACTTGTTCAGTTTTGTTAGTGCCAAGAAGTAAAGAGGAAGTTCTTTTGTTTTTCTGTAGTCAGGAATGCCATTTGTTGTACTGTGTCCAATTCCGCGCCCAAGAATGTCCTTGTTTGGGATGGTATCAGCCTTGACTTTTGTAAATTGACTGTGTATCCCAGTCCTTGAAGCAAGTAAATGACCCTTTGTAAATCTGTTGTCAGCTTGCTTTTGTTGTCCCTTGTAGTAGGCAGTCGTCCAGGTATGGGTAAATCTGAATTCCCTGTAGTCTGCAATGGGCGATTACTGATGCCAGGCATTTTGTGAATACTCTGGGCGCAGTAGATAAGCCAAAGGGCAATGCTGAGAATTGATAGTGCTCTGATCCTGCAAGAAATCTGAGGTATCTTCTGCAGATTGGTCGAATGGGGACGTGCAGGTATGCCTCCTTGAGATCTAGAGTTACCAGCCAAGACTCCTTGCCCAGCATGGGAAGAAGTTGCTGTAGGGTCAGCATTTTGAATTTTGGGACAATGATGTATGTATTTAAGGTGGACAGGTCGAGAATTGGTCTCCAACTTTTTTCCTTTCTTGGAACTAGGAATAGTCTGGAATAGAACCCCTTTCCTTGTTCTGTTGTTGGCACTCTTTCCACAGCTCTCATGTTTGCTAACTCCATTATCTGGCGTAGAGCCTCTGTTTTTTGATTTGGAGGTAGATTTGGCATTCCTCTTTTGACTGGTAAAGTGTGGAAGTGGAACCGGTAACCTTGATCTATGGTTTGTAAAATCCACTTGTCTTTTGTTATGTAGTGCCAGTTCTTTGAAAATAAGGTTAACTTTCCGCCTAGAGGAGCTGCTATTTGTTCCCTGGTAGGCGGAGTTAGGATTAAGTCACTGTGGTTGTGCTGATGTAGTGGCAGTGGCTGCGTCTGTGCCTCTGTTGTTGCCTTGCCACTGTCGTCCTCTGTAGGCACCTCCTCTGGATTGGTTTCTGCCTCTGGAACGCCTATTCCTGCCCCTTTGAAATTTTGTGGAGTCAGGAAAGGACCAATTTTTGGCAGGCCAGTTCCTGCTAAACCTTGGGGGTTGAACCTGCAAGAAATCTTTAACAGTTTGAACAGATTTTGCCTTTTCTTCCATTTTCTTCATAACCTGCTGGGCAGGTGTACCAAACAAACTTGTCTTATCCATAGGAGCATCTAGCAACTTAGCTTTAACATGATCCGTAAAGCTTGTTCCTTTAGCCATGCATGCCTTCTTATCACTGTGCCTGTCATGGCTGATCTAAATGAAGCCTCCAGTGCATCATAGCCACATTTTAAGGAATGGTTGCTAACCTGTTGTATGTTATTTACCATCTCTAATACATATTTCTTATCAAGAGATTCATCAGTGGTTACTTTTTTAGTTAACTGATCAAGCATAAACTCTTGGTATTGTATCATGTGAAACTGACAGTTTAAAGCTCTAGCTGAGAGAGTAGCTGAAGTGTAGACCTTGTTACCCCATCTGTCTAATGACCTTGCTTCCCTTTCAGAAGGAATAGGGTTTTTAGCTGTGGTCGCGGCTACTGCCTTGGGACCCTGGGATATAGTTTCTGGGTCTGCAAGTGGGGCCTTGTAAAGGTGGTGATGAGTATCTGGCACCCTGTAAAATCTGTCTGGTTTGGCAGGGGCTGGGGGTAAAGAATCAGGAGCGGAGCAAACATCATTGAAAGCATCATCCACCACAGAGAGAACAGGAGGTATAGCTAAGGGCCTGTGCTGTGGGAGGTGCAGAAAGGTCCTAAGTCTTTTTCTGGAGTCTGAAAAATCCTGTTGCTGCCATTGGAACTGTTCTCGCATGGCATGCAAGGTTTCCCCAAAGGAGAATTCCTCTGGTGGGGAAGCAGCTGGAATGGATTCTTCAGCATCAGAATCTTCAAAATTGGAGAAGGGAGCCTCTGGCTGGTCAGTAATGTCTGATTCATCAGCAGAATCATCAGAAGACACTGGCTCAGGGGGCTCTGCCCTAGGTCTCTTCTCTGGGGCTGAGAGGCCCTGTCTGGGTGAGATTGAGATCCTCTAATTAAAGAAATTAAATCTTCTGCCAAAGAAAGCATTTGAGAACTAGAAGAGGGCCTGGATGTGGTGGGTTTAACAGGCACTGATTTAGTAGTCTTGGCAGCTTTAGCCCTGGCGAAGGCCTTAATGGACATGGCTGCTGGAGGCCTAGCAGCACCACGTGCTGGGGTAGAGACATCCAAGGGAATGGTGTCTGATAAGTCAACCACCGTAGTGGGTAAAATTTCTGAGGTCGATTCAAGAGTTGTAGCAGGGGCCTCAGTTGTAAGAATAGGTTCAGCTGTACTTTGATCAGTTTTCTCGGTTTTGGCCGAAACCGAGACACTCGCGGTTTGCTTTTCCGTGGTTTCGGCCGAAACCGCGGACCGCGAGTGTCGGTCTTTATCTTTGCGTTTTTTGGAAGATTGGGTAGTCGGAGGATCCGACGGCATAATGTACGCAAAATCAGTACCGAAAAACTGTTCTGCAAACTCCGACCGACGCCTAAGCGTTCGTCGGTTGAAGGAGGCACAGGCCGAACAGGCTGCTACGTCGTGGGCTGGGCCTAAACAAGGCAGACAGTAAGAGTGGAAATCTTTATGAGGTATTTGTTTCCCACAGGTTAAACAATTGTTAACTTTTTCTGACATCGGCTGAGGCAAGAAAGAGTCCCCAACGGGGTACTTAGCTTTAGAAGTCTTCGAAGTAGTATTCGGTAGAAGTAATCTCTGGATCCGACCGACCGGCACTTGCGAACAGCTTCTGCTTCGGGCGCCACGCGGCAAGAAAGACTGAGGAAAATGGCGTCGGCTGATGCTTTTATACCCGAAGACCAACAGAGATGACGTCGGGTGGAGTGCGACATCAGCCGAAGCCGGACCCGGACTTTGGAATCCGGCCGACTGCAGGGCTGCCTGACGACAGGACAACCCACTTGTTATGACTGCAGATGCATCCATGAAGGACATCAGCAAATCTGTAACTGAACTTTCTTAACTTTCAGAAAGTGGGAAAAAAGCAAGATTTTTTTGGTTTTTTTTCTTTTTGTTGTAGTTTAAAGGTAGCAGAGATACACAAGGTGCAAAATAATCACAACAGTGCAATAAATGACCCCACACTTGAGTGCTAGGCCAAAATCAGGTAAAATGCAGTTTTTAGAGAAAAAAACGATTTTAAATTAAGTGCAACACAGGAAATGCAGTAAACAGGCTCTAGATGTGTTCCAAGTACTGTTACTGTTACAGATATAAACTTTAGCAAGCCGGAAAATGCCAAAAAGTAGGCGGCAAAGCAGTAAAACCTAACAAAAATCAGAAGAAAATACTTAAAATCACAAAAGTGGCTCCTTTTCTTCTCTCAGTGTTTTCTCCTCTTGGTAGGTGCTTCAGCAACAACTAGCAAGCCTGAAAAGACACCAAAACCACGAGGCAGCCTGGTTTTAAGAGAGAGAGATCAAGGAGTTTAGAATTGACCCAAAATGGCCAATAAAACTACAGTGTCTAGGTAGTAACCACTCCTCCAGGGACAGGCAGGCTGTTCAGTGTTAACCACTCCCACTGGTGAACACAGAGACTTCCCTTTAGCCCAAGCAAGCACTGGCCTTCTAGAAACTTCCAAACAGTTCAGAACAGCAAATCTGAATATTCCTTGTATTCCTTGAGGAGCTTTTCTCCCTATGTCTCTGCTGGAAAGAGCCTAAAGCTGATTGTTAATACTACGTTACTTAAATTTAAAATTGTTTTTTTTTTTTTTTCCCTGAGGAGTTTTTCTCCCCGGGTCTCTTCTGAAAATGAGCCAAAAGCTTAGTCAGACTAACCCGGTTAACAAATGTAAAACAAATAAATAAATAAATATACTGGATCCTCACAGAATGACACCAATTGTATGTATGTCTATTTAAGTAGATGTATAACACACACACACATATATATATATATATATATATATACATATACATACACACACACACACACACACACACACACACACACACACACACACACACACACACACACACAAAAGTCTGGCAGCACTGCTGAGGAGATATCTGTAGCTGTTGTGACTAAAATGCACAATGCATTATCACTAAAGACCACTATGAGCTACTTTTAAGGTGCTAGGTGTGCGGCCTTGCTCCTTAAGCAGCTATGGGCAAGCTTGCTGCAATTATATGCAGGAGTCATCTAATTACTGACTGAGTTTAGGTGAGTTTGGTTACATTATGTAAAGTTATAACTGGAAGTGCTTGCACCTTGGCAGTGTTCATTGCAGGCAACTAAACAGGGAAAATAAATGAGCCAATGAAAATCAGCTAAAGCTCTAACCAATAGTGTTTAGCTTCCCAGAACTGTAGCAATCACTCCCACTATGACTAGAACTAACCACTGCAAGCTCTAAATGACTCACTCCCCTGGCCAAAGGTGTCTATTTATTTGAAAAGTTAACAAAAAACACAGCAAATAAATGTAGAGACTGATTAATCTACAAAATATTTCATGACATAAACCACATGTTGTACATAGTAATATGGTAAAGGAATCTTGTGTACTTTGTAGTCAGGGGTATTTTAAATATGGGGGGAGTCTTTTCAGTGACTGTTGTACATATTAAAGATATTACAGAAAACAAGTACTTTTTAGTTGCTAGACATGCAGGCTTTATACTATGACAAGAGAAAAAAGGCTTGACAAAAGCAGGTTTAATGTTAATATACTGTGATCTCGTACTGCTGGGGTAGGATGGGAGTAAAAGTTCATTGATTATATTACATATAGAATTCAGAAAATTTCTCTTATTTTTGCAAGGTGAATGTCTAGATTAATGCCCTTGGCTTAAGCTATAAACAAGTGTTTTTTGGAAGCAAGAAGGCTTTAAAAATTAGACAAAATGGTAAAATCCATGAAAAATGCTAAGTCTCTTACATCTACAAACATATTAGCTTTTTTCCCCATTAGCAAATGTTTAGTGGAATGAAAGCAGCTGATGTATTATTTTCTGAGTTAAATTTAAAAGGGTTCATTACTGATTTTCCATAGACACTAGTTGTTTGCTGGTGCACGCAATTAATCTTGAGAGTGATAAGCATTTCCCTCACAGTGGCAAGCAGCTCAGTGAAAAAGTTTGAAATTATGTGAAATAAATAAGAGATGCCATCTTCCCTAAGCAGCCTTAATACTTGAATGCTAAATTTATTAGAACAGTGTGCAATAAGATAACCAGGGTACTTTTTCTTAGGGCTACAAGTTAATGTTTTCTGAAAGCATACAAGCTGTTTTTCACATCTGGTAGGGGAACAGAGATAAGAAAAGAACAGAGAGCAATCAGTGTAAGTATGAACATATACTGTAGCAAGAACTTTAGCATGGGTAACCTTACTTTTAGGTTGGGTAATTCCTGTGGGTGCAGCCATTGATTTGGAGCAATTGTTCCTATCTGGATGGTAAACATCAATTTTTGAAGCTGTACATAATTTTGTGTGTTTGTGATAGGTATCTTTTGAAAATGTATTTTTTGTTGCTGTTTGAGGGCTTTCATTACAACAACAAAAAATCTTGAAAAAAATGTGACATAGGTTCAAATGGAGATGAGAAACATCTGTATAAAGGATCAGCCTGCCAAATATTAGCTTGTGGCTCTAACACAAAAGTTGGAAATACAAGTTAAAAAACTGTCATGCATAATAGCAGAGTAAAATAACAATCTATCACAAAGGTTACACTATCTGTATTATTTTAGAACATAAATACAGCTACAGACAAAAATGAAAGTGTATTGAATTATATTAAGAAATGTAGAGTGCAAATAGCAATTCTGCAGGAGAAAAATCCGTAAAGAAATGAGCATGTGAATTTGACACAAAGGATTTCAGGATGGATATTCAGCAGAATATCAGGGACAAAGGAAAAGGGAAGTAATTTTCCTAATTGCTAAAGGGGCTCTTAATAGTGACAGAAGAGGGGAAAAGGCAATAATGGCAGGTGTGTGGTAGTAAGGGGCTATTGGCAAGGGAGGAGGGTTATGCTGGCATGTATTTATATTCCACCAAAAAACTACTATTATGGAGCTTAAGAAAATTTTGCGAGAAATAATCAGCTTTCAGCAGGAAATATTACTTATATGTAGGTGGGGAATGGAACTTGATTTTGAATTGTGAGGATGCATCCAGGGGACTTAGAAGGGGAAAATAAAACAGGGTAGCTTTCTGATTAAATTTACGTAAACATTTGGTATGGAAGATGTGACTTCAGTAGTAGTAGGAACAGAACAGAATGTACATATTATTCCCCAAGGTATAATAAATGGGATAGACCAGACAGAAATGATAATTTTTCAGGAACATTTGCATTTAATTGAAAGCTCTGACACACATCCAATAACTATTTCAGATCACGTAACAATAAAAACCAAGACAAAAATGCAGGGTAATGAAGTAAAAATTGAGACACAGGCACTTTCCCACCTACCTGTTAAAGAAAAGAATTTAAGGAATGGGTAGTGGAAATTATTTGAGAGTTATTAGGGAAGACATCAATATCTTCAGAAGTTATAGCTAGTGAGTGGGATAAAATGAAAATGGAGTTTAAAACAGGGTTGAAATAAAAGAGACAGATATGGTTAAGAAGTAATAGGAATTACTTAGAAGTGCTAACAACTTTTAAAGTATATAATAATAAAAATAACGGTGTGCACACAATTGAGGATAAAACACACTTTAATACAAAACAAATAGCGTCAGGTAAGCACTTTCGAGGTAACCCTCTTTTTCAGACCTTAGATAAAAAATGCTCTCAAAAATCACAAAATTTAAACAAAACTAACATCCAATAAAAACACAATCTGAGAGTCAGTGTGGTAAGCCTCTTTTTCTTAAGAGATATTTTAGAGACACAGCACTGTTCAGGCCAAGTGGCATATAGGCCTTAAAATCCACAATCTATCTCAATTCAATGTATTCGGTCTCATTACATATATCACCTTCTCTCAATGTTTCATTAATTTTCTGTAAAAACAAAAATTTAAAACTATGCTGAGTACCAAAATCTGAAACATGCTTAGCCAATGCACTAGTGAGCTTATGATTCCGTATATCATTCAGATGCTCCATAATTCTTTCCTTTAACATACGATTTGTTTTACCAATATAGAACGCACTGCAAAACTTACACTTAGCCAAATAAACAATATTCTTAGTAGAGCAATCTGCATAAAAAGAAAATTCTATGGATTTGAGATGTATTGGGTGCATAACCATACAGGTAGACCATATGTTCCAACAAATCTTGCAGGCTCTACATGGATAAGTTCCTTTACGCTTAGAGATGAATCTCTCATTCTTACCATTTTGCTTGTAACACAATTTCTGTTTCAAATTCATATTATTTTTAAAATTGAAATTAGGAGTAGATCCTAAGATTCTACTAATATTGGAGTCTGTAAGTAGAATAGGCCAGTTCTTTTTAATTATGTCACAAGTCCTATTGATGTCACTAGAAAATGTTAAACACAGTCTGTTAACCACCTGAGCACTTGTTCGTCCTGCACCCTAACCGTGGATTCACTGAAAAAATAAGGTTTGATCTTGTAGCTATCAAAAGAACTGACCTCCTTGATAGCTTTTTCAATCTCAAATGCTTTATAACCCCTGTCTTTAAGGTCTGTAAAATTACCATTCATTGCCTCTGCAAGATCATGCTCATCAGTGTACAACCTTTGCAACGCAAGACCTGATTTTTGACTACATTCCTTGTGATATACCTAGGATGCATATTTGAGCGATCAAGGGAGGCCGCAGGATTTTTTGCAGGGGGTTGCAAACCCAAAGCCCCGCCAACGCAGCCCCACCCCCCTCTACCCACACAGCCCCACCCCTTCCGCGCATGCTGCCTCACCTCCCACCCACGCAGCCATTCCAGTGTCCCATTACTTGGCTATTTCTCCCCATTTGTCATAGACACTTTCAAATATCTCAGTGTGCATACTGTTTTATGCTTTACTTCTACAATGATTACAGATATTCGGATTTTATTTACAACTTTTATTTCAAATTTTATAGCACAAACACTGATAGACATTTACTAAACCTAAACGAAGCAATAGTCTTACAATGAAAACAGACTTCGCATTAAAACTTTACCTTTGAAACCCACATTCACTGAAACAGCATTGAAACCCACATTCAAAGAAAATGCATCTGGCCAGTGGCAGGGTAAGTTTACCTTTGGGCTGTTTTCAAATCATAGGCTCCTTGCACACATTTTTAGAACCATGCAAAAGTTCTTTGATTCACTTTCCTGACTCTATTAATTATACTATATAATAATTGAAATATATCCCTTGTATAATACAGCACCACTTGTTAGAGTGTGTTTTAAATTTATAGTTCTGAACATTTTTCCTTTAAGCAATGAAACAAATCATATGAACCAATAATGACAACCTGCCCAATTCAGAACATTTCAACCATAAAGGGCCACTCAAACATGTCATACAATCCACCAATATCAATCAATATGCAGAATACAGGATATCTGGATCATTAGTCTGTACCCAAACAAGAGTGACAAAATCCTGGACATTGTCCTTAACAATATGGGACAACTTTGGTGTCCACCAGCTGCTACTTCCTCCCTGGTTAAACTGGACCACAAATCAGTCACATTCATTAGAAGACTGAAGCCAAAAGCATCTTCCAATACCTCTATTTTCAGAGATTAAGCGATGGCCTGAATTATGTGGAATCCTTTACTGTCAAATCCTATGCACATGTAAATAGCTGCATAGACACATCTATCCCTCTCTGAAGTAAATAGAAAGCCACATTTAAGAATAATTGAATTTAGTCGAACCCAAATATAAACAGGCTCTGTAATAAAAGAAAACATATCGCCTGCAAAAATAAATTTAACTCTCAAGATGTTAAAGACACTCTTGCTAAACTTAATAGGGAGCTTGTTACCCTGATCAAATCAATGAAGGCCAGATGTGAGGTAAAAAATAACCAGCTAGGTGAAGGGTAACCAGAAAGCCTTCTTCACCTATGTTAGAAACCTCAGAAACAATTTGCAGCACTGCACAGAATAATAGTAAATGATTTACAATTCCCAGACATAGGCAATTTACTAGCAGACAAATTTAGTTCAAACTTCAAACATGTATGTGTGTGTGTGTGTGTGTGTGTGTGTGTGTGTGTGTGTGTGTGTATATATATATATATATATATATATATATATATATATATATATATATATATATATATAGAGCAGAGTGGCCAGAATTCCATATTTTGTGCTCAGACGTCATAAATTTGTCCATACACCACCCAGCTAGCTACCACTTAAAAATATACTCAAAAATCTCCCCTTAAAACTTCAAAAAGGGACACGTGTTTAACTATTGCCACTTATAAATCATGAAAATGTTATTTTTAGTGGTGCATTTCTATCAGGTAGATATATTTTGCACTCTACACAGTTTAGTCAGGTCTAACCATTCTAAACCTTAGAACTATAAAGTTTCTGAGACAATCAGAAAAAATTAAAATTAAAAATTAAAAATTTTGCTTAGTGGCAATCACCAACATTGGGATCAGTCCCTTATCCCAGATACTTAATATATGACAACGATTTCCTCTCTTTAGAGGTTGTCCTCTGCACCTTTAAAGACCTTTTGATAAGTGTTTTTGTCATCTTTAATGCCCACTCTCCTTTTTTATGAATAATCTATTTGACAGATTTTACAGGCAGAAGGATACAACACCACATCTATATCGACATTTTGTGTGTGTGTGTGTGTGTGTGTGTGTGTGTGTGTGTGTGTGTGTGTGTGTGTGTGTGTGTGTGTCTGAGCATATGTGATGAATAATTTTAGGAAGCTTCATCAATGAATTCTTTGTTTCTATAATCATCTCACTATATCACTTGCACAGATGTGTACCATTTCTTTGAAGTCCCTTTCTTTCTCTTTTGAAGAATGTTACAAGGATTCATAAATGAGATAGTGGATGCATATATTGACTATTGCTGGCTCTAAACTATCTGTTTTCTGCAACAGGTGTCCACAGTGCTGCTGAACCACAGGACATCAGGCATGCTTTCCCATCCTGTGTCATTCCTGGCCTTGCCAGCATTTGACTAAAGCCTTAGACAGAGCTTTATCCCTTTGATACAGTCTTCAGCTGTATGATTTTATAATCACCGTATGTAACAAAATTAATGCAAAGATATGTTTTATTTTAGCACTTAACTTAGCCATAACATAATGTGCTCCTCTGAAGGCTGTACAGTAAAACTGAAGGGAATGAGCTCAGTTACTTGGCTAATAGTCATAGAATGCTTTCAGATGTCTGTTACTTATGTGAGACAGGGACTGTGAACCACGAGAAGTCAGTGGCTGCATGGAGTACTATCACTGCAGACAGCATGGCTTCACTGTGCCATCTCTGGCAGAATATGTACGAAGATTTGAGTGACAATGAATCATCACGAACCAACAAAAACACTTAGGGATTTTATTTCTGACTACTAATTTTTCTTTGGAAACACTGCGTGATGTTCATTTCTATATGATTTTGTGAATACTTACGACTTATGTATAACTAGTTACTCAAGCCATGCATGAAATGACCCACATTTAACAGCTGTCAGTTTTGTTAAGCATAACTGATGAAGAATGAAGCCTCTCAAGTCAATTACTTAGCACCGTATATTGCCCTATCATTGCTTCCATGGTGTTGTTTGTAATACAGTTAAGCTACTAATTTGATCATGGCTGAAAGTTTGGAACACATCTGTCAGGGCAGCAATAATTCAACATGTCACAAATACAAGTATGAAAGATGAGAAAATTAATTTTCATTTTAGAACTGATAAACAGCCTCATAATTTATTTACTATTATCTTATTCTTTCTCATGATGCAAGTCTAAAATTTATGTTTAACGTTTGCTCCTTGTGTGGATTTGTATGATTAATTCCTCTATGTACTTTCCTCAGCTTCTCAGTAGATAAGTAAGATAAGATGAGCTGTTTACTCTGCTCTAGATCACTGCAGTCTGTCAACTGAATTGAAACTCTATAAAAAAATACAGTCATAATGAAACCTTAAACTATGGGACTAAGAATCCCAGTGACTCAGTGGACACAGGGCTTGACTGTACTCAGCTGAGGGCAGGTTACCAAAAAATAAATAAATAAACAATACTTATTCACACAAACACATATAAAAAACTTGGAATATAAGCTGTAACCATCTGGCAAATTAAACAGCTAGCATGATACAGTCTTACAGAAAAAAATATGAACAATGATTCTGAGTACTACAACATACAAACGCATGAACCAACCCACAATAATGTGTGATAACGTGTTATTTTTATAATTATCTGTCATTCATCCAGGTGATACATCAAAGTGATGTGTAACTTTAATCTGACAGGAAAACAACACTGTGAAACAAGCAGCTCAGGCCTGTGATATTTCCTTTTGCTTTGTAGTACTGCAATAACAAGTTTCGGTTGCACAACAAATGTTGGACAGCAAAGTCATCCTTAGAGGGCACTACCAACTGACATATATTCACTCTTCAACTGAAAGAGTATAAGTCATTAACCTGTTATCCCACACAGAGAGACAGAAACACGCATATGTACACAAACCTTCAAAAAAGCAGCAATTAAAAAGGGGATGAAAACTTCTAAAAGTATGAATCACGTGAAACTTTTCTACTAGGCATTTATTTAGCTGTTTGTCTGGCAACAAAATACTGTAAGGTGAGCAGTTGCATACAAAATACACATGCCTTTAGTTTTTCAGTATCACAATAGCAAACTTTCAGTTGAAGAATGAATGCAGAACTAAATCATTTTTAAAGCTCATTACCAACTGATTCGTTCTGACAAGCCCCCTGATATATGCATGTGTTTACAAACCTCCCAAGAAGCAAAGAAACAATTTCAAGTAGAACAAACACTTCAGACATACCCCCCCCACACACACACCTTTATTCAGATTCCTTACTCACTCTGAAAAGCGTCCCGTCTGTTATCTTCAGTCCTCCTCGCAGCTGAAGTAAACCCATCACAGCTCTGTTTCAGTGCTCACTGATCTGACTCCATCTTCAGTCCTCCTCCTCACAGCTAAAGTAAACCCCATCAGAAGCAGCATTTCCGTCTGTTTCAAAGTAAATGCAGCAGAAACCGTCCGTTTCAGTTCCTGCTCGCAAACCTGAAAATACGTGCACCGCATGATGATGTCAGCATGCCCATGGCACAGATGTGACTGGACTTGAAAGGCTTTCTTAAAGAAGAACGTAATAAAAAAAATGTTTTTTTTATTTTTTTTTTTTAAATTAAAAGAAGATTAACTAGCCAGCCGATTCCAGGGGGGGTGCAAGTGCACCCCCTTCCACCTGCCTGCGGACGCCCTTGTGAGCAATGAAGAATATTGTTCTTTCTACAGTTCTTTCTATGCATCCTAGTAGAGATGTTAACAAACATGTTCTTATTAACACGAACATCCAAAAATTCAATCTGAAGCTGTGAATACTTAAGGGAGAAGGAGAGGTAGGAGGGGGTATTCCCTAAATAGTTAGCAAGCCACTCTAGCTGCATCTCATTACCATGCCACGTAAAAAAGATTTCATCTACAAAATGTTTGTAAAACGTAATGTACTGCTTAAACATATCAGAGAAGAAGACCATCTCTTTCTCCCATTGAGCCAACACAATATTGGCATACATATTCATGCACACTGTGCCCATAGTGACTCCTACTTTCTGCAGAAAGAACGCTTTCTCAAACAGAAATATGTTGTTCTCCAAAATTAAGTCCAAAAGGGCACATATCATATTCATTTTGGTGCTAGAAAAACTACTCTCTTTGATCAAGAATTGCCTAACATTCTCAACGCCTTCATCATTAGGAATCACCATGAACAAAGAGTTCACATCCAATGTCAAAAAAAATACCTCACTGGTGTCTGTATTATGCTTGGGTTCAACCCAGGCATATAGATGTTCCAGGAACTGTTTGCTATCCTTCAACACTGTGGGTACCTTGTTCAACACTTGTCTGAGTTGTTTTTCCACATATATGGACATAGGCTCAGTGAGCCAGCCTCTACCTGAAACAATTGGTCGAAGAGTGGGATTTGAAGGGTCCTTATGCACCTTTGGTAGACCATAGATGATGGGTATTGTGGGATGTTCTACAGTGAAATACGTGTATAATGAGTCGTCCATCTGGTCAGTCATAAGTAGATCATACAGATAAAAGTTCAACCTACTAATAATCCCATACACTTGAAACTTTTGCAAAATGACATATACACTACCATCATATAACATACTGCGCATTTTATCTAAATAATCCATGTATCGAAAACGACTATCCCACCACCCTTATCAACAGGCCTAATGACTAAATATTCAGCCTTGGTAAGAGTACATAGTGCTTCATTCTCTTTGGTTGTAAGGTTGTAAAAGCAGTTCTTATGCTTCTCATTAACTGTCTTTCTCAAATCATCCTTACACATCTTAATAAATGCCTCCATGGCTGGAGAATTATTTCGTACAAAGCAACTAGGTTTTTTCAAGATACACAAATCAGCAGTGTTTTCATTTTCGTAAATAGCTTTAAGCATTATATTTCTGCAAACATGTTTAAGTCTAAAATGGTATCTACTAAATTCATTTTACTAGATGGAACAAAAGATAAGCCCTTATTTAAAACAGAGAGTTGCTCTGCAGTCAGAATAACAGAAGATAAATTAAAAACCAAATGATTCACTTGCGGCCTCGTGTGTTGAGAACTTTGTTCTGAGTCATAGAGTTGGAGTGTACCCTCCCTCGTCTCCTGCGACTTCGAGACCTGCTCATACATGTATCTTGCCTTATGGGCAGGGCTTTGTCCAAAAAAACACTGAATGGCGTTTACCCTCAATACCCCCATTACTAACAACATCCTTGTTTGCCAAGTTCTTATTAACCAAAACCTTAGGCTTTACAGTAGGTTTTACACTAGACAAGCTATCATTACAATTCTGTGCAGTGTCAAATTTAGATATCATGTTACAGTCTCTAATAGATTTACACTGTGCACGAACATCTACTTGAGCAGTAGGAACAGCTTTATCATTAGCATTCATAGTTTTACTCACATTAACATTGCCATCATCAGAAAAAACATTAGTGAAATTGTCTACAGATACGGAGACAGATTCCCCATGCTCTAAAAGTTCAGTCACTCCACAGAAGGAATCATGCCCATTTTGAGCAGACAGTTCAGATCTAATAGCAGCAGAATGCATCATGGTATCCACAAACTGAGCCTTACCCAGATCACAGTTGGTACCTAAATCTAAAGAATTGAGAGAATTGACTGCAGCTCCTTCGGAACTGCGAGCAGCTACATTCGTGTCAATTAATGTCCGTTTCACAGCAGCTGGCTCGATCACTGAGGAAACACTACTGTTTATGTTTCTACGTGCATTCACGTTGTCCCTGCTATCATTACGATGATAGTGCTGCTCTCCTGCCTGTGCATTCCTTGTATCAACACTGTTTAATACACCAACTTGTTGTCCCGCCTCAGATGAAGAAACGTGTAAGTTCATTGGTAGGACTGTCCTAAGCCAGGAAAAGACATTCCCGTCTTGAAAATCAGTAAAATCTCTTTGTAACTTTTTAGTTTTCTCCTTCTCAAGCCTTCTCTCATAAAGAGACACGTTGAGAAGTACGTCATTCATAAGTTGGGTGTAGATCTCATCCTTGTAAGTGCCAATAAGTAGATTAGTAAGATTGTTGATCCCACTCGCCAAAGATTTCTCTTCAGGTAAAAATAACTCATTGATCAACAGCATGTAATCTATACTTAGTTGCAAATTGAGGACTTGCCATTTCTTCAGGAGCTCTGGATACCTATCACCGTAGGAAGGTATTTTGAGTACTCTGAGCCCTCTAGGTATTACCTTATGAAAAACTGCAGCCTCAAAATGATAGCGCTGCCATAGGAGACGTGTTTATAAAGTTTATTTTCAAGTTCTTTCAGAGTGTTCTTAAAAGCTGTCATATCACCTGGATCATAACTACTGGTGATAATTTCTTCCTTGCTGAAAGTTATACAAATTAAAGGATTCACAGAGTTTCCAACAACTGTAGCAGACTTCTTCAGTCCGTGCTCTCTTCTCTGCAGTATGTTGAGGTAAACTCGATCCCCTATTCAGGGTAGAATCCATCTCTGCTAAGTCACTCTCAGCCATGGTTCCACCAAACAAACAAAAACGAAATATATAAAAAATTTAAAACTATAATGAGTACCAAAATCTAAAACATGCTTAGTCAATGCACTAGTGAGCTTATGATTCCATATATCATTCAGATGCTTCATAATTCTTTCCTTTAATATACGATTCGTTTTACCAATATAGAATGCACTGCAAAAATTACACTTAGCCAAATAAATGATATTCTTAGTAGAGCAATCTGCATCTTGGTACTCAGCATAGTTTTAAATTTTTGGTTTTACAGAAAATTAATGAAACATTGAGAGAAGGTGATATATGTAATAAGACCGAATACATTGAATTGAGATGGATTGTGGATTTTAAAGCCTATATGCCACCTGGCCTGAACAGTACTGTCTCTTTAAAACCTCTCTTAAGAAAAAGAGGCTTACCACACTGACTCTCAGATTGTGTTTTTATTGGATGTTAGTTTTGTTTAAATTTTGTGATTTTAAGAGCATTTTTTATCTAAGGTCTGAAGAAGAGGGTTACCTTGAAAGCACTTACCTTGCGTAATTTGTTTTGTATTAAAAAGTGTGTTTTATCCTCCAGCCTGCATGCCATTATTTTTATTATTATATACTCTTTTGGGTTTGTTGGTTCCACCACTTTCTCTTTTTTATAACGTTTAAAGTATTGCAGAATAAAGAGAATCTCACACAACAAGAAGAGGTACAAGTACACAGTGCTAAAGAGAAAATGAGGGAGTACTGGATAATAAGTTTAGAAAGAATACTGTTAAGCAACTGTTTTTGATAACTGCGGAGCACAAAAACTTTTAGCACAATGACTTAGGCAGCAGTCAGTACAAAATGATTGTTGCCCTGTTATTGGTAATCTATAACAAGATAAATAACCAGAGAGCCTGTAGTGGTTTTAGAAGCATTTCGGACATTTTATGAAAATTTGTATAAAGCAGAGAAATGTAGACATCATGAAAGATATCAAATGGAAATATTTGTGGAAGATTTAATTATGCCAAGGTTAGAGACTGATTAGGCTCAATAATTAACAGTTAAGATAAGAGAAGATGAGATAAAACATGGTGATGCATAATCTATATTCAGGAAAGTCTCCAGGAGCAGATGGCATTGTTATGAAAGTTGGAAGTTAAGAGGGAAATGTGACAAAGATCTGGATGATTTTGTTTAACAGTATTTTCAAAGAAGGGGAAGTACCAACATCTTGGAAAAACTGTGCTGGCTGTATTACTTAAGATTGGTAAAGACCCATTAGACCCAGCTTCATGCAGACCCATTGCAATTTTAAACCATGATTATAAAGTGTTTATGTCTACACTAGCTAAAAGAAAGGAGAATGTGTTGGCAAAATTAATAGATATGAATCAATGTGGTTTTGAGGAGGGGAGGCAAACATCTGACAACGTTAACAGAACAATGATGATCTCACCACATCCATAAACCTTATCTTAGGCCTTCCTCTTTTCCTCTTACCTAGCAGCTCCATCCTTAGCATCTTTTTCCCAATATAC
The DNA here is from genome assembly GCF_019279795.1 of Protopterus annectens. Classification (NCBI taxonomy): domain Eukaryota; kingdom Metazoa; phylum Chordata; order Ceratodontiformes; family Protopteridae; genus Protopterus; species Protopterus annectens. Next base: position 1,398,008,029 of record NC_056743.1, on the reverse strand, counting down.
CCATCATCCCTCCTCAGCACATGTCCAAACCAACGCAATCTCGTCTCTCTTGCTTTGTCTCCAAACTGTTCAACATGAGCCAACCCTCTAATATACTGATTCCTAATCCTATCCATCCTAGTCACACCGAGTGCAAATCTTAACATCTTTAACTCTGCCACATCCAGCTCTGACTCCTGCCTTTTTGTCAATGCCACTGTCTCCAACTCATATCTCATCCTGGGGAGGGGGTGGAGGGTCCTGAGATGGCCTCCCTCAATGCCCCGGCTGATCCCACACCAAGGGTAGGACACTACCCTCTTGTACACCTTCCCTTTCACTCTTACTGCACTCCATCTGTCGCAAATCACTCCTGACACTCTTCTCCCCCCATTCCACCCTGCCTGTACTCTCTTCTTCACCTCTCTTCCACATTCACCATTACTCTGAACTGTTGATCCCAAGTACTTAAACTTGTCCACCTTTACCAACTCTACTCCCTGCATCCTCACCCATTCCTCTACCCTCCCTCTCACTTACACACATATATTCTGTTTTAGCCCTGCTGACCTTCATTCCTCTGCTCTCTAGAGCATATCTCCACCTCTTCAGAGTCTCCTCAACCTGATTCCTACTCTCACTACAGATCACAATGTCATCTGCAAACATCATAGTCCACGGGCCTCCTGTCTGATCTCATCTGTCAACCTGTTCATCACCACTGCAAATAAGAAAGGAATCAGAGGTGATCCTTGATGTAATCCCACCTCCACCTTAAACGGATCTGTCACTCCCACTGCAGTCCTCACCACTGTCACACTACCCTCGTACATATTCTGTACCACTCTTACATACTTCTCTGCCACTCCCGACTTCCTCATACAATACCACAACTCCTCTCTAAGCACCCTGTCATATGCTTTCTCCAAGTCTACAAAGATACAATGCAACTCCTTCTGACCTTCTCTGTATTTCTCCAATAACACTCTCAGAGCAAATATTGCATCTGTAGTGCTCTTTCCTGGCATGAAACTATACTGCTGATCACTAATCATCACCTCCCTTCTTAACCTAGCTTCTACTACTTTCCCATAACTTCAAGCTGTGACTGATCAATTTTATCCCTCTGTAGTTACTGCAGCTCTGCAGATCACCCTTATTCTTAAAGATAGGTACCAAAACACTTTTTCTCCACTCCTCAGGCATCCTCTGACTTTCCAAAATTTCATTAAACAATCTAGTTAAAAATTCCACTGCCATTTCTCCTAAGCACCTCCATGCTTCCATTGGTATGTCATCTGGGCCAACAGCCTTTCCATTCTTCATCCTCTTCATAGCTGTCCTTACTTCCTCCTTGCTAATCTGTTTCACTTCTTGATTCACTATCCCCACATCATCCAACCTTCTCGCTCTCTCATTCTCTTCATTCATCAGCCTCTCAAAAAACTCTTTCCATCTACTCAACACACTCTCCTCTCTTGTGAGTACCTTTCCCTCACTATCCTTTATCACCCTTACTTGCTGCACATCTTTCCCAGCTCTGTCCCTCTGTCTAGCCAATTGGTACAGGTCCTTTTCTCCCTCTTTAGTGTCCAATCTCTCATACAACTGTTCATACACACACACACACACACACACACACATATATATATATATATATATATATATATATATATATATATATATATATATATATATAATTGTCAGTGAATCTGCTAGGGAGTTATGTTGTACTTTTTGGAACCTACTCCCAGCTGATAGTACATTGCTCTTCTCCTAACCCAATTTAAAACCAGACAAACTACATGTGGCTCTAAACTGGCTTTGCCACTGTAACAAGACTGGCTAACTCTTATTTTAAATGTTAATTAAATTTTCCCCTGACTGTAACCTAGGGAAACTCTAACCTGAGAACTTGCTTTTACATTCTTTGTACATATCAAATCTGTAAAATTCTTCACTGTTTTAATGTTATTGTTTGTTCTGGAGCTTTTCTTCCTGGGCCTCCGCTGAAGACATGATTCCAGTTGGACTATTCTGGTCAACAAATGTAAAATAAAATAAAATAAATTATATTTAAGTTGCTTAAAAGGGCAAATTTTCTTCCTGTCATCGTGTGTGTGTGTGTGTGTGTGTGTGTGTGTGTGTGTGTGTGTGTGTGTGTATACATATATATATATATATATATATATATATATATATATATATATATATATATATCTATATGGGATCCCACTGCTTGTTGAAGTACAGCATTACAATTACAATATCTGTCTTTATTTTAATTCTCCTGAATTAAAGACTTACTCCTGTAAAAAAAAAAAATTGAATTGAGCGCAGTGTCATAGTAAAGGTCCTGAACGGGTTGTGAGTGAGTGAGAAGTTTGTAAGCAGAGTGAAAGCCTTATGCAAAGACTGAGCCACGAAGATCTTAGGTCAATGAAAAGATGACCAGCGATAGTCAAATTCATGTGAGCATTGTGCAGGGGATCCAAACTGTCATCTGGTTTACAAATGTCTTGAGCAGAGAAATGAGTGAGTGACTAGAATGTGCGAAGGGAGGGGGCATCAAAGCTCTGCATGGCTTTGTCTACGAAAGACTGGAGAAATAAAAAAAACGTGCTCAATCTCAACAGACTGAGAACAATGCCCCCCCCCCCCAAAAAAAAGCCATCTGCAAAAACAATGTACCAAAAGCCTAAAACATCACGTGAAAAAAAAGATGACAAAAGGAGACAAATGGAGAAGCACCTTTTGTGATCTATGAACCAGAACTCTGCTGCTACATTCAAACCAAATTTGTCTAAATAGTAGTTAAAGTAATGAGCGGGGTTACTGTTAGCACACATTAATAAGGGGGAGGGGGGACAATCTGCTCTAGAAACACAGAATATAGTGTGTTAGGTTCCTGCCATGATACCTGATGTTGTTGATGCTGTACTATAGCTTTAGGTCTCTAGACAGAGTGTTTGCTTTTCTACTGATTCTACTTCGGTAAAGGAGTTCAAAGACTGCAGTGATACTCACATCAAGGATGTCTAACCAGAGATCACCTCTCAGGAGTTTATATGATACTGACTAGATGGGCAGGGCTTTTAGGCTACAGCATTAGTTATGGATACTGAGACTTGAGAGGTTTTGGTGAGGAAATGTTAATATTTTTCATGATGGTTTTAGCCAGGAACATGTCAAGAGGGGCACTATATTTACTCTAATGTGAGGAATAAAGTGGGACCAAACTTCTCTGCAGCTTGAGGAGGTACCACAAAAGAAAGTATGTGAAAGGTAGAAGGATTTTCTAACCACCATAAAGACATGGTGGTAAAAACTAAGTCTGTCATCAACATCAGCTATTTAGCCAGACTGGAGGCTGAGCTCTCTCAACTCAGGACTGGCAAGACCAGGCAGGAGGAGAAGGCAACTACACACACCACAATACCAGTCTCACATAACTCAACCACACCACTGAATCAAACACATAAACACACTAATACATACTCAGAGGCTCTGAGTAAAAATTTACCTAAACAGAAGAGGCCTCCAAAGCAGACACCCAAGCAACTGCAAACTCAATACACCACACAACAACACATAAACAACAAAATCAGTGTGCAAAGCAGTCACTGCCCTTAAGGCCAAATACAACACCAAACATACTTGTCATAGGTGACTCCATAGACAGACACACTGACGTCCCGCTCACCAGACTGAGTAAGGAGAAGGTCACAGTAAGCTGCCTGTCGGGCGCTAGAATCCGCCACATAACACAAGCACTCAGGTCTCTCAACAGCAGGTACAAGTACGACTCAGTCATTGTCCACGCTGGTGTCAACGACCTGAGACGTACCTCCTTGTACTACATGAAAAGAGACATTGAGGAGCTCTCTGATTATGTAGCCCAGGCAGGTATGACCCTGACCTTGAGCAGTATCCTACCTTCAACTAGAATGATGCCACAATACAGTGATAAGATGATCAGCTTTAATAATTGGCTTAAATTCTGGTGTCATTCAAAGGGGATCCAATGTTTGTCTGCCTGGGATGACATGCTGGACAAGCCACGCTGCTTCGCAAGGGACGGCTTGCACCTGTCACCCCTAGGCTTCCGGATATTGGCAAAGGCTCTTGCCACCCCATAGTGCCTTTTTAGGCAAGGCTCAAATTCTAAACCCACCACCCTAGAACACAAAAGTAAAAAACTAAGGGTAATGCTGCTCAATGCCAGAAGTCTCAATCTCAAGATGCACGCACTCGAGGCCCTTCTCAGTATGGAGAACATCGATGTCTGTGCTGTGACAGAAACCTGGTTCAAGGCTCCTGAGAGCACCCCAGCACTAGCAGGTTTCACCTTATATCATGCGTTCCGGCCCCAAAATCCGGACAACACCAAGAAAGGAGGGGGGGTGTCCATATTCATAAAGGACACCCACACCTCAAGGTTGGTGGCAACGCACGATGCATTGGAGACCATCCAGGTGCAATTAACCATAGGCAAGACTGCTCTGCAATTTGTAGCATGTTACAGGCCACCCTCTCAAACTCAGGAACCTCACATGGCCTTCCTGAAAACAATGGAGGGATAAATGTATCTCCAAACACCATCATACTAGGTGACTTCAACTACCCTAATATAGACTGGGAACACTACTCAAGCCAAAACACTCTAGCCCAAAGGTTCCTGGAGTTCATAAACTCAAATGCCATGGAACAACTAGTCACCATCCCCACAAGAGGAGAAAACATACTTGATCTCATCATCACGAACATGGGATCAAAATGTTCAACACCGGAAGTATACCCCTCACTGGTGAGATCAGATCACAAACTAATCTCGCTGGAGGTCCTCATCCCGTCCCCACCTGAAATAAAAAAGACCACAGTGAAAAACTTCTCAAAAGCCGACTTCACACTTCTAAAACTAATGTGGTCTCCTTTAAGGCCCCTGAGCCAGTGGTAAACATTACTCAAACTGCTGAATCACTTACAAATGCCTTCTACCAGCACCTACAGGACTGCATGGATCAGGCAATCCCAAACAAAACTAAGACTCTTTGTACCAAAGGCAAGCGTCCAGTCTGGTGGACCCCAGCCATAAAGAAGCTCTACAACAAAAGGAGGAAGCTACTACAAGATAGAGCAAAATCCTTGAAAGGTAAGACACCTTTGATCATTATAAGTAAAAAACTAAGAGCTCTCATAAAATCATCCAAGGCAAATTTTGAGAGAAAAATAGCCAAGGACTCAAAAGACAATCATAAGGCCTTCTTTAGCTATGTTAGAAACCTAGGAGGAAACTCCCAGGTATGCTCAGAATTAGTTCAAAATGATGTGAAGATTACTGAACCTACACACATTGCCAACATACTGGCTGACAGGTTCAGTGCAAACTTCTCCCCCCCCTCCCCCCCAAAAGGAGAGATATCTATACCAGAGGATTGTAGCCCCCCCAAACATCTCCAACACCCAGGTGAGAACTGCTCTCTCCAAAGCAAAAAACACAGCATCCATGGGACCGGATGATGTCCCCGGCTGTGTGCTCCATGAACTCAATGAGGAATTAAACCCGCAGTTAGGACAGCTGTTTAATCTTAGCCTCACCTCAGGATACGTGCCCAAGGAGTGGCGACGGCGACTGTGGTCCCACTTCACAAGGCGGTGCCTCCACCGACCCTGGAAATTACCGTCCCATTAGCTTGACAAGCCTTATCTGCAAAGCCATGGAGAGGATCATAACGGAACTCATAAATAAAGACATAGGGAACTTGCAGACTTTGGATCCAACCCAGTTTGGCTTTGTCAAAGGCAGATCATGCCTTTTAAACTTGGTTGACTTTTTCGAGACAGTCACCAAGGACATTGATGAGGGAAAGGCAGTCCATACAGCCTACCTTGACCTGGCAAAGGCATTCGACACAATACCCCACTCAGGTATCATCGAAAAACTCATCAGCTTGAATGTAAACCCATACATCACAAGATGGGTTGCAAACTGGCTAAGTGACAGAATCCACAGGGTCAGAGTTGCTGGAGCCATGTCAGACTCAAAGCCTGTCACAAGTGGTGTCCCACAGGGATCAGTCCTGGGTCCACTCTTGTTCGGCATCTACTTTTCTGAAGTACAAGCAAACACAGGAGGGTTATGGCTGACAAAGTTTGCAGATGACTGCAAACTGGGCGCCATAGTCGAAAACACATCTGACACAGATATCCTTCAGAAGGGCCTCACAGAAACGGATAACTGGTGCCAGAGCCATGGCCTAAAGTTAAATGCCAAGAAATGCATAGTCATACCCTTCGGGGCTTGTGTGCCTAGCAGCCGGTACCTCTCCCTCTCTTATCCCCTTACTCCTGCCTTCTCCTGCCTTTACACTACTCTCTTTTTCCTTGATACTTTCTCCTCTTTTCCCTGCCCTAGCCACTAGGTGGCGCTCTCCTTATTCTCTTTCTCCTTCACTACTTCTCATACCTAGAATCAGCCCTTAATGTTATTTGTCACTTTCCCTATCTCCCTAAGCTCGACATTCTATCTTTCCGTCTGCCTATCTCCCTACTAATAGTGCTGGTACTGCTCCAGTACTCTGCCTGACCTCTCAGCTCCTCCTTACCCCTCTCGACCTTACCTCCTACTGCTTGTTCTCTACTTACTCCAGTATAACTATTTCTATTCCTCTGGTCTACTTTGGTCTCCTGTCTTTCTCCTCCTTCCATATACTGTTTGCTCCTGCCATACCTACCAGCATTTCTGATTGTCTCCGCTCTCCACCTCTGTTGTGTGTACCCGCTCCGTTCGCCCTACGGGCTCACTCCGCTCCCCTCCCTACCCCCAATTCCCACCCACCCCCCGGGGTCCTAACCTTATAGTACTGTCAGCCACTCCCCTATCCCTCACTTCCAATACCTCTCCTTCCCGCTCAAACTTCATCCCACCCACATACCCCACCTCTTCAACACACTCCCACTGTATTTTTCCCATTCCAACTCTCTACATCTCTTCCTTATCTATCTCACATTTATCCTCACCACTCTTCTGTCCACTCTTCCCTATTCCTTTTTACCTTTACATCTACTCTACAGTAGAATATCCCATTTACAACCTGCCTCCCATACACTCTATTGCCTTCTCTACCTTCTCTAACACATCTTACCATGGCTACCTATCTGCATAGCCAGCATTCACTATCATTCCTACTACTCTCCACCCTATGCTCAATCTATCTCCTATCCTCTTACAAGGTATCTCTTGATACTCTATCCCTCCTTCCACATAAACACACCTCTACAGTCACCACTCCACTTATCTCTTATCCTTTTACTTCATCAACCCCCAATTTTCAACTACCAAAATTCCACAGACTTAGACATCTCAACTATGTCTTGACTACCTATAACAAAAATAAAACTCTAACCTTACATAAACTCTACCTGGTTATCAAATGTAGCAATCCTACCCTTCAAGGTGGTGATATCCACCCTAACCCTGGCCCATCTCTCTCTTCCCCCACAGTATATACACCCAAAATCAACAACAGCTTCTTAATCGGACATCTTAATACCCAAAGCTTAAACAACAAAGTACCATACCTACATGCCCTCCTTCACATACATTCATTTGATATTCTATGCCTCTCTGAAACCTGGCTAAAACCTAGCACTAAAGACACTGAAATAATTCCCCAAGGCTATAACATAGTAAGACTCGATCGTCCCAAAAGAAAAGGTGGTGGTGTTGCTATTCTTTTTAAAAAACACCTAAATATCACTAACCTTCCACCCTATCATCTCAAGATAGCAAGATAGAATCCATCATAATCAAACTCCAATTAAATTCCAAAAAATCCATATATATCATCTGTCTGTACCTGCCTCCTGGTAACAATATTCCAATACTCAAAGATTATCTCAGTTGCTTATCAACTACTTATCCACAGGAAACCATCATTCTAGGTGACCTGAACATAGACTGGAATAGCATTAATGCAGACAATCCTTCATCCCATATTAACCTTCACGGCTTCACCCAAACCATTACCTTAACTACTAGGCTCAATAAACACACTAATCGAGAAAGCATTTTAGACTGGATACTCATAAACAGACCAAAAACTAATTACAAAGTAGGAACCTTGCCAGACGATGTTAGTGACCACTCCTTAACTTTTATAACAAGAGAAAAAACTGACTGTCCAAATCCCCACACTACTAGAAAAATACGCACCATCAAACATTTTAATCCTGACCTATTTCAAGCCGAACTCAGCGCGTGTAACTGGAACCCACTAAAACACTTCCTCTTGAAGATGTAGTACTACATTTTAACAAAATATTTCTATCCATTCTTGACACACATGCACCAGAACGTGCTATTAGAATAAAATCCAATACTGCCCCTTGGCTCTCCCATGAAACTAAAAATCTTATTCTCGCTAGGAATAAAGTCTGGGCCAGCTGGAGATCCCACAGAAATACAACAGATCTCCAACTCTTTAGACAGCATAGAAATCTAACTAAAAAAGCAGTCATAGCCGATAAAAAGAAATTCTACATTGACCTTCAACAAACCCATCTTAACAATTCTAGACTTTTCTGGTCCTCAATCAATAAACTCCTCTCACCAGGAACTTCCAAAACACCTTCCCCTCTAAATGCAGACCCTGATACCCCACAACAGACTGCAGATGCTCTTAACTCTTTCTTCACTGAAACTATCCAAGCACTAGCTAAACAACTTAATGCTAACAACTTCTGTCCTCTGAGTAAACCAACCAACTCCTCTTTTAACTTTTCTCTACAGCCTATCCCCACGTCATAAATTTGTCCATACACCACCCAGCTAGCTACCACTTAAAAATATACTCAAAAATCTCCCCTTAAAACTTCAAAAAGGGACACGTGTTTAACTATTGCCACTTATAAATCATGAAAATGTTATTTTTAGTGGTGCATTTCTATCAGGTAGATATATTTTGCACTCTACACAGTTTAGTCAGGTCTAACCATTCTAAACCTTAGAACTATAAAGTTTCTGAGACAATCAGAAAAAATTAAAATTAAAAATTAAAAATTTTGCTTAGTGGCAATCACCAACATTGGGATCAGTCCCTTATCCCAGATACTTAATATATGACAACGATTTCCTCTCTTTAGAGGTTGTCCTCTGCACCTTTAAAGACCTTTTGATAAGTGTTTTGTCATCTTTAATGCCCACTCTCCTTTTTATGAATAATCTATTTGACAGATTTTACAGGCAGAAGGATACAACACCACATCTATATCGACATTTTGTGTGTGTGTGTGTGTGTGTGTGTGTGTGTGTGTGTGTGTGTGTGTGTGTGTGTGTGTGTCTGAGCATATGTGATGAATAATTTTAGGAAGCTTCATCAATGAATTCTTTGTTTCTATAATCATCTCACTATATCACTTGCACAGATGTGTACCATTTCTTTGAAGTCCCTTTCTTTCTCTTTTGAAGAATGTTACAAGGATTCATAAATGAGATAGTGGATGCATATATTGACTATTGCTGGCTCTAAACTATCTGTTTTCTGCAACAGGTGTCCACAGTGCTGCTGAACCACAGGACATCAGGCATGCTTTCCCATCTTGTGTCATTCCTGGCCTTGCCAGCATTTGACTAAAGCCTTAGACAGAGCTTTATCCCTTTGATACAGTCTTCAGCTGTATGATTTTATAATCACCGTATGTAACAAAATTAATGCAAAGATATGTTTTATTTTAGCACTTAACTTAGCCATAACATAATGTGCTCCTCTGAAGGCTGTACAGTAAAACTGAAGGAATGAGCTCAGTTACTTGGCTAATAGTCATAGAATGCTTTCAGATGTCTGTTACTTATGTGAGACAGGGACTGTGAACCACGAGAAGTCAGTGGCTGCATGGAGTACTATCACTGCAGACAGCATGGCTTCACTGTGCCATCTCTGGCAGAATATGTACGAAGATTTGAGTGACAATGAATCATCACGAACCAACAAAAACACTTAGGGATTTTATTTCTGACTACTAATTTTTCTTTGGAAACACTGCGTGATGTTCATTTCTATATGATTTTGTGAATACTTACGACTTATGTATAACTAGTTACTCAAGCCATGCATGAAATGACCCACATTTAACAGCTGTCAGTTTTGTTAAGCATAACTGATGAAGAATGAAGCCTCTCAAGTCAATTACTTAGCACCGTATATTGCCCTATCATTGCTTCCATGGTGTTGTTTGTAATACAGTTAAGCTACTAATTTGATCATGGCTGAAAGTTTGGAACACATCTGTCAGGGCAGCAATAATTCAACATGTCACAAATACAAGTATGAAAGATGAGAAAATTAATTTTCATTTTAGAACTGATAAACAGCCTCATAATTTATTTACTATTATCTTATTCTTTCTCATGATGCAAGTCTAAAATTTATGTTTAACGTTTGCTCCTTGTGTGGATTTGTATGATTAATTCCTCTATGTACTTTCCTCAGCTTCTCAGTAGATAAGTAAGATAAGATGAGCTGTTTACTCTGCTCTAGATCACTGCAGTCTGTCAACTGAATTGAAACTCTATAAAAAAATACAGTCATAATGAAACCTTAAACTATGGGACTAAGAATCCCAGTGACTCAGTGGACACAGGGCTTGACTGTACTCAGCTGAGGGCAGGTTACCAAAAAATAAATAAATAAACAATACTTATTCACACAAACACATATAAAAAACTTGGAATATAAGCTGTAACCATCTGGGAAATTAAACAGCTAGCATGATACAGTCTTACAGAAAAAAATATGAACAATGATTCTGAGTACTACAACATACAAATGCATGAACCAACCCACAATAATGTGAGATACACGTGTTATTTTTATAATTATCTGTCATTCATCCAGGCGATACATCAAAGTGATGTGTAACTTTAATCTGACAGGAAAACAACACTGTGAAACAAGCAGCTCAGGCCTGTGATATTTCCTTTTGCTTTGTAGTACTGCAATAACAAGTTTCGGTTGCACAACAAATGTTGGACAGCAAAGTCATCCTTAGAGGGCACTACCAACTGACATATATTCACTCTTCAACTGAAAGAGTATAAGTCATTAACCTGTTATCCCACACAGAGAGACAGAAACACGCATATGTACACAAACCTTCAAAAAAGCAGCAATTAAAAAGGGGATGAAAACTTCTAAAAGTATGAATCACGTGAAACTTTTCTACTAGGCATTTATTTAGCTGTTTGTCTGGCAACAAAATACTGTAAGGTGAGCAGTTGCATACAAAATACACATGCCTTTAGTTTTTCAGTATCACAATAGCAAACTTTCAGTTGAAGAATGAATGCAGAACTAAATCATTTTTAAAGCTCATTACCAACTGATTCGTTCTGACAAGCCCCCTGATATATGCATGTGTTTACAAACCTCCCAAGAAGCAAAGAAACAATTTCAAGTAGAACAAACACTTCAGACATACCCCCCCCACACACACACCTTTATTCAGATTCCTTACTCACTCTGAAAAGCGTCCCGTCTGTTATCTTCAGTCCTCCTCGCAGCTGAAGTAAACCCATCACAGCTCTGTTTCAGTGCTCACTGATCTGACTCCATCTTCAGTCCTCCTCCTCACAGCTAAAGTAAACCCCATCAGAAGCAGCATTTCCGTCTGTTTCAAAGTAAATGCAGCAGAAACCGTCCGTTTCAGTTCCTGCTCGCAAACCTGAAAATACGTGCACCGCATGATGATGTCAGCATGCCCATGGCACAGATGTGACTGGACTTGAAAGGCTTTCTTAAAGAAGAACGTAATAAAAAAAATGTTTTTTTTATTTTTTTTTTTTAAATTAAAAGAAGATTAACTAGCCAGCCGATTCCAGGGGGGGTGCAAGTGCACCCCCTTCCACCTGCCTGCGGACGCCCTTGTGAGCAATGAAGAATATTGTTCTTTCTACAGTTCTTTCTATGCATCCTAGTAGAGATGTTAACAAACATGTTCTTATTAACACGAACATCCAAAAATTCAATCTGAAGCTGTGAATACTTAAGGGAGAAGGAGAGGTAGGAGGGGGTATTCCCTAAATAGTTAGCAAGCCACTCTAGCTGCATCTCATTACCATGCCACGTAAAAAAGATTTCATCTACAAAATGTTTGTAAAACGTAATGTACTGCTTAAACATATCAGAGAAGAAGACCATCTCTTTCTCCCATTGAGCCAACACAATATTGGCATACATATTCATGCACACTGTGCCCATAGTGACTCCTACTTTCTGCAGAAAGAACGCTTTCTCAAACAGAAATATGTTGTTCTCCAAAATTAAGTCCAAAAGGGCACATATCATATTCATTTTGGTGCTAGAAAAACTACTCTCTTTGATCAAGAATTGCCTAACATTCTCAACGCCTTCATCATTAGGAATCACCATGAACAAAGAGTTCACATCCAATGTCAAAAAAAATACCTCACTGGTGTCTGTATTATGCTTGGGTTCAACCCAGGCATATAGATGTTCCAGGAACTGTTTGCTATCCTTCAACACTGTGGGTACCTTGTTCAACACTTGTCTGAGTTGTTTTTCCACATATATGGACATAGGCTCAGTGAGCCAGCCTCTACCTGAAACAATTGGTCGAAGAGTGGGATTTGAAGGGTCCTTATGCACCTTTGGTAGACCATAGATGATGGGTATTGTGGGATGTTCTACAGTGAAATACGTGTATAATGAGTCGTCCATCTGGTCAGTCATAAGTAGATCATACAGATAAAAGTTCAACCTACTAATAATCCCATACACTTGAAACTTTTGCAAAATGACATATACACTACCATCATATAACATACTGCGCATTTTATCTAAATAATCCATGTATCGAAAACGACTATCCCACCACCCTTATCAACAGGCCTAATGACTAAATATTCAGCCTTGGTAAGAGTACATAGTGCTTCATTCTCTTTGGTTGTAAGGTTGTAAAAGCAGTTCTTATGCTTCTCATTAACTGTCTTTCTCAAATCATCCTTACACATCTTAATAAATGCCTCCATGGCTGGAGAATTATTTCGTACAAAGCAACTAGGTTTTTTCAAGATACACAAATCAGCAGTGTTTTCATTTTCGTAAATAGCTTTAAGCATTATATTTCTGCAAACATGTTTAAGTCTAAAATGGTATCTACTAAATTCATTTTACTAGATGGAACAAAAGATAAGCCCTTATTTAAAACAGAGAGTTGCTCTGCAGTCAGAATAACAGAAGATAAATTAAAAACCAAATGATTCACTTGCCTCGTGTGTTGAGAACTTTGTTCTGAGTCATAGAGTTGGAGTGTACCCTCCCTCGTCTCCTGCGACTTCGAGACCTGCTCATACATGTATCTTGCCTTATGGGCAGGGCTTTGTCCAAAAAAACACTGAATGGCGTTTACCCTCAATACCCCCATTACTAACAACATCCTTGTTTGCCAAGTTCTTATTAACCAAAACCTTAGGCTTTACAGTAGGTTTTACACTAGACAAGCTATCATTACAATTCTGTGCAGTGTCAAATTTAGATATCATGTTACAGTCTCTAATAGATTTACACTGTGCACGAACATCTACTTGAGCAGTAGGAACAGCTTTATCATTAGCATTCATAGTTTTACTCACATTAACATTGCCATCATCAGAAAAAACATTAGTGAAATTGTCTACAGATACGGAGACAGATTCCCCATGCTCTAAAAGTTCAGTCACTCCACAGAAGGAATCATGCCCATTTTGAGCAGACAGTTCAGATCTAATAGCAGCAGAATGCATCATGGTATCCACAAACTGAGCCTTACCCAGATCACAGTTGGTACCTAAATCTAAAGAATTGAGAGAATTGACTGCAGCTCCTTCGGAACTGCGAGCAGCTACATTCGTGTCAATTAATGTCCGTTTCACAGCAGCTGGCTCGATCACTGAGGAAACACTACTGTTTATGTTTCTACGTGCATTCACGTTGTCCCTGCTATCATTACGATGATAGTGCTGCTCTCCTGCCTGTGCATTCCTTGTATCAACACTGTTTAATACACCAACTTGTTGTCCCGCCTCAGATGAAGAAACGTGTAAGTTCATTGGTAGGACTGTCCTAAGCCAGGAAAAGACATTCCCGTCTTGAAAATCAGTAAAATCTCTTTGTAACTTTTTAGTTTTCTCCTTCTCAAGCCTTCTCTCATAAAGAGACACGTTGAGAAGTCGTCATTCATAAGTTGGGTGTAGATCTCATCCTTGTAAGTGCCAATAAGTAGATTAGTAAGATTGTTGATCCCACTGCCAAAGATTTCTCTTCAGGTAAAAATAACTCATTGATCAACAGCATGTAATCTATACTTAGTTGCAAATTGAGGACTTGCCATTTCTTCAGGAGCTCTGGATACCTATCACCGTAGGAAGGTATTTTGAGTACTCTGAGCCCTCTAGGTATTACCTTATGAAAAACTGCAGCCTCAAAATGATAGCGCTGCCATAGGAGACGTGTTTATAAAGTTTATTTTCAAGTTCTTTCAGAGTGTTCTTAAAAGCTGTCATATCACCTGGATCATAACTACTGGTGATAATTTCTTCCTTGCTGAAAGTTATACAAATTAAAGGATTCACAGAGTTTCCAACAACTGTAGCAGACTTCTTCAGTCCGTGCTCTCTTCTCTGCAGTATGTTGAGGTAAACTCGATCCCCTATTCAGGGTAGAATCCATCTCTGCTAAGTCACTCTCAGCCATGGTTCCACCAAACAAACAAAAACGAAATATATAAAAAATTTAAAACTATAATGAGTACCAAAATCTAAAACATGCTTAGTCAATGCACTAGTGAGCTTATGATTCCATATATCATTCAGATGCTTCATAATTCTTTCCTTTAATATACGATTCGTTTTACCAATATAGAATGCACTGCAAAAATTACACTTAGCCAAATAAATGATATTCTTAGTAGAGCAATCTGCATCTTGGTACTCAGCATAGTTTTAAATTTTTGGTTTTACAGAAAATTAATGAAACATTGAGAGAAGGTGATATATGTAATAAGACCGAATACATTGAATTGAGATGGATTGTGGATTTTAAAGCCTATATGCCACCTGGCCTGAACAGTACTGTCTCTTTAAAACCTCTCTTAAGAAAAAGAGGCTTACCACACTGACTCTCAGATTGTGTTTTTATTGGATGTTAGTTTTGTTTAAATTTTGTGATTTTAAGAGCATTTTTTATCTAAGGTCTGAAGAAGAGGGTTACCTTGAAAGCACTTACCTTATGTAATTTGTTTTGTATTAAAAAGTGTGTTTTATCCTCCAGCCTGCATGCCATTATTTTTATTATTATATACTCTTTTGGGTTTGTTGGTTCCACCACTTTCTCTTTTTTATAACGTTTAAAGTATTGCAGAATAAAGAGAATCTCACACAACAAGAAGAGGTACAAGTACACAGTGCTAAAGAGAAAATGAGGGAGTACTGGATAATAAGTTTAGAAAGAATACTGTTAAGCAACTGTTTTGATAACTGCGGAGCACAAAAACTTTTAGCACAATGACTTAGGCAGCAGTCAGTACAAAATGATTGTTGCCCTGTTATTGGTAATCTATAACAAGATAAATAACCAGAGAGCCTGTAGTGGTTTTAGAAGCATTTCGGACATTTTATGAAAATTTGTATAAAGCAGAGAAATGTAGACATCATGAAAGATATCAAATGGAAATATTTGTGGAAGATTTAATTATGCCAAGGTTAGAGACTGATTAGGCTCAATAATTAACAGTTAAGATAAGAGAAGATGAGATAAAACATGGTGATGCATAATCTATATTCAGGAAAGTCTCCAGGAGCAGATGGCATTGTTATGAAAGTTGGAAGTTAAGAGGAAATGTGACAAAGATCTGGATGATTTTGTTTAACAGTATTTTCAAAGAAGGGAAGTACCAACATCTTGGAAAAACTGTGCTGGCTGTATTACTTAAGATTGGTAAAGACCCATTAGACCCAGCTTCATGCAGACCCATTGCAATTTTAAACCATGATTATAAAGTGTTTATGTCTACACTAGCTAAAAGAAAGGAGAATGTGTTGGCAAAATTAATAGATATGAATCAATGTGGTTTTGAGGAGGGAGGCAAACATCTGACAACGTTAACAGAACAATGATGATCTCACCACATCCATAAACCTTATCTTAGGCCTTCCTCTTTTCCTCTTACCTAGCAGCTCCATCCTTAGCATCTTTTTCCCAATATACCCATCATCCCTCCTCAGCACATGTCCAAACCAACGCAATCTCGTCTCTCTTGCTTTGTCTCCAAACTGTTCAACATGAGCCAACCCTCTAATATACTGATTCCTAATCCTATCCATCCTAGTCACACCGAGTGCAAATCTTAACATCTTTAACTCTGCCACATCCAGCTCTGACTCCTGCCTTTTTGTCAATGCCACTGTCTCCAACTCATATCTCATCCTGGGGAGGGGGTGGAGGGTCCTGAGATGGCCTCCCTCAATGCCCCGGCTGATCCCACACCAAGGGTAGGACACTACCCTCTTGTACACCTTCCCTTTCACTCTTACTCGTACCCATCTGTCGCAAATCACTCCTGACACTCTTCTCCCCCCATTCCACCCTGCCTGTACTCTCTTCTTCACCTCTCTTCCACATTCACCATTACTCTGAACTGTTGATCCCAAGTACTTAAACTTGTCCACCTTTACCAACTCTACTCCCTGCATCCTCACCCATTCCTCTACCCTCCCTCTCACTTACACACATATATTCTGTTTTAGCCCTGCTGACCTTCATTCCTCTGCTCTCTAGAGCATATCTCCACCTCTTCAGAGTCTCCTCAACCTGATTCCTACTCTCACTACAGATCACAATGTCATCTGCAAACATCATAGTCCACGGGGCCTCCTGTCTGATCTCATCTGTCAACCTGTTCATCACCACTGCAAATAAGAAAGGAATCAGAGGTGATCCTTGATGTAATCCCACCTCCACCTTAAACGGATCTGTCACTCCCACTGCAGTCCTCACCACTGTCACACTACCCTCGTACATATTCTGTACCACTCTTACATACTTCTCTGCCACTCCCGACTTCCTCATACAATACCACAACTCCTCTCTAAGCACCCTGTCATATGCTTTCTCCAAGTCTACAAAGATACAATGCAACTCCTTCTGACCTTCTCTGTATTTCTCCAATAACACTCTCAGAGCAAATATTGCATCTGTAGTGCTCTTTCCTGGCATGAAACTATACTGCTGATCACTAATCATCACCTCCCTTCTTAACCTAGCTTCTACTACTTTCCCATAACTTCAAGCTGTGACTGATCAATTTTATCCCTCTGTAGTTACTGCAGCTCTGCAGATCACCCTTATTCTTAAAGATAGGTACCAAAACACTTTTTCTCCACTCCTCAGGCATCCTCTGACTTTCCAAAATTTCATTAAACAATCTAGTTAAAAATTCCACTGCCATTTCTCCTAAGCACCTCCATGCTTCCATTGGTATGTCATCTGGGCCAACAGCCTTTCCATTCTTCATCCTCTTCATAGCTGTCCTTACTTCCTCCTTGCTAATCTGTTTCACTTCTTGATTCACTATCCCCACATCATCCAACCTTCTCGCTCTCTCATTCTCTTCATTCATCAGCCTCTCAAAAAACTCTTTCCATCTACTCAACACACTCTCCTCTCTTGTGAGTACCTTTCCCTCACTATCCTTTATCACCCTTACTTGCTGCACATCTTTCCCAGCTCTGTCCCTCTGTCTAGCCAATTGGTACAGGTCCTTTTCTCCCTCTTTAGTGTCCAATCTCTCATACAACTGTTCATACACACACACACACACACACACACACACATATATATATATATATATATATATATATATATATATATATATATATATATAATTGTCAGTGAATCTGCTAGGGAGTTATGTTGTACTTTTTGGAACCTACTCCCAGCTGATAGTACATTGCTCTTCTCCCTAACCCAATTTAAAACCAGACAAACTACATGTGGCTCTAAACTGGCTTTGCCACTGTAACAAGACTGGCTAACTCTTATTTTAAATGTTAATTAAATTTTCCCCTGACTGTAACCTAGGGGAAACTCTAACCTGAGAACTTGCTTTTACATTCTTTGTACATATCAAATCTGTAAAATTCTTCACTGTTTTAATGTTATTGTTTGTTCTGGAGCTTTTCTTCCTGGGCCTCCGCTGAAGACATGATTCCAGTTGGACTATTCTGGTCAACAAATGTAAAATAAAATAAAATAAATTATATTTAAGTTGCTTAAAAGGGCAAATTTTCTTCCTGTCATCGTGTGTGTGTGTGTGTGTGTGTGTGTGTGTGTGTGTGTATGTGTGTGTGTGTGTATACATATATATATATATATATATATATATATATATATCTATATGGGATCCCACTGCTTGTTGAAGTACAGCATTACAATTACAATATCTGTCTTTATTTTAATTCTCCTGAATTAAAGACTTACTCCTGTAAAAAAAAAAAAATTGAATTGAGCGCAGTGTCATAGTAAAGGTCCTGAACGGGTTGTGAGTGAGTGAGAAGTTTGTAAGCAGAGTGAAAGCCTTATGCAAAGACTGAGCCACGAAGATCTTAGGTCAATGAAAAGATGACCAGCGATAGTCAAATTCATGTGAGCATTGTGCAGGGGATCCAAACTGTCATCTGGTTTACAAATGTCTTGAGCAGAG
Source organism: Protopterus annectens (assembly GCF_019279795.1). Classification (NCBI taxonomy): domain Eukaryota; kingdom Metazoa; phylum Chordata; order Ceratodontiformes; family Protopteridae; genus Protopterus; species Protopterus annectens. The sequence continues at coordinate 1,397,989,294 of NC_056743.1, read as the reverse complement.
AAATGAGTGAGTGACTAGAATGTGCGAAGGGAGGGGGCATCAAAGCTCTGCATGGCTTTGTCTACGAAAGACTGGAGAAATAAAAAAAACGTGCTCAATCTCAACAGACTGAGAACAATGCCCCCCCCCCAAAAAAAGCCATCTGCAAAAACAATGTACCAAAAGCCTAAAACATCACGTGAAAAAAAAGATGGCAAAAGGAGACAAATGGAGAAGCACCTTTTGTGATCTATGAACCAGAACTCTGCTGCTACATTCAAACCAAATTTGTCTAAATAGTAGTTAAAGTAATGAGCGGGGTTACTGTTAGCACACATTAATAAGGGGGAGGGGGGACAATCTGCTCTAGAAACACAGAATATAGTGTGTTAGGTTCCTGCCATGATACCTGATGTTGTTGATGCTGTACTATAGCTTTAGGTCTCTAGACAGAGTGTTTGCTTTTCTACTGATTCTACTTCGGTAAAGGAGTTCAAAGACTGCAGTGATACTCACATCAAGGATGTCTAACCAGAGATCACCTCTCAGGAGTTTATATGATACTGACTAGATGGGCAGGGCTTTTAGGCTACAGCATTAGTTATGGATACTGAGACTTGAGAGGTTTTGGTGAGGAAATGTTAATATTTTTCATGATGGTTTTAGCCAGGAACATGTCAAGAGGGGCACTATATTTACTCTAATGTGAGGAATAAAGTGGGACCAAACTTCTCTGCAGCTTGAGGAGGTACCACAAAAGAAAGTATGTGAAAGGTAGAAGGATTTTCTAACCACCATAAAGACATGGTGGTAAAAACTAAGTCTGTCATCAACATCAGCTATTTAGCCAGACTGGAGGCTGAGCTCTCTCAACTCAGGACTGGCAAGACCAGGCAGGAGGAGAAGGCAACTACACACACCACAATACCAGTCTCACATAACTCAACCACACCACTGAATCAAACACATAAACACACTAATACATACTCAGAGGCTCTGAGTAAAAATTTACCTAAACAGAAGAGGCCTCCAAAGCAGACACCCAAGCAACTGCAAACTCAATACACCACACAACAACACATAAACAACAAAATCAGTGTGCAAAGCAGTCACTGCCCTTAAGGCCAAATACAACACCAAACATACTTGTCATAGGTGACTCCATAGACAGACACACTGACGTCCCGCTCACCAGACTGAGTAAGGAGAAGGTCACAGTAAGCTGCCTGTCGGGCGCTAGAATCCGCCACATAACACAAGCACTCAGGTCTCTCAACAGCAGGTACAAGTCGACTCAGTCATTGTCCACGCTGGTGTCAACGACCTGAGACGTACCTCCTTGTACTACATGAAAAGAGACATTGAGGAGCTCTCTGATTATGTAGCCCAGGCAGGTATGACCCTGACCTTGAGCAGTATCCTACCTTCACCTAGAATGATGCCACAATACAGTGATAAGATGATCAGCTTTAATAATTGGCTTAAATTCTGGTGTCATTCAAAGGGATCCAATGTTTGTCTGCCTGGGATGACATGCTGGACAAGCCACGCTGCCCATGAGGGACGGCTTGCACCTGTCACCCCTAGGCTTCGGATATTGGCAAAGGCTCTTGCCACCCCCATAGTGCCTTTTTAGGCAAGGCTCAAATTCTAAACCCACCACCCTAGAACACAAAAAGTAAAAACTAAGGGTAATGCTGCTCAATGCCAGAAGTCTCAATCTCAAGATGCACGCACTCGAGGCCCTTCTCAGTATGGAGAACATCGATGTCTGTGCTGTGACAGAAACCTGGTTCAAGGCTCCTGAGAGCACCCCAGCACTAGCAGGTTTCACCTTATATCATGCGTTCCGGCCCCAAAATCCGGACAACACCAAGAAAGGAGGGTGTCCATATTCATAAAGGACACCCACACCTCAAGGTTGGTGGCAACGCACGATGCATTGGAGACCATCCAGGTGCAATTAACCATAGGCAAGACTGCTCTGCAATTTGTAGCATGTTACAGGCCACCCTCTCAAACTCAGGAACCTCACATGGCCTTCCTGAAAACAATGGAGGGGATAAATGTATCTCCAAACACCATCATACTAGGTGACTTCAACTACCCTAATATAGACTGGGAACACTACTCAAGCCAAAACACTCTAGCCCAAAGGTTCCTGGAGTTCATAAACTCAAATGCCATGGAACAACTAGTCACCATCCCCACAAGAGGAGAAAACATACTTGATCTCATCATCACGAACATGGGATCAAAATGTTCAACACCGGAAGTATACCCCTCACTGGTGAGATCAGATCACAAACTAATCTCGCTGGAGGTCCTCATCCTGCCCCCACCTGAAATAAAAAAGACCACAGTGAAAAACTTCTCAAAAGCCGACTTCACACTTCTAAAAACTAATGTGGTCTCCTTTAAGGCCCCTGAGCCAGTGGTAAACATTACTCAAACTGCTGAATCACTTACAAATGCCTTCTACCAGCACCTACAGGACTGCATGGATCAGGCAATCCCAAACAAAACTAAGACTCTTTGTACCAAAGGCAAGCGTCCAGTCTGGTGGACCCCAGCCATAAAGAAGCTCTACAACAAAAGGAGGAAGCTACTACAAGATAGAGCAAAATCCTTGAAAGGTAAGACACCTTTGATCATTATAAGTAAAAAACTAAGAGCTCTCATAAAATCATCCAAGGCAAATTTTGAGAGAAAAATAGCCAAGGACTCAAAAGACAATCATAAGGCCTTCTTTAGCTATGTTAGAAACCTAGGAGGAAACTCCCAGGTATGCTCAGAATTAGTTCAAAATGATGTGAAGATTACTGAACCTACACACATTGCCAACATACTGGCTGACAGGTTCAGTGCAAACTTCTCCCCCTCCCCGCCAAAAGGAGAGATATCTATACCAGAGGATTGTAGCCCCCCAAACATCTCCAACACCCAGGTGAGAACTGCTCTCTCCAAAGCAAAAAACACAGCATCCATGGGACCGGATGATGTCCCCGGCTGTGTGCTCCATGAACTCAATGAGGAATTAAACCCGCAGTTAGGACAGCTGTTTAATCTTAGCCTCACCTCAGGATACGTACCCAAGGAGTGGCGGACGGCGACTGTGGTCCCACTTCACAAGGGCGGTGCCTCCACCGACCCTGGAAATTACCGTCCCATTAGCTTGACAAGCCTTATCTGCAAAGCCATGGAGAGGATCATAACGGAACTCATAAATAAAGACATAGGGAACTTGCAGACTTTGGATCCAACCCAGTTTGGCTTTGTCAAAGGCAGATCATGCCTTTTAAACTTGGTTGACTTTTTCGAGACAGTCACCAAGGACATTGATGAGGGAAAGGCAGTCCATACAGCCTACCTTGACCTGGCAAAGGCATTCGACACAATACCCCACTCAGGTATCATCGAAAAACTCATCAGCTTGAATGTAAACCCATACATCACAAGATGGGTTGCAAACTGGCTAAGTGACAGAATCCACAGGGTCAGAGTTGCTGGAGCCATGTCAGACTCAAAGCCTGTCACAAGTGGTGTCCCACAGGGATCAGTCCTGGGTCCACTCTTGTTCGGCATCTACTTTTCTGAAGTACAAGCAAACACAGGAGGGTTATGGCTGACAAAGTTTGCAGATGACTGCAAACTGGGCGCCATAGTCGAAAACACATCTGACACAGATATCCTTCAGAAGGGCCTCACAGAAACGGATAACTGGTGCCAGAGCCATGGCCTAAAGTTAAATGCCAAGAAATGCATAGTCATACCCTTCGGGGCTTGTGTGCCTAGCGGTACCTCTCCCTCTCTTATCCCCTTACTCCTGCCTTCTCCTGCCTTTACACTACTCTCTTTTTCCTTGATACTTTCCCCTCTTTTCCCTGCCCTAGCCACTAGGTGGCGCTCTCCTTATTCTCTTTCTCCTTCACTACTTCTCATACCTAGAATCAGCCCTTAATGTTATTTGTCACTTTCCCTATCTCCCTAAGCTCGACATTCTATCTTTCCGTCTGCCTATCTCCCTACTAATAGTGCTGGTACTGCTCCAGTACTCTGCCTGACCTCTCAGCTCCTCCTTACCCCTCTCGACCTTACCTCCTACTGCTTGTTCTCTACTTACTCCAGTATAACTATTTCTATTCCTCTGGTCTACTTTGGTCTCCTGTCTTTCTCCTCCTTCCATATACTGTTTGCTCCTGCCATACCTACCAGCATTTCTGATTGTCTCCGCTCTCCACCTCTGTTGTGTGTACCGCTCCGTTAAGCCCTCACGGGCTCACTCCGCTCCCTCCCTACCCCCAATTCCCACCCACCCCCGGGTCCTACCTTATAGTACTGTGAGCCACTCCCCTATCCCTCACTTCCAATACCTCTCCTTCCCGCTCAAACTTCATCCCACCCACATACCCCACCTCTTCAACACACTCCCACTGTATTTTTCCCATTCCAACTCTCTACATCTCTTCCTTATCTATCTCACGTTTATCCTCACCACTCTTCTGTCCACTCTTCCCTATTCCGTTTTACCTTTACATCTACTCTACAGTAGAATATCCCATTTACAACCTGCCTCCCATACACTCTATTGCCTTCTCTACCTTCTCTAACACATCTTACCATGGCTACCTATCTGCATAGCCAGCATTCACTATCATTCCTACTACTCTCCACCCTATGCTCAATCTATCTCCTATCCTCTTACAAGGTATCTCTTGATACTCTATCCCTCCTTCCACATAAACACACCTCTACAGTCACCACTCCACTTATCTCTTATCCTTTTACTTCATCAACCCCAATTTTCAACTACCAAAATTCCACAGACTTAGACATCTCAACTATGTCTTGACTACCTATAACAAAAATAAAACTCTAACCTTACATAAACTCTACCTGGTTATCAAATGTAGCAATCCTACCCTTCAAGATGGTGATATCCACCCTAACCCTGGTCCATCTCTCTCTTCCCCCACAGTATATACACCCAAAATCAACAACAGCTTCTTAATCGGACATCTTAATACCCAAAGCTTAAACAACAAAGTACCATACCTACATGCCCTCCTTCACATACATTCATTTGATATTCTATGCCTCTCTGAAACCTGGCTAAAACCTAGCACTAAAGACACTGAAATAATTCCCCAAGGCTATAACATAGTAAGACTCGATCGTCCCAAAAGAAAAGGTGGTGGTGTTGCTATTCTTTTTAAAAAACACCTAAATATCACTAACCTTCCACCCCTATCATCTCAAGATAGCAAGATAGAATCCATCATAATCAAACTCCAATTAAATTCCAAAAAATCCATATATATCATCTGTCTGTACCTGCCTCCTGGTAACAATATTCCAATACTCAAAGATTATCTCAGTTGCTTATCAACTACTTATCCACAGGAAACCATCATTCTAGGTGACCTGAACATAGACTGGAATAGCATTAATGCAGACAATCCTTCATCCCATATTAACCTTCACGGCTTCACCCAAACCATTACCTTAACTACTAGGCTCAATAAACACACTAATCGAGAAAGCATTTTAGACTGGATACTCATAAACAGACCAAAAACTAATTACAAAGTAGGAACCTTGCCAGACGATGTTAGTGACCACTCCTTAACTTTTATAACAAGAGAAAATACTGACTGTCCAAATCCCCACACTACTAGAAAATACGCACCATCAAACATTTTAATCCTGACCTATTTCAAGCCGAACTCAGCGCGTGTAACTGGAACCCACTAAAAACACTTCCTCTTGAAGATGCAGTACTACATTTTAACAAAATATTTCTATCCATTCTTGACACACATGCACCAGAACGTGCTATTAGAATAAAATCCAATACTGCCCCTTGGCTCTCCCATGAAACTAAAAATCTTATTCTCGCTAGGAATAAAGTCTGGGCCAGCTGGAGATCCCACAGAAATACAACAGATCTCCAACTCTTTAGACAGCATAGAAATCTAACTAAAAAAGCAGTCATAGCCGATAAAAAGAAATTCTACATTGACCTTCAACAAACCCATCTTAACAATTCTAGACTTTTCTGGTCCTCAATCAATAAACTCCTCTCACCAGGAACTTCCAAAACACCTTCCCCTCTAAATGCAGACCCTGATACCCCACAACAGACTGCAGATGCTCTTAACTCTTTCTTCACTGAAACTATCCAAGCACTAGCTAAACAACTTAATGCTAACAACTTCTGTCCTCTGAGTAAACCAACCAACTCCTCTTTTAACTTTTCTCTACAGCCTATCCCCACATCATATATTCACAGACTTCTTCTTAAGCTAAAACCATGTACCCCCTCTGCTGATAAACTCCCTTCCCTTTTTCTTCAAAAGGCTGCTAAGGTTGTTGCATATCCCATATCTATTCTTATAAATAGGACAATTAGTGAAGGAATCATCCCCAAAGTATGGAAGGTATCTCATATAATCCCTCTTCACAAAGGTGGAAACTCAACTGACTACTCCAACTATAGGCCCATCGCCCTCCTCTCACCACTGTCCAAAATTATGGAAAAATGTATCCACCTTCAACTCGTACAATATCTCTCAAAACATAACATAATAGCTAACTGCCAACATGGCTTTAGACCACATCACAGTACTACCACTGCCCTACTTTCCTTTGTAGAGACTATAAACCAGAACCGAAACAACAGCTTACTCTCTTCGGCCCTCTTCATTGACCTCTCCAAAGCATTCGATATGGTAAACCACCCCTTATTACTTAATACTCTTGAATCCATCTCATTTGATCCCCCAGCTATTAAATGGTTTAAATCTTACCTCACTGACAGAAAACAAGCTGTTCTCTGGGACAATCACATCTCATCTCTCCTGCCTGTTTCCATTGGGGTTCCTCAAGGCTCTATCCTCGGCCCACTTCTTTTCTCCCTCTTCATTAATGATCTTCAAACTACAATCCCTCAAGCAACCTGCATTCAATATGCAGATGATTCAACACTCATTTGCTCGGCTCCTTCTACCTCAGAACTAACCTCTCTCACCCAAAAAGTATTCAGTACAGTAGAAACATGGTTCTCTAATCGCTTCCTCTTACTAAATGCCAAAAAAACCAAACTTCTTCTTTTTTCTCCCACAGCTAGAACCTCCCCTTTAAATTTCTCCATCTCTTCAAACAGTGCCACTGTTATCTTACCCAACACTTCAACTAAATTATTAGGCGTTACAATTGACAATAAACGCTCTTTCGACCTACACATTAACAACTCCATAAAGTTAGTTAACAGAAAGATAGGATCCTTATATCGAATCAGACCTTTTCTTACACCACCTACCAGAACAAGGATTACTCACTCTCATCTTATATCAACTCTTCTATATGCTGCGCCTATCTTCACTAACCTCAAAAAAACCAGCCTTAGCAAACTGACAACCTGCTATAATAACATTGCCCGCTTTGCTACTGGTAATCCCTATAGAACTCATCACTGCCTCAACTTACAACTTCTAGGCTGGCCTGAGTTTCAAAACTATCTTTTAATCCATCAACTCTGCATTGCCCATAAAATACTATACCAACCTAATAACACCCCCATACTCTCTCAACTCATAACCCCGTATAAAAATCTCAACTCTCTCCGCTCATCCAGCAAACTTCTGACAAGCTCAACAAAGTCTAATAATAATGCTGGTGACTCTCTATTTACCAATGCTATTGGGTCAAAATGGAATTTGTTACCCTCTAGCTTAACAAAGATAACTTCATTGCCCCTCTTCAAACAAAACATTAAAAGGCATTTCCAAAATCACTGGCTTTGCTCCTGTCATAAACCTGATTAGTCTATCTCTATTACTACCCAACAGAACCTTTCTATTCCCATCCTCATTATTTCCATATAAATCCAATCAATTTTTCTTTTTTTTGTCCCTACTTGTTAATTGAGAATTGAACTGTATGGAGTAGTTATAGTAACTAACTCCTGTACTAGTATTTTACACATAAGAGTGTCATCTTTTATTTTTATTTTTATTTTTATATGTTTTTACTTGCTAACTCTATTACTAACTCTTAGATGTTCATTATTATTAGTACTGTTAGTACATTTTGTATAACAATTTGTGTGTGTAAAAAAAAAAAAAAAAAAAAAACATTTTTACTTCTTCTCAGAATGTATCTCACTCTGTGGAGCTTTTCTCCCCGGGCCTCTACTGAAAATGGAAATTCATCCAGCTAGACTAGCCCGGTCAACAAATGTAAAATAAAATAAAAATAAAATAAAATAAAAAACAAGGTTACCCCTAGCTACCATATAGGTGGCAATCCACTGAGCACAGAAGAAGTCATCAGGGATCTGGGGACCCAGGTTGACAGTAGCCTTTCGTTTGACACTCATGTTGCTAAAGTAGTTAGGAAAACCTTCTACATTGCCCACCTGATCATGAAGGGATTCACATCTAGATCAAGGGAGGTCATCGTCCCCCTGTACTCATCACTCATTAGACCTATGATTGAGTACAATGCCCCATTCGGAATGTATCTGACCCGACACCTGCAGCAGCTGGAAAGGCCCCAAAAGTTCCTCACCAAAAGGATAAAGGGTCTCAAAAATATGTCTTATGCTGCCCGACTGAAAGAACTCCAGCTCTATTCAGTCTCATACCGCTTGCTCAGAGGTGACCTGTGCCTGACATATAAGGCCATGTCAAACCCTGATTTGATGAATATGCTTCACCTCAAAAAATCTAGATCCCTCAGAACCACAAGGGCGGGAGACTTAAACCTTGACACGGTTATTAATAGAATGTGCTGGAGGGACAGATTCACCACCCAGAGACTCCCTATGCTGTGGAACAAAATCCCGGTACATGTGAGGCAGAGCACCTCTCTGGCCTTGTTCAAGAGGAATCTTGACCAATGGATGGGGGATCGCAGATATACCCCAGGGATTACTTCAGTGTCACTGCTTGACAGAGGCACAGCAAAATAATGGGCATAGTTTTATTCAAACTAAAGGGGTGGCGAAAGCCAAATAACTATGGGATAGGCTTATAAATGCCCTTGGGCAGATAGCCTAGTACGAACCTATGAACCTATGAACATAGACACCCATGTCCCTTTTGACTATGTCAGATTTCAGTGGAACATTATGTTACATTTCTTGACATTTAGGGAATTTCTGTGATTACAACATCAAACATTTGTTTGGTTTAACCTTTGCAGGAGAATTTGTATTACAGAATGTGATTTAGTAAGAGCTCCCAGTTTATAATCATCAGCAAACCTGGTTAGCCATAGTCCGTTAGTATCCACTTTCATACTAGGGAGGCTTGTTTGTTCTTCTTTCGGCTTTTCCTGGTTAGGGGTCGCCACAGCGGAACTCCGGTCCGCTAATGATTGGCGGTAGATTTTTTACGGGTGCCGAGGTGCCAGCTCGACGCCCAACCTTCAGCGAAGGCATGCCCATTCTACACATGTCTTCCGAACGTCACTCGACCACTGGGAGAACATGCAGACTCCACACAGAAGACGCTCCAGCTGAGAATCGAACAGGAGAACCTCTTGCTGTGAGGTAACAACACTACCGCTGCACCACCATGGCAGCAAAAAGGAAATGTCCCAGGTCAGAGTCCTGTGTGATACTGCTGACATTATGCCCATGAGTTAACTGCCTAGAGAAAGCATCCCTGACCTTTATAGGACCGGTTCTTACAGACAGTTAATTATCTATCCAGCGATTTATGTATGGGCTAGTAAAGGAACAGGAAGAGAAAACATTGACCCTTATTTGGAGACTGAGCCCAGAACTCACAGCATTGTGTGTGGGTGTCACTGCTACTGGACCACAAGTAAGTCTCTGCATGGTTGGCTACTTGATCTTCCACAAGAGCAGTTGCTTCTCCTTTCAACTAAAAAAACAAAAGGGTGATGATCCACTGTAGTATGAACCAATAATGTAGTATTATACTTACAAATGAATTGGAAAAGAAAACACTGATCCCTGTCAGGGGACTGAATCCAGGACCCCCTGAATTTTGTGTGGTTGCCACTTCATTGGACAAAATTGAGTTTCTAAACAGTTGGTCAAAGCAGAAATGAATGAACAAGTTGTTGAATATAGAAATGCATGGATCACCATTTGTTGTGCTGATTATAATTTGCTTTCAGGATTAAACCAGTTATGTTTCTATAGTGTTATGCAGTGGAAAGATTCAAAAGCTGCATTTTCAGCAAAACATGAAATAAACAATAGATCAGCAACAAATAGAAGGGGAAAGCCTACTAGAGAAGTTGCAAGATCAGGAGGAGTAGATTCACAGCAGAAACTAATAAGACATAATAAAAAAAAAAAACAGGCTGAAAAGATGGATGATCTTGAAAAATTACTCAAGGAGTAACATTAAGATAAATGGAACATGAGAGAGAGAGACAGTGAGAGAGAAATGAACCTCAAATTGAGTTTGCTGACTATTCTAATTATATACATACCAAACATTATGGAATGGAAAAAGCATCTAAAGGCATTCCACGCTTACGGAAGATGATGGGGAGCAATGAGACCCACAGCGAACAGTCGAGATCTGTCTGTGCCCCAGATTATGTAAAATGGCAATTTGGAAGGGGGAAGAAATGTTGATCTGTACAAAAATGAGACAACCTAGATAGTTATGGTAAGTATAAAACTTTCATCTCAGATGTTGTCTACGTTCACCCAATTCAACATGTGGGACAGATTCCTAAGCTGCCTAAAAAGGGCCTGGGTGGACTCAAGGAAGGACATTTCTGAGACTGGCAGGGCAAAAGGATGAGTGAGCTCTGGATTTATAATGAGATACAAAAGTGTGAGCTGTTGACCAAGTTGCTGAAGCACAAATGTCACTGATAGGAACTCTTTTTGCAAATGTTGTCGAATTAGCCATTACTCTGGTGGAGCTAGCCTTACGCAAAGGCAACCCTCATATTATATAAACAAAGGAAATGCAATCTGCCAGCCACTTAGATAACATGACCTTGGATACGTCATCCTAGCTTTATTATGGAAAAAGAGACAAACAGCTGTTCTGATTTCCTGATGTCTTTGATATGATGTAAGTAAAATCTGAGCTGTCTGCAGACATCTAATGTATGAAGGATGTGTTCACCATGTATTGGTTTAAATTTATTTCAGATGCCACTTTTGGAAGAAAGGGAGGATCTATTCTTAGTGAAACTCTAACCTTGTGGAACATGATAAAGGGTGGCTTGCATGACAGTGCTTGCGGTTCCAAAACTTGTCTAGCAGAAGTGATAATCAGAAAAATGGTCTTCCAAAAAAGGAACTTTAAAATTGGCTAAGGCAGCAGGCTCAAGAAGATTTTAATCAATGGCTGAAGCAACAATATGATATCCCATGTGGGACTGGATCTCGAACAGGAGGTCTCAACAAGAAAGTTCCTTTGAGAAAAGCTTTAGCTAGTCTAAATGAAGCAATAGATTAATCATATCCTATCAGAACATTTGAAATGGCAGCCATCTGAACTTTTATAGTACAGTAAATGGAACCCTGCCAAAAAAGTTCTGAAAGAAATTCCATTATCAATGGAGGAGGGGCAGAAAAAGGGTCCAAACCCTTTGAGGATACCCAAATATTTGCTCTTATAACTCTTTTATGTAGAATCCCTTTGAGAAGGAGATATTAAAAGGACTACTGGACAGGAAGGTCTGACATCTATATTATTAAAATTGGAGAAACCATGTGGTTAATTTTAAGGTCTGAAGGTCCAGTAGAGGCATCCTCTACAAATGACTCAGTAGATCCGGAATGGGATCCAGCTCTCATGGTGGGCATAGTAAGTTAGGCAAAAGAAAGGGAAACCATGCCTGCTGGGCCCAGAACAGGGCAATAAGGATCACTTTGGTCTTGCACCTTGTGACTTTCTGAATGAATTTTGTTAGGACAAGTATCAGTGGAGACGTGTATATGAGACCTAGGAGAAAAATGTGGAGTACACCATTTCTCAGTGACTATCCCTGTCCCTGTGGAGGGATGAGGGCAAATAACTGCTGCATTTGTTGTTTAGGTAGGAGGCAAACAGGTTGCAGCAAGGTTGGTCCCAGTGGCTGAAGATCTCTGTTGCCACTGTTTGAGTGACCATTTGTGAGGTAATAGGATGGGATCTGTACTAATCCCCAAATGACAATATCACCGAATCACTAATGGCCGGGCATACTTACGCGAAAGTGATTTTCACCGAAGAAGCACTTTCGTGTAAGTATGCCTGTTGCGGAAGTCGTACTATGGTGCAGATAAGGGAAAATTCCCTTTTCCCCACTGTAGTGCGATCTCAGAGTGAGAATATTAAAGTTGGGGGGGTGTGGGGGGCACAGTTCCCCACATGGGGGTGCAGGGGGGGCTTGCCCCCCTGCAAAAATGTTAATTTAGTGTGGGGGGGGTATTTTTGTTTAACACACTTTAGTGAAAGCACTTTTTCGGTGAAAGCGCTTTTGCTAAAGTGTGTTCGGTGATAGTGGATTCGGACTGTTGAACTTTTGCTCAACAGTCCTAGATCCAATAGGATACACCTGCTCAACCTGTCCACTAATATATTCGACACCTTAAGAATTTGTATTACTACCAGAAAGTGATAGGAAGACATTGCCCATTGCCAGACTCGCATGTCCTCCCGGCAAAGAGGATATAAACATGTAGTGTAACACCTTGTTTCTTGATGTAACCTACCACTGACATTGTCCATCTAGATGGAAAACACACCCTTGGGTACGAAGTCCTGAAAAACCTGCAATGTTAGGAAAACTGCTCTCATCTCCAAGACACTGATGTGAAGTCTGGCCTTTGTGGATGACCAGGTCCCTTGAACTAATTTCCTTTCAAGATGTTCCTGCACCATCCTAGAAGGGAATCATCCATGGTTACTATGGCCTGGAGACAGCTGGGCAGATGGGTCTACCCTCTACTACTGATGGAGAAGTTATCCACCAACTTATATGGTTTCTGCTTACTTGAATGAGATGGATTCTGGTGTGTGGGTGGTGAATCTCTGTGACCACTGGACATACAGTGTCCACTGTAGTACTCTCATCTGGTATCCTGCTAATGGGACTAATTTAACAGCAGACGCCATCAGACCTAACAAGTGGAGAATTATTCTTGCCTGTGGATGAGGAAGCTGAATAACTTGAAAAGCTACGAGTCTTAACGAATGGTTCCTTGGGGGAGTTTAGCAATTTGTTGAACTGTGACTATCTGATATCCAATAAGTTCTACTTGCTGTGTGGGTGGCAGTTTTCTCTTCATGTGGTTGACTGTTATTCCCAATTAGTCTAAGACAGAGAAGGAAACTCTGGTGTTGCAAAAGTAGATCATTGGAGGTAGCAGTTACGCTTCAATCTCAATCATCTAAGTATGGGAAGACTTGGATTCTTTGCAGTCATGGATGAGCTGCTATCACTGCCATAATCTTGATAAACACCTGGGATGCTGTACTGAGACTGAACAGCAATGCTCTGAATTGATAGTGATTGGCCTCCAGCCAGAAATAGAGGAATCTCCTGGATTGCCTTTGAATCTTAATGTGGCAGTAGGCATCCTGGAGATCTACAGACAGCATTCAATTGTCCTTCCTCAACAAAGACAGAATGGACTATACAGTGACCATCTGGAACTTTGGATGCTTGACATATTGTTTGAGATGGTTGAGATCAAAAATTGGTGTGAGGTACCTTGTCTTCTTTGGAGCTAAAAAGAACCTGGAACAGACACCAAATTCTAACTGGTCTGGGGGGACTGGCTGGATACCTCTTTTGTTTAGCAACTTTAACACTTCTGTTGCTGCGGATTCCAACTGAGCGAGTGGCATATTGGGAATCTTCAGTCTTTTCTTTGGGTACACAAAAAGGGTATTGTATATCCTGTGGTGATTATATTTAGCACCTATGAATTGGTTTGCCAGGCTAGAGGGTGTAAGGGTAAGCATCCCCTGACTGTCAGGGATGCTGGTAAGGTTTCTCAATTGAAGGGGCCATAGAAACTTGATTCTGTGGCCCAGTTCTGCCTGTTGGGTGACTTTAATTTCCTCCACCTCTGCCTCGGGGAGGTCTATCCCCAAGAGTGTCATGGTGAAAATCCTGTGATTTTTTGAACCACATTTTCTTGCCTCCCCTTTGACTCATGGAAATGGATCTTTGTGGAGTACAGAAATTGATTCCCATGGCAAACAGGGGCTTATTGACTCATTCACTGCTGGTAAGGATTTCTTTTACCTTAGCTCCCAAAAGAGTAGAACCATCAGAAGGGGCATTCATAAAAGATGCCTTGATGCCTTCTGAGAAATCACTTAGCCACATCCAGGCATGGCAACACTGAGTAATACCTGTGCTGGCTGCTCTTGATGTGCCATCAACTGCATTTGATAGCAGTCACACGGCCATTAGATGTAAATGCAGGGCAGATATTTAGGTGTCCACCACTTCTTGGATATCCAATGATAAGTTACCCAAAAGAGACTTGGAAACCTTCTTAATCAAATCCCTTTGGAAACATGTCAAATGTGCCAGATAATTCAGTGCTTGAAGTGTAAAGGTCACTGAAGCATAAGTCCGTTTTTCCAGTCTTCCCAATGCCCTGGATGCTCTGTTAGGAGCACAGACAGAAGAACTTTCCTGAGATAGTTCCTTTTTTCTGGCTGCTACTACCACTATGGCAGGTACTGAAGGGCCTTTGGACCAATCTTTCCTATCCTTCAGGGCTATCAAAATTCTGTCACTTTTTTTAGGAATGGATTCTGCCACATCAGGTTCCTTCAAAGCCTACTGAGGAATATGATGTATTAAGGCATCAGGAGGTGGGATCACCCAGGATGCCGATGGGCCAGTCAAATCCAGCAGAAGGAGCTTTGGTGGCACATCTCACCCCACTCTCTGCTTCAACTCTAGTATGACCATAAAGGTGACATCCAGAAGGGGGGATCTTGAGGATCCTTCGCCTTCATCTAAGTCTGTCTCTCCAGTGAAAGACTCAGGCAAAGAGTCAATGTTCTTCTATTTGCATGTCCTCTTTTTTGGAATGTGTATTAGGACACGTCAAAATAAGATGGAGAGCTCAAATGTCAAGCTGCCTCGAAGGTAGTTGAGTCTGCCTGTCCCTGTTGACTCATATGAGGCACAGGCTCCATTGGGAATTAGGATGGATCTAAATTTAGTGCACACACCCATCTTCTTATCCCAGCCAAGGCCTTTTCCAAAGCCTGAAAAGCCAGCTCTAGTATTGGAGCCAAGGAAAAACTTTGTCAGCTGACACGGGAAGCTTTCCAACTTCAGAGGATGGCTTTGAGGAGGACCTCAAAGCTGAGCTGTCAAATGCCGAAGTATAGAGGGAGAGGAATGGCTCCAAAAACTTTCTAGTCAACTCCACTATTGGTGCACCAACCCCAAAGCTTCGACTCCAGGACTGGTATCAACCTAAAAACATCTGAGTAGAAAGAGTAAGGGAATAAGTCAAAGGCAAATTCTCTATGGCTAGTCTACCTGATGAAGGTGGGCCGGAAGGGTTCAGATCTATTAGCACTGGCTCTGAGAAAGGAGTCTGGGTCAGAACAATGTGGGACAGGGTCGATGGGCCCATGTTTGGCCCTGTTCTGGGGGACAGGGTCAAGAGGACCACCAGTTGAATCTGTGTCCTCAAGAATTTTCTCCATCCTGGTAAGACTTCTGGTGGACCGAACAGACTTCGATGATGAAGCTACAGATTCAGGTCTTGAAGGTAGTTTGTGCTGAAGTATTGGTGAATGTAACCTGGGATTAAATCGACCATGGGGAAAAAGTAGGTTTTGGTGAGTGAGCTCTGATCTGGGTTGCAGCTGAATCAGACTGTCTCAGTGACTTAGGTGCTGGACCTGGAAAACTAGTTGGATTTGGAGACCTTTTACTAGATTTCTCTACCTTTTTCTCTTCTTATCTGCTGTTTATTCTCAGTACTTTTCCTTATGTCTGCCTTTTTCCTTCTCTTTTCTCTTCTCAGTAGAGGAAGCTTTAGATGGCTGTCTGACTTTGTGGAAGACCCTGTCTGAGGGAGGAGCAAACCCTTGAGAATTGGTTATTCTTTCCTGCCTTGGAGGGCTCTGGAGCTGAGGGTAGCACAGATA
Source organism: Protopterus annectens (assembly GCF_019279795.1). NCBI lineage: Eukaryota > Metazoa > Chordata > Ceratodontiformes > Protopteridae > Protopterus > Protopterus annectens. The sequence continues at coordinate 1,397,973,191 of NC_056743.1, read as the reverse complement.
CTACAGCAATCTTGAAGATAAGAAGCATTTAAACAATAAACAAAGGGAGTGGGGGTCTTGGGGAGGGATTTTGTGTCCACAAGCTAAACACTGCTTCAGCCAAATAAGCTTCTCGGACAACAGAAAAACACACAATAAAAAAAAACAGTGCTTATTCTAAGTGCAGTCATCAGATATTCTTTTCTAAATATCTATAGGAACAATCTCTACAGATTAACAGCAGAAAACCAGTACTTATCCTAAGTAAGATTATAACTCTCAACACCTATAGCTATGACCATGTGATAAGAGGCTGAAAGTTAATTAACCACACTACTAGAAATTTCTACAAAGGTAATACACTTATGCAAGAATATAAAATTTAAAAAATACCTTCACTAACCTTAAAAACTAACCTAATCCTAAGTCTAAGTAACAATACTATAAGGGAAGGAAGGAGCAGAAAATACTAACAAATTTTTGCTTTCACTTGTCGTGAACATTCGGAGCTCTCAGAGGACATGTCCGGTCAAACAGACAGCAAACAACATTTGGGGTAATTCAATTAGAAGAAGGAGGGAATTGTGATTAGGGGAGGACTAAGAGCTATTGGATCCAGTACTCTGGTATAAAGCACTGAAGTTGGGGTTCTGGTTAGATCTGATGACCCAGATGCTGAACCAGAAGAAAATGGCAGAGTTGAGGAGGTGGAAGGCAGGTCTACAGAGGAATTGAAAGTGATCACAGAGAGAAAGAAAGAAATAATAAATAAGTAGAAAGAATGGACACAGAAAGGCAGATGACTGTGGATGGTGCAAGAAGGATGTATTAAATGAAAGAGATCTTTACCTTGTGAAACACACCCCATGGAACACATCAAAGCTTTACAAACAGTGGGATAAACTGAATCAATTCCCAAGGCAAGGACTGGCAATGCAAAAGAGATAAAGGGACAAGCCTTCAAGGTAAGCAACATATTTTTCATAACTTATTCACCTACAATAAACTGCAGTAAACATAAATTAATAATGACTAAGTCTTAAAAACAAAATAAGTAATAATTGCGAATGTAACAACTAGGGTGGATGAAAAGGAATGTATGGGGAGGAAACAAGGGAAAAGTAAACAAAAATCCAGAGACAAATATGAAATAAAGGAATAATGGTATATAAGCATCATAGTAAACATCTGTAAACCTGCATGAAAAAAAAATTTAGACTATCTCAAAAATGAAGCTGGAACACCAGACTGATGAGTAACAATGGGGGGGGGGGTGCAATAAAAGGGAATGCTGTAATATTAAAATATTCCGTACTGGTTTGTATGCAGTATATTAGTGCTAGGTACACTGGAAGGCAACAAAAGAAAATCTTAAAAGGTCCATGTCCAGGGCATACCCATGCACATACAAGAGCCAAACGGCAGGGATCCAGAGGCCTGGAATGGGAAGTAGGGGTCACAGTGTATGCAGCTTCCAAAGAACACAATGTTAAGTTCAGAGGATAGGCCTGGAGAAAGGATTATGTCAGATGGTAGCAACTAGGAAAGCAGGGAGGGATTGGTAAGAACAACAAGTTAAAATACAGTCAATTACATGGGACATTGGGGTTCATAAAATCCTATTAGGAGAAGGAGACTACAGGAAAGGTTAAAGAGGGTGGGGGAGCCACTGTTACAAGAAACAAAAGTGAAAATCTGTGTTCTAAAGAAGATGCTGTGTTATGACTATACCCAAAGGGAGAAATGGACAGAAAGGCATGGTGAGGAAAGAAAGCAGCAGCACCTGTATTTCATAGAGGGGTTCAGACAACCACAAAGAAAATGCCAAAAAGTGGGATAGGTAGCTGGGTCATCTAGCAGGGAGTGCATGTTGGGCAGCAGGTAATATATATGCATCGAAGAGTGACAAAGGAGGATTCTACAATATCTCTTTTGTTAACTGGGCACAGAAAAGAAGTGATGGAATAGAGAGAATGGGAGGACTACAATGCCACCATAGAAATGGAAAAAGATGTTATATGGAAGGGGAAATATAGCAAACAAATACTACAAGAACTGGTCCAAGAATGAAAAAGGTAGGATTACTGGACATATGGAATGACAGGCATCCAAATGAGAGGGAATATACCTTCAAAAGAAATATTATGGTATAGGTAAGTATGTTAGGTGGGTTCTTAGGAAGGAAAACATAATGGAAATAGTGCAAGAGATCCAAATACAGGACAGACACATACTAGATCATGCAGCAGTGAATCTTAAAGTATGCAGGAACTGAAATCAAAGAGAAGAGGTGGAGGTGGTCTAGCTTGAATGGAAGAAGACAGTGGACAAAAACACTACAATGAATAATAAAGTAGTCAATACAGGGCAATATAAAAGACAGGGAAAAACTGGAAGAGCACCGGTGGGATGGGATCAAGGTCATGGTCAGGGGAAACATGAGCACAGAAGGGAAGAAGAGAAAGAAAGAAGGAAGGCTGACTAAATAGCTTGAGAGAGAGATACATGAGTTACAGTAGGAAGCTGGAAGAAACAAAAGCAGAAAGGAAGCATTACAGATCAGAGAAAAAAGCAATCCAGATGGAAATGGAGATTACAATTATTAAAGAGCTAGAAATTCAACAATGATACTGGAGGGGCTACTGGTGAATAGTGAGGGAGGAGCAAGGGAAATATCTGGCCAAAAATATAAGAGGAAGTAGGCAGACAGAGAGAGAGAGAGAAGTACAGAGGATAAAGGGAAAAGATGGGAGAATATTTAGAAGAGAACAAGCTAATCAGCAAAAAGATTCAAGGAATACGTCAGGAAGATTTACAAACAACAGGAAGGGACAGAAGTCACAGAATTGAAGCATGGGAAAAATGCAAAGGGATATGTGCTGGAGGATGAACAAAGGGACAAGATGAATGCATTGGTGACAAATAGTTGAGATAAGGAAAGCAATATACAAGATGAAAGAAAGTAAAGTAGGAGGGCCACATGGATTCCCCATAGAGGTATGAAAATGGGGAGGGGAGAAAATGTTTAACGTTCTAGACAAGGCATACAAGAAAATATATAAAATTTTCAGGAGGGCCAGAATAACCATACCACCTAAGGGGGGGGGGGGTGTAGTGGAAACTATAGGTCTATCTCTGACTACTGTAGATATCAATATTTTGTCAAAGCTATTGTACCCGAAGACTGGATGAAGTATTGCCAAAAATAATACCAGCTGGACAAAATGGCTTCATGAAGGGAAGGAATTAATAAAAACACTGTTGGAACCTTCTGGAATTTATTCACAGGTAGGAAAAAAAGCTGTAAGGGAAAGGTGGGATTGTGGAATTTAACCTGTAGATCTTTGATATGGTGAAGAAGGAATTCCTGTGTAAGACACTGTAGCAAAGGCAAGTAGGAGAAACGTTCATATTGCAAACAACTTCGGATGTTGTGAGGCTTCCTGTTTTTTCTGAGGAAGTTCACGATAAAATTAAAGTGTGGAAGAAAGCGCTAAAAACTACTTGGCTGTGTGGTCACTTTCAATTTTTTTCAGTCGCTGGGTATCTGATTCTGTTCCAAAGAAACGTTCATATGTTGAAATCATGCCATATATCAAGACCCAGAAACTGAAATCTCATAAATGTAGAGCTATCCGAGGAGACAATGCTAGAGAAGGGGAACAGACAGGGTTGTCCACTATACCCAGGCTTGTTCATGCTTGTGATCGAGGATCTGGCAGTGGGAGTTGGACGCAATTTAGCAATGCTTGAAGAAAAGGGGGGATACAAATCTTATTTGGTGTTACATGCAGATGACTGAATGTTAATGTCAGAGGATGCAGCTGCCACAGTGGGGCCTAAAAGTGAGACACTGAAGACGTTTATGGAAGTAGCAGGAGTCAGGTGCAACAACAAAAAAAAAAAAACAGTGGTAGTAAGATTAGGAAAACAGAAGTGGGAATATGTGAGATACAAGTCAAGAGTTCTCCAAGTACCTACAGCTCCATGTTGGGAACACATTGACACGGACAATCAGGATAAACGTAAAGGAAGTTGCATAAAAGTAAGGGATATATTCCAAAGAGGGGAGGGAGAAGACTCCGTTCATCTAGGTTGCTTTTGAAGAGGGACAGGGAGGGGCTCTGCTTCATGTGAACTGGAAGCTTGTTACAGAAAAATGGCAGTCTCTGGGAGATCTGTCTCTCCAGCATGACCTGATCATGTCAGAGGCTAGGTTAAGATCCCTGGAATGAATGACTTTCGTGCAGTTTGATTTATGAATGTGTTGCATTTCCACTGGGGCCAGGTCAGACACTGCCCTGTAAGCCAGGCACAGGTCACCACTTAGCAACCTGTAGGAGATAGAATACAGTGACAGGGCTTTCAGTTTTTCCACACAAGACTTGTTTTGTGTACCCTGTAATTTCTTGTTGAGAAACCTCCATGGTTTCTCAAATTGTTGCAGGTGTCTGCTGATGTACATACAAAACAGACCATTGTACTCAATTATTGGTCTGATGAGGGCTGAGTATAAAGGAATTATAACATCCTGAAATCTAGAGGCTATGCCTTTACTTATAAGCTGTGCCACATAGAAGGATTTCCTTACTACTGTGGAGTGGATACGTGGTGGTCAAAGTTCAGATGGCTATCAACCCAAGTACCCAGATCACATACCACTGGGTCTACACTTTGGGAAAGATGGCATCCCTGCTAATTATATTATAGACAGCACCTCCTAAGGGAACAATACACTATTTTTATTTTTGCATTTAGTTTTAATCCGTGGCTTTGGCACCAATCATTGTCTGTGTTAACACTGTATGCAGAATATTAACATCATTGGGGGAATGCAATGGAGTGCTCCCAGTCTGAAATCGTCAGTGAACTTGTTCAGCCTAACACCATTCAAGTTTGAATGGACTTATGAAGTAAGGGGCCCAACACAGAATCCTGTGGAAATTCACTGGTGTCTGGTCTTTTTCTAGAGGTGAAGTCATCCACTTTTGACAGTATGTGAACTATCAGTTAGCCAGCTGGCTACCCATCTGCTAATGTAGGGATCAATTCCCAATTGGGAGAATTTCTCTAAAACACCAGAATGGGGGATTGTGTCAAAATGCCTTGGCTAGGTCAAGACGGGCAGTATGTGCAGTCTTTCTCTCATCCAGGGCCTTGGTTACTTTCTTGAAGTAAACCTTGATCTACCTTTAACAAATTCAAAATGGGTTGTTTCCAGAGTTTGGAGATTACCTATGTCCTTTTTAATAAGGTCTTCTCTTTTTTAATTTCTCCAAGTCTTTTGGGTATCTAATACCAAAGTATGACTAAAGGTCAGGAAATTAGTATTGTTTCAATCTTTGGTGTTAGCCAGAAGTGCTCTTCACAGCACCCAAAATGTGCCCAGTAAGGTCCATAAAGATTCTTTCCATGACCTTGCAGATTAGGATAGTCACGCACAAAGGCTTGTAATTCCCAGGGTCAGTTGATGGTCCACTGCCATTTTTATCCATAAACCACATAAAAATATTTCACCCTGCATGTTTACAGCGGGTGGTCAACAAGACTGTATGTGACTTCCATTCTAAAGGTGACCACAGCCACTTCCGTTTTACCCATATTCTCAACAACTGTTAGTCACATCCACAAACCCTCCCCTGATGAGAGTATGTGGTATGCATAGGCATTTCTGCTCCCCCACAGCCTCAGTAGGTGCTGAATACTATAATGTTGCATGCATAGGCATTTCTGTTCCCCTACAGTCTGTGAGTGCTGAATACTATCATGTTACATGCATACTCATTTCTGCTCCCCTAGAGTCTCATTGGGTGCTGAATACTATAATGTTGCAAGCATACTCATTTTTACTCCCCCACAGTCTCAGTAAGTGACATATGTCATGTCTGTCCCCTCTGCTCATAACAAATGTCATCCTTTCTTTAGGCCCCTTAAATACATATAGCCTTAATAAACTGTCCCCAATCTGAACTCTGAACCAACTACCAGCACACCAAAATAACTGCTGTCAGTTTTAGTTGAAAAGGAATACGGAATCACCTTTCAACCTTCCATAACAATCAACCCTATTCAAGGATACAAGAAAAAGAAGCACCACTCTGTCAACAATATTCTGGATGTCAGGCACCGCAGTTCTGCTGATGCGAAGTGTAGAGATCACCCAACAGCTGTCTGGTAATTGAAAATGGCTTCTTTATAATAGGCCCAACAGTATTCCTGTACTTGCTGAACAGATGCAGGCGTGGGACTACTGGTTCCAGACCTTTCTCCTGATTCCACAGATCATCGACCAGGTTTTCAGAGGAGGGAAAAACACGATCTGCAACTTCACTTCCCTCTCCCAGACACTAGAAAAACCCGGTTTTAATGCAAGGCTCCTTATTCCTTCACCCTGTTTCAGTCTCCTCTCTTTCACTTTTGTTTCTCTCTCCTATATCAAATGAAAAGGAGCTTCACCTTGGGGTGTATTGGAAAACCGCAGTCTGTTAACCATACAGTGAAATACAGTGGGAGCTACACTCTCCCCCCATTTGAAAACTTGGGTCCTCCCAAGTCAAAGGTAGATTAGCAGCAATATATAAATATATATATATATATATATATATATATATATATATATATATATATATATATATATATATACATATATATATATATATATATATATATATATATACATATACACACACACACACACACACACACACACACACACACACACACACACACGCACACACACGCACACACGCACACACACGCACACACGCATACACGCACACACACACTAATGCACCATTAACTGAACAGTATTTCTGCATTCGAAAGGTACATCCCACCAAGGGTGATCAACATAATGCTTAGCTTGGGATGGGGTGTCACCAATTGAGCAGGAGACATGGGGATCATGGGCGTAGTGGTCACAGGCTCCTGTGTACTATGTCCCAAACTGTCCTATGTAAGCCTCTGTGAGGGCCAAATCAGTCTCTGAGGCTTTGGTTCGAAAGAAACAACTGGGGAATTCTGCTCTGAGGGTTGGTCAGTCACATCACACTCAGTATCCAGTTCCTCAGTAGGCATATTGTCTATTTCTAAGATTTCCTCTCGTATAACTTCACTTTCTTTCACCATAACTGTACAACTGTCCTCAGCACCATTATCCAAAGTTTGCATCAGCCTACAGTTATGCAAGAGGCACAGAAACATCACTCAGTCTAGTGATGGTGCTGGACTGTTCAAAGTGACAAGGGACAAATTCCAGTGCATTTACATTGAGATTGCAGTCCATGGGGTCTTGGAACATCATCATAGAAAAGTCATCATCACTGTCCTCCTCTCATTCAGCAGGAGGAATTATAGGCTCTTGAACATTTGGGAGGATATTTCCTCACCGCCTTAGTCTTCTGGATCGCCTTAAGTTAGATTTTCGCTGAGCCATTTTGGGTTCCGGATTCATAAGTCTCACTGATTCTGCCAAGGGCATTACGTTGTTGCGGTGCCAGGTTTTGATGGGTCCTTCTTTCTCCTCAGGACAGACTTGGTAGACAGGGATGTTAGTTAGCTGAGAACAAATTATGTAAATCTCAGCTCCCCAATGGTCAACTATTTTGTGCTTTCCTTGCAAGCCCAAGTTTCTCAAGAGAACTCTGTCCCCTGGTTGCAAGTCATCTATCTTTACTTTCTTATCATAGTGAGCCTTGTTTCACTGATGTTTTTGTCCTGCTGATTGTTCGGCTAGCTCACAGGCCTATCTGAGGTGCTTCTTGAGTCTCTCCACATAACTGCCATGCGATTGCACTAGCGTATCATCAGCTGTGACGCCAAAGATTAAATCAACAGGAAGACGAGCTTCCCTTCCAAACATTAGGAAGTAAGGCGAGAATCTGGTAGCTTCATTTTTAGCACTGTTGTATGCATGTACCACTGTGGCCACATGTCTACTCCATTGACTCTTCTTTTCAGCAGGTAGTGTTCCCAACATGTCTAGTAAAGTTTTGTTGAAACGCTCAGGCTGAGGATCCCCATGAGGATGACAGGGAGTGGTGCAACTTTTCTGAATTCCCAAAAGAGTGAGTAGTTCGTGTTCAAGCTTGCTCTCAAAGTCATGCCCTTGATCAGAGTGTATCGTTTTTGGCAGGCCGTAGTGTACAAAGAATTTCTCAACAAGTAATTTTGCCATTGTAATAGCTTTCCGATCGTGAGTTGGAAATGCTTGATTGTATCTGGTATATTGGTCTGCCACCACCAGCACATTACTGATCCCACCTTCGTCCGGTTCAATGCAAAGGAAATTATACAGACCAGTTCCATGGGCCCACTATTCTCCATTTGACCCACTTAGGCAGCTATAGTGGGTAGAGTCTTTCTCTGAATGCAGTGAAGACATTTACGACAATAATCTTCAACATCTTGTTTCATGCATTGCCAGTAGAATCTGTCTTGTACAAGTCCCAGAGTTCTGTCTTAACCAAGATGACCATATTCATTGTACAATGACCGAAGTACTATGTCTCGATACTTCTGAGGAAGCAAAAACTGCCATTTTTCACTGCCAGGGACATTAGGAGATCTCGTATACACTAGTCCATTTCGTATTTGGAGCCTGTCCCATTCATTAGCCAAAACTCTTGCCAGTGGATGAATATCTATGCAAAGCATATCAACTTGTTTCTTCTCTAAAGCAGCCATCACCAGTTGACCTAAGGGGTCTACTCTTTCTCCTGAGGTCACTGTTACTCAAAGCTGGTAGCGATGAAGCTTGTAAAGTGACCAGTTTACAATAAGCTTGGGGCATGCTTTTCACAGACAGCCCCAACTTCTGGGCTCAACATTCAGTTTGTTGGCAGTAGGTTGCAATCTGGCAAATAGCTCTCACTCCTGGTGCTGGAATTTCCACCCATTCATCATCAGGGTGTAAATCTCCATGAGGTCTTCTGGACAGACCATCAGCATCTCCATTTTCATGTCCTGGGCGATATTTTAAACTGAAGTTGTAGCTGGAAAAAGCTGCCGTCCATCTGTGGCCAGTAGCCTTTAGCTTTGCAGTGGTCTGGATGTATGTCAGAGGGTTGTTGTCAGTCTGAACTTCAAATTCAGCCCTATAGTCATGCAGCTTGTCTACTACAGCCCACTTTAAAGCAAGGAATTCCAACTTGTGTGCAGCATAGTTCCTTTCTGTTGGAGATAAACTTCAACTGATAAAAAGCCACAGGTCTCAGTTTCTTGTCATACTCCTGGTAAAGGACTCCTCTTAAACCATCTCTGCTATCATCCACATGTAATGTGTATGGCTTTGTTCAGTCAGCATATGCCAGCACTGGGGCATGTGTGAGACAATACTTAAGCTGTTCAAATGCCTCTACGCACTCAGGAATCCAACGACTCTCGATTAATTCTTTAGAGCCTCTTGGTCCCTTTCGCTTCTTCAGAAGGATGTCTTCATCTGTTTCATCTGCTTCCTCATCATTTCAGAGCAATTGATTGAGTGGTCTTGCTATCTTTGAAAATCCTTCCACAAACCTTCTATAGTATCTGCAGAACTCAAGGAAAGATCGCAGCTCTGTGATGGTTCTAGGTCTGGGCCAAGATGTCACAGCTTCAACTTTGCTTGGCTCTGTGGATATTCCATTTCCAGATACTGCATGTCCCATATAGGTCACTGAAGGGCAGAAAAATTGCATTTGTCCAGTGACAACAACTTCAGTCCTTCCTTCTCAATTCTGTCCAATACTTTCATCAGTCTTTCTTCATGCTCCTCTAGGGTCTTCCCAAAGACAATGATGTCATCAAGGTAGAATAAGACTTCCAGGAGATGCATGTCTCCATCAGTTTTTTCCATGATTCTGTGGAAAGTTGCCGGTGCATTCGATAAACCTTGAGGTAGGTGATCAAACTTGAAAAGTCCTAAAGGAGTGACAAAGACAGTCTTCTCTTTATCTTCTGGGTGCATAGGAATTTGATAGTATCTACTCCTCAAGTCAAGCACGCAACCACTTAATGCCCACCAGGCAGTTTAGAGCATCTTCAATCTGGGGTGTTGTGTACTGGTCTGGAATGGTTTGCTGATTCAGAGTACAATAGTCAACACACATGCGAATTGACCCATTCTTCTTCCTGACAATGGGAGAGGCATATGGACTTCTTGACTCTCGAATTATCCCTGCGGCTTTTAAGTTTCTACAGATGTTTTCTCAAGTCCTCCAGATCTCCTGGGGCTACCCTTCTGGAACTTTCTCTGAAAGGCCGGTCTTCTTTTAATCTTATTCGGTGTTTTGCACTTTTTGCACAACCCACATCCAGCTCACTTGTAGAAAAAAAAATGTATTCTTCATCAACAGCTCTAGCTCTAGCTCTGGTTACCCAGTCAGGGGCAGAAGACCACCTCCTAGATCAATATCGTCTAGCTTCAGCTCATTGATACTGTTCTCATTTCTTGTCAAAACAGAAGCAGGTAAGGGAGTGGCAGCATAAACATTTCCCAAAATGCACTTGTGAATGCAGGACAGTGGGGGTACTTCCTTTATTCTTCAACCCCACAGGTAAAGTATTATAAGGATGCTTCAGCTTGAGAGCAGGCCAAACTTCAGGAACTAATTCCAACCTCAGTGGCAAGTCTATTTCTGGATCCATTTCTATCATGAGATGAGAGGAAGCTGTTTGTCCACATATCCTCACTTTGGCCCTCAAGCAGATGACCTGAGCAGGATGAATTATATGATCTTTCCCAGAAAGGGTCCATACATGACCAATTTCATCTTTCTTACTATACTTCTCCTTCTGAAGGGCAAAAAAGGCTAGTCTCAGGAGTAGATGTAATGTTGGGTGTTCCTGGGTCAACTGAGGCATTGGCATTCTTCTGAAGAGGTCAGTATTTGTCCCCCTAAAATAGATGCTAAATCCTTTCCTTTTGGCCTGGGGCACACAACAGCGAGAGTTTCAAAAACTTCTGTTGACCCAACAGCTGAGGTGGAAAATTCTAACTTGAGTGAGACATAACCATCATAGGGGAATTTCATGTCACTTAGCCCCCAGATCTCCAAGTCTTCTAACTTTCCAAATGGCAAATACTTTAAATATTTCTGGTAGAAGTCTATGAACAGAATGGTGATTTGTACACCAGTATCAAACAATGCTTTACTGTGCACACCCTCTAACTTCACTGCCACAATAGGGGATGGTCCCACTAGGCCATTGGGTACTTTCCATTTCTGGTGTTGTTCAGACCTCCAGCAGTCAGCATGTTGTTGAGATACAGTCGGTTGGCTTCACCATTTTAAAGTTTGGAACTCTTTCTTAGTAATCCTTTGCAGTTTTGGATGCTGAGACTTTTGCTGAGATGGCTTTCCAATTTGGTTGTTCACCTCAAATGGGCTAGAAGTGTGCACAGTGGGTAGTTTTCCTCCTCTATTGCAAGGAGTGGTTGGGAAGTGAGATCCAGAGAGACTTCTCTTGATGTTAGATTTCATGGAGCTCTTGGTAACTGAGCATTCAGCTGACTCTTCACTGAGGCCCTTTGAAGTTTCCCTGCACCGCACTTGCCAGTAATAGCTTGTTCACTTTTTTCCACGTTTTCTGCCTTTGGACACTGCCTCTTGATATGCCCTGCATTTCCACAGCAAAAACAAAATCCAGTAGGAACTCTGAACATCGGCTTGTTTGTTTCTTCCCTGAGTCCCTTCGTGGAGGTTCTAGCAGATGTATTCCTCCCTTCAGCTAAAGTTACCACTGCTTTCTCTAATTCTGCAACCATCTTGGTAACTCGAGCTATGTTGTCAGTTAGGTAAGACACCAGCGCCTGCAACTGTGACATCTCTACATTGTGGACACTCTGGACTATGACTCCAATTTGAGTAGTAAGCACTGCTGTAGGCTCCTGCTTGTGTTCCCTCACTGCTTTAGTTGATGTTGAACACTGAGATTTGACTTCCAAAAGGGCTGCCTCTTCCCTCACTTCTTTAACCAATTGAGAATAGGTTAGAGTCTCTTTCCTAGCTCTCATCCTCAGTTTCCACATAATGGGATCCATAGCTTGAGCTTCTTGCAAAATATGACCGACTCGTACTTGGTCAGCTACTTCGGATCCACCCCCTTCTTTAGGATGATCTGGTGGAGCATTTTATCTAAATCGTTTAATGTAGTCAGATAGTTTCTCACCAACTTCTTGGTATGTATGTTCAAACTGATGCAATAGGTCAGCAACCCTCTCTGTTCTTCCAAACACATCCTGCAGTACTCCTAAATAGTCCTTGGCTGTACAATCTTGCTTACTCATCCTTAGGTTGTGCACAGTATCCACAGCTAATCCCTTCAAACTTTCAGCTATCCGCTGCTTCTTCTGAGTTTCTGAAATATACTCCTCTAGGGCTTGTGAAGCCTGATCCATCCAAGATTCAAAATCTTTCTCTCCCTGAGGTGTGGGTTGTTTGCCAGAGAAGAAATGTAATTTGTGGTACCCAAACTCAGTGAATGGCTGTGCCGGCCTTAAGCATTTTTCTACAAGACTTCCCACAGCATTCAAAACTTCAGGCCCTATAGCATTTGTGGGGCAGTGAAGCTTCACTTTCTGGTGTAAGGTTCTAACCTACTTAGATAGCTTCCACAGGTATTTGTTCTGTTGCTGGGGTAGTGCATTTCTCAGGGATTACCACACAGACTGCATTCTCGCCTGAAACTGATACACTCAAAGTTATATGCTCATATACTAGAGGACTTTTCCATTCTAATAGGACCAGTGTGCTCTGTTCTGTAGTGTCCATGGTGCTGTCTAATAAGAATCCACGGTCTACAACTGGTAAGGATTCTGTGATTTGATGCATTTGCATGTCAGTCCATGTGAAACCTGGCAACACTGGAACTAAGCAGTGCTCTGGCTGAGCACTGTGCTGTTTGCACCACTTAGCGACTACTTCTGGGTTCATCTTGCTGCTGGTGTTGATTTACACATGTTCAAGGGAATAGGGCGGAGTTCTAGGCAGTACAGGCAATCCCGGACGAGCCCCCAAATGTAGTGCACCTGAAGGTGTAGCTGAATAGTGTACAGGTTCCTTCCTGACTCTGGTGACACCCCTATTTACACCCAACACACCAAGGTTGCAAATAACAGATTTTATTCTAGAGGGAAAATCTAGTCTTAACAGGCAACAGCACCGTAGCAAACAAATTATTGCAGTAGCACAAAGTTTAGCAATAAGGCAATACGAGGTTTGCATACAGTGAAATCCTACCTCCCAGAATGCAATAAGAGAGGTCTTGTCATTCAAATATGAGCAAGAATGCAATGTCATTCAGCAGTAAAGATTCTATAATACAACAATACTAACAGCAGCTATAACCTTGATCAGTTCTAATCAGACCAAACTGTGAAAACACTCTGTTATACCCTGTTCACTGGCCAGTGACTAATTACAGTCTTAATGCCGGCATGATGGGGCCTGAAGTTGGAGGTCATATGAAACCCAGGTATTTGTAATCCACAAAGCATTTAAGGGGAAATCCACACTCGGTGAGTAACATGAGATCCACAAAACAACAGCTAGTACTATTTCAAGATAAAGCTAGCTAAACAGTTTCAGTTCAGAAAAGGGAAAAGCCTAGGCCCACAGTCCCAGTTGAAGATATCGCACAAGGCAGCTGAAGCCTCTCACCACTCTCTCGACAATATTCTGGATGTCAAGCACCACAGTTCTGCTGATGAGAAGTGTAGAGATCACCCAACAGCCATCTGGTAATCGAAAATGGCTTCTTTATAACCAGCTCAACAGTGTTCCTGTCCTTCCTGATTAGATGCAGGCATGGGACTACTGGTTCCAGACTTCTCTCCTGATTCCACAGATCACCATCAACCAGGTTTTCAGAGGAGGGAAAACACGATCTACAACTTCACTCTCCTCTCCCAGACACTAGAAAAACTCATTTTTAATGCAAGGCCCATTATTCCTTCACCCTGTTTCAGTCTCCTCTCTTTCACATTTGTTTCTCTCTCCTATATCAAATGAAAAGGAGCTCCACCTTGAGGTGTATTGGAAAACTCCAGTCTGTTAACCATACAGTGACATACAGTGGGAGCTACATACAAATACTCTTAGCATCTCACCCCAAAATATATATCATTTACAATTCACTTCCTTTCTCTGTTGACACCTTTAATGCTGTACTATACACCTTAATAAATGTATGCTTAGTACTGGTATTATATTCTAGGTGATGTGATATCTGGCAATTAAATCACAAAATCCACTTCGCCAGCCTTACCTCCGATTACCAACCTACTCAATAAGTCACAGAAGGAACCAGACCTAACCCACAAACTAAATGTTCTTCCCTTTTAGATATTATTCCAGCGCGCACGTGTGCACACACACACACACACACACACACACACACACACACACACACACACACGCACACACACACACACGCACACACACACGGTTTTGTGCACCAGGCAGCACCGGTTAGCTAGGGTATACCTATTCCTGGCTCCACAAAGTCTCCTCTTCAATTTTTCCCTTGGAACTAGACAGACTTTCAACTTAAGCACTCAAACCATTCTCAGCCTGGCACTTGCTCAAAACTCATAGCAAGCACTAATAAACCCTAGCACTAGACCCCTCTATACTGTACAGAAGAACAAGGCTCTCTATTCGACCTTACCACCCAATCAGTAAAACAGTTCACTGTACCTTTCCAGGCATGTCCAAAGAGCAGTTTCAGGTGCACTCTCCAGTCCAACAGGTGAATCTCGGCATTTTCAGGCAATGTTACAACTGCCGCATGTACACAGACAACCCTCTCCTCCTACCACCAAACACTAATACATGCGAGAGATGCAATTATACACCCACACTGGAGGCTAAGCTCTCTCAACCCAAGACTGGATCAGACAGTCAAGAGGAGAAGGGAATTACTTGCATCACACCACCAGTCTCACATAGACCTATTAAACCAGCACCGGCAAAAAACACACATAAATACATGAAAACATACTAGGAGGCTCTAAATAAAACTCTGCAAAAGCAGCAGAGACCTCCAAGGCAGACATCCAAGCAACCTTCATCCCCCCCAACACAAACCATGAAACACATACTTCACAAAATCAGTGTGCCACGCAATCACAGCCCTTAAGGCAAAATAACATATCCAACACACTAGTACTAGGCGACTCTATAGTCAGGCACACTGACATCCCACTCACTAGGCTGAACAAGGAGAAGGTTACTGTTAGCTGCATGTCGGGTGCCAGGATCCGCCACATAACACAAGCACTGAGGTCACTCCAGAACAAGTACAAATACGACTCTGTCATTGTCCATGTTGGTATGAAAGACCTGAACTGTACCTCCCTGGACTACATGAAAAGAGACATGGAAGAGCTCTCTGATCACATAGCCCAGGTCGGTATGACCCTGACCCTGAGTAGCATCCTGCCCTCACCAAGATTGATACCACGGTATAAAGAAAAAAATATTGGCTAAGCTTCTGGTGCCATTCAAAGGGGATCCAGTGTCTGTCCGCCTGGGATGACATGCTCGACAAGCCACGCTGCTTCGCTAGAGATGGTTTGCACCTGTAACCCTTAGGCTTTCGAATACTGGCCAAGGCTCTTGCCACCCCCATAGTGCCTTTTTTAGGCAAGACACAAAAGACAAACCCACCCCCATAAACAGCACAAGTAACAAAAAACTGAGGGTTATGCTACTCAATGCCAGAAGTCTAAACCTCAAAATGCACACACTCGAGGCAATCCTCAGTACGGAGAAAATCGATATATGTGCAGTAACAGAAAGTACAGTTATGTACACTTACCATAAATGTAGATGTACGAGTGTATTCACTGTTGCAGTCATCACATTTGGGTTATCTGCTTGCAGTAGCCCTCAGTTGGCCTGATTATCAAAGTCTTGGGTCCTGCGTCGTTGCTGTCTCCTCTTCCATGATGTCAGGTAGTCAGGGGTATAAAGCATGCAGCCGACGCCATTACATCAGTTTTTCTTGCCCCAGATGTCAGGTGCCCCCCTTAATGGGAAGCAATTAAATTTAAATATACAAGGTTATACCTCCAACAAAAAAGCAAATACACCAAAAAGCTTTTAAGTATAATAGAGGAGAATAGAGGTATAGCCAAAAGAAGTCAGGGGGGCTGGAGGGAGGGTAACCAGGACTGCAACAGTGAATACACTAGAACATCTACATTTATGGTAAGTGTACACAACTGTACTATGTTCTTCATGTTTCACTGTTGCAGTCATCACATTTGGGTAGATTCCCAAAGCTAAGGATGGGAGTTGGAATTTAGACAGCATTAGGACCAGCTATAAGGCTCTGCAAGACAGCAGTGGCAAAGCCAGCTCTGGACTTAGAGAAAATTGGCAAATGGTAATGCTTGGTGAAAGTATGTACTGAACTCCAGGTAGTCGCTTCTAGGATGTCTTTGGTAGGGACACCTCTGAGAAAGGCTGTAGAGGTAGTTGCAGCCCTGGTTGAATGGGGTCTGATCCCCTGTGGGATAAGTTTTCCATGGTGCTTATAGCATAAATGAATGCAATGGCCTATCCATTTAGAAATGGTTTGCTTTGAAATAGCCTTCCTCTCTGCCCCTGCAGCAAATGCCACCAGCAGTTGTTCAGATTTCCTTTGCGGTTTAGTCCTGTCCAAGTAAAATCTAAGTTGTCTGTGCACATCTAAGGAGTGCAGTATTCGTTCCCCTTTGTTCTGTGGATTAGAAAAGAAGGTTGGCAAATGAATGGACCGATTAAGAGCCACAGTGGATACCACCTTTGGCATAAAAGAGAGATTGGTCCTGAGGAGCACCCTGTCCGCAAGAAAGATAATGAAAGGCTCCACTGCCATAAGGGCCTGTAATTCAGATACCCTTCTTTCTGAAGTGATTGCTAAAAGGAAAGCTGTTTTCCAAGAAAGGAATTTTAACTCTGCAGTTGCAGCTGGCTCAAGAGGGGGAAGAGTGAGTTTTTCCAATACAAAATTAAGGTCCCAGGTTGGAGTTGGGGCTCTCCTGGGTGGTCTTAAGTTTTTGGCCCCTCTGAGGAACTGCTTGAGCAGTGGGTGAGAAAAGAGGGGTGGTTCTGTGTTGTAATGACCTGAAATGGCTGAGGCGTGAATTTTGATGGAGGAAAAGTAAAGGCCTTTGTCAAGCATCTCAGTTAAGTATTGAAAAATCTGAGGTAAATTGGGTGCTGCTGTGACCATCCTTTGAGTTTGGTTCCAGGCGCAGAATCTTTTCCATTTTTCAGCATATGATTTTCTAGTACTAGGTCTCCTTGCCTCCAAGATGACATCCAACACTTGTTTACTGAGGGATGGTAACGGAGAGATTAGATAATTAGCCAGGCTGCCAGGTTCAGGGTTTGAAGCCTGGGGTGCAGAATCTGTCTTTCCTGCTGAGACAGCAGGGTAGGGGACTGAGGTAGGTGCCATGGGGCCAGCTGGGACACACTGCGCAAGAGGGGGTACCAGTGTTGGAGTGGCCAGTCTGGTGCAATCAGTATCATCCTTGGTTTGCCCTGTCTGATCTTTAGTAGTACTTTGGAGAGGAGAGGCAGAGGAGGAAAGGCATAAACTGATAGATTTTTCCAGCTGAAAGACAGAGCATCCACTTTCCAAGCTTGTTTGTGGGGAGTCCATACATCTCAACCTGGAAACATCAAAAACCTGGACAAAACCCATGAAAAATAGGTACAAATCTGTATGCTGATTAACATCTAATTTGCATACATAAATAGGTAACCCCACCCACTCCAATGGAATTGTAGGATACCAACTTTCAAACGCAAACTGAAGAACAGACAACCAAAATATGGCACCAGAGTCCCCCAGCAGCCATTCCAATGTCCCATTGCCTGGCTATTTTGCCCCATTTACCATAAACACTAATGTATCCATACTGCTTTACTTCTACAATGATTATTTGGATTTTATTTTTACATTTTACAGCACAACAATGCAGAAACACTAATAGATGTCATCTGGTAAATAAAGCAATACTGTCTCACAATAAAAATAGGCTTGACATTAAAACTTCTCTGCCCTTGAAACTCACATTCATTGAAACAGCATTGAAACCCACATCCAAAGAAAATGCATCTGGCCAGTGGTGGATAGAAATTACCTTTGGGCTGTTTTCAAATCATTGGCCCCTTGCACATAAAAGAAGAAACATACATGTGTTCTTTTCTTTGATACACCTTCCTGACTTTATTAAATTATAATACTTGTATAATACAACACACTTGTTAGACAGAGCACATTTTAAATTTGTTTGAACATTTTACCAGTAGGCTGTACTCAGGCAATGAAACAAAATGCATGAACCGATAATGACAAAACTGTCCAATTCAGAACATTTCCATCATAAAAGTCTACTTCCACACCCACACTATAAATAGAATGACAGTAGTCTAAGCCATAGGCATCTTGCACAACGTCTCGCACTTATTTTCAATTTCATTTTTTGGGGGGAGGGGTACAAATGGTCAAAAAACAGGGGATACATTTTAAACACTGCTTGTATAATTTTGTAAATTTGCTAGAATAAAATGTTGTGTAACCACCATGCATTTCATTGGCAAGTTTTGAACCCAGGACCCTATGCACTATAATCAGAACAACATACCACTATGCCAAATCAGCAGCTTCCTGAAAAATAGGAAGATTAAAAGTTAATGGCTATCATTTAGTGAATTCATCACTTCTCAACATAGCTGTCAACCTCTTAGCACAAAAAACCTGGACAAAGCCAATAACAGGGGAATACAAATTCAGTTCTCACTTCTCACTATAGCTGTCAACCTCTTAGCACAAAAAACCTGGACAATGAAGCCAATAACAGGGGAATATAAATTCAGTTCTGATTTCTCACCATAGCTCTCAACTCTTAGAACAAAAAACCTGGACAAAGCTCACAAGTGGTGGTGGCTTGGGACTTATCGGGGACACTTTTTAAACATTGCTTGTATAATTTTGTAAAGTTGCTAGAATAAAATGTTGTTACCATCATGCATTTCACTGGCAAGTCTTGAACACAGAACCCTATGCACAACAGTCAAAACAACATACCACTATGCTAAATCAAGAGTTTCCTGAAAAATAGGAAGACTGAAACTTAATGGCCATCATTTAGTGAGCTATCATTTAGTGAATAATTTCAGTTATCACTTCTCACCATAGCTCTCAACCTCTTAGCACAAAAAACATGGACAAAAAACAAAGCCAATCATGGGCGGGGGGGATACAAACTGTGTTCTCACTTCTCACCATAGTTCTCAACTCTTAGCACAAAAAAAAAATCTGGATAAAGCTCAGAAATGGTGGTGGCTAGGGACATTAGGCTTTTTTTACCCTGTATCAAAGGTACAGGGTTTGAGACTGAATACCTCCAGCCACTAGGCGTATTACATGGGGGCATTTTCACACACACGCACGCACACACACACACACACACACACACACACACACACACACACACACACGCACACGCACACGCACACGCACACACACACACACACACACACACGCACACACGCACACACGCACACACACACACACACACACACACACACACACACACACACACCCTTTGTTCCTTACTTACTTGCAAACGGCAGCATATACAAAGTCCATCCCTCTCCCAAAAACAGCACAGCATATAAAAAGTCCCCCTCGCAGCTCTGTCCAAAACCTTTTCGAGCACAGTTACTTCTGTCCAACACCCTCTTGCAGCCAGTTTCTGTCCAAAATGGCATTGTGGCAGTTTAAATAAGTAAAACAAAATCAAGCCAGCATAAGTGTCTGAAATGGCAGCTTTTTCAAGCAAAGCACTTCCCGCCAGCCAGAAATGATGATGTGAGCTCCTTGAGCTCAATTCCGACTGGCTGGTAGTGCTGACGGAGCTGACATCATCGCACACGTGATGACATCAGCTCCGACAGTGCGAAAACTTAAAAAAATAAAAAAACAAAAGCAAAAAATCGGAAATGAAGGGGTGCCACTCGGGAATCGTGGCAACCCTTCATTTGGACCCCAAAACTCGGTAAAAACTGAGTAATTTGGGATGGTTGGGAGGTCTGGGGGAATCTTTGTGCACAATTTGTCCAACTGGTAGTTCTGGGGGGAGGCAAACAGGTCTATGTCTGGGATCCCCCATTTGTTGATCAACATGTTGAAAATCTTTGGTTCCAGTTTCCACTTGTGTGGGTCCATGAGATTTCTGCTTAGTTTGTCTGCCAGTGTATTTAGTTTTCCTGGCAGGAATTGAGCCTGTACATGCACTTGGTAGCTCAAGGGTGTGTTCCACAGAGCCATGGCTAGTCTGCGGAGGGGGTAAGAATGGGTACCCCCCCGCTTGTTTATGTACCACATAACAGTGGGGTTGTCCGTCTTTACCATTAATTGTCCTGGAAGAATGTGGTCCTTGAAGGCTGTCAAAGCATTCTGTACAGCTAACATTTCTTTTTGATTGATATGCAGGTGCATTTGATTTGGGTTCCATTTGCCCTGAATGTACTTCCCTGCCAGGTGAGCCCCCCATGCATAGTCTGATGCGTCTATTGTTAGGGTTTGGGCGGCAAGGGGTAGAGTGAATGGTAGCCCCTTGTTTTGGTGGCAGGCCTCTGCCCACCAAAGGAATTCTAGCCGTAGGCAGGGTATGATAGGAATCATTGTTTCTAGATCCTGGGAATGTTGACGCCATAGGCTTTTTAGATACCATTGTAATTTCCTCATATGCAGTCTTGTATATGGAATTAGTAGAATGCACGAGGCCATGAACCCCAAGGCTTGCAATATTTGCCTTGCAGATAGCAAGGTTTTTGTGGCCACTAGTTTGAAGTAAGTTGTCAAATGAATTTGTTATTCTGGCGTGAGGAAAGCCATCTGGGAAGATGTGTTCAAGCTTGCTCCCAGGAATATAATTTGTTGACAGGGTACCAGATGTGATTTCTTTTCGTTTATGGTGTACCCCAGACAAGTTAACACTTTCTGTACAAATGCCAGATGATTCAGAAGTATGTCCTGACTTTCTGCCTGAATTAGACAATCGTCCAGGTATGGGTATATTTGAATATTTATTTGCCTGCAAAATGCAATGACTGGCGCTAGGCACTTTGGGAATACCCTGGGTGCAGTAGATAAGCCAAAGGGCAGTGCAGAGAACTGATAGTGCATTCAGCCTGCTTTGAAGTGTAGGTATTTTCTGCAAGATTCCCTGATTGGGATGTGCAGGTAGGCTTCCTTTAAATCCAGTGTTGCCAACCAGGCATCTTTGCCTATCATGGGAAGCAACTGGTGAAGAGTTAGCATCTTGAATTTTGGAATCACCAAAAATGTGTTTAGGATAGACAGGTCCAGGATAGGATGCCATGAGTTGTCTTTTCTAGATACCAGGAAAAGTCTTGAGTAGAAACCTTGTCCCGTTTCCTCTTCTGGAACAGTCTGAATAGCCTTTAATCTTAAGAGAGAGAGAATACTTGCTTTTGAGCCTCTGCCCACTGATTTGGGGGTAGATCTGGCCAACCATTTGGGGTTGGTAATGTGTGGAAGTGAAATCTGTATCCTTGGGAAACTATGTTTAAAACCCATTTGTCCTGGGTAATGAGTTCCCAGTTTTTGCTTGCAGAGCAATCTTTCCTCCTAAAGAAGCAGCCAGTTGAGAAGTGCTTGGAAGTTTTAAAGTTAAGTCATTGAGGCAGCTTACTATAAGGGGGGGAGACTTACTACTCCCTGATTTGGAAGTGAGAGCCCCCCACTGCTTAGTCCTGTGCGTACCCTGGGACTGAAGCCTGAGTGTTCTGCTGGTTCTAGGTTTTGAACTGAGAAGGCCTAGAAGAGGCAGAAAAGGACCAATTTTTGAGGGCCAATGCCTACTAAATCTAGGAGGTTGCACTTGTAAGAAATCTTTAACAGTTTGCATAGATTTAGCTTTTTCCTCCATCTTTTTAAGAAATTCTTCTGCTTTGTTGTGAAACAGGCGGTCCTAATTTAAGGGAGCATCCAGCAATTTAGTTTTAACATGATCTGGCAAAGATTGCTCCTTAAGCCAAGCATGTCTTCTAAGTACAGACGCGGTGACAGCAGCCCTGCAAGATGCCTTAGTGAATCAAAACCGCATTGCAAAGTATGTTTTCCAACCTGTTCAGCAGAATGCATTAAATCCTGTAAATCCTTATTTTCAGCACAATCAGGAAGCAACATCATTTTCTGTTTAAGCAATGCAATAATATGCTGCTGATACTTAAACATATGAAACTGGCAATTTAAGGCCCTAATGGCCAAGGTAGCAGAGGTGCATACCTTCTTACCCCATCTATCCAGGGCCCTGGAATCTCTATCAGAGGGGGTAGGATTTTTGGCAGTAGTAGCCTTAATGCTCTTGGGTCCCTGTGAAATGGTCTGAGGATCCGCAGTAGGATTTTTAAAAAGGAACTTGTGAGAATCAGGACCCTGTAATATCTATAAGGTTTTCTGGGAGCAGGAGGTAATGAGTCAGGGGCCAGGCTAGATTCCGAAAAGGCATTGTCAACAATGTCCAGCACAGGAGGGATAGCTAAATGTCTGTGTTGGGGCAGGAATAAAAAATCTCTAAGCCTCTTTTTAGAATCACAGTAATTCGGGCTTTCCCAGTGAAAATGCTCCCTAAGAGTATGCAAGGTTTCACCAAAAGAAAAATCCTCTGGGGAAGAAGCAGAGGGAATAGAGTCCTCTGCATCAGAATCCTCATAGGTAGATAAGGGTAAATCCTGGTCATCAGAGGAGACAGAAATTTCAGAATCCTGGTCAGAAGTATCATAAGCAAATTCAGTCCTAGGTCTCTTAGAGGGGGAAGGTTGGCTTACCCTGATTAAAGTAATAAGGTCTTCAGCCATTCTTATCATTTGTTTTTTAGGCATAGAGGCCTGACCATGCGGTCTGGGCATTGGTTGCCTAGGCATGGTTTGAGTTTTAGGCCTAGAAGAAGAAGATGGTATCAGTTTAATATGCAAGTCAGTAGGCCTGAATACACTCTCAGAAGCCGGTGCCTGCATAGCGGCTCCGGACTCATCCAAGGTAGAGACATCCACAGGTTCCACAGTTGAAGCATCTCGTGGCATACCAGACTCTGAATGGGTCCCAGTAGAGGCCTGCAAATCTGAAGTAGCAGGTATCAGGGGCTGCAGAAGTGCCTCACTTAGTACCGGCGAACTGGTGACTAGCTTAAGAGAAGCTTCGTCGGCAGCTTTGGACCTAGGCGGCCTGTCTCTGTCTTTATATTTGCGTTTTTTCTGAATGTCGGTAGTCCAGTGGCTTAACAAAGACATATCTGGATAACTGAACCAAGTACCAAAATATTTAGAAGTGAAAATGTACTGACGACGAATAGTTCATAGTTTAAATAAGGCACAAAACCAACAGCGAGGTACATTGTGATCAGGGCCTAGGAAAGAAATACAGTATGAATGAAAATCTTTATGATATACAGGAAATACAATTGTTGACTTTTACTGACATCGGTTTAGAGCAAGAAAAAGTTTCCCCAACGGGGTACTTAGCTTTAGTTGAAGACTTTGGTTCTGAAACTCGAAAACGAAAATTTCAGGAGTCGGCCGACTGGCACTTGCAAACTGCTTCTGCTTCGGGCACCGCACGGCAAGAAAGACTGATGTAATGGTGTCGGCTGCATGCTTTATACCCCTGGCTACCTGACGTCACAGAAGATGAGACAGCAACCGATGCAGGACCCAAGACTTTGATAATCAGGCCGATTTAGGGCTACTGCAAGCAGATAACTCAAATGTGATGACTGTAACAGTGAAACACGAAGAACATACCTGGTTTAAGGCTACAGAGAGCACCCCAGCACTACCAGGCTACAACTCATACCATACATTTCGGCCACAGAACCCGGAACAAAAGACAAAAGGTGGGGGCATATCCATATTCATTAAGGATAACCACACCTCCAGATTAGTGGCACAGCGCAATGCTTCAGAGATCATCCACGTGCAACTAACAACGGGCAAAACTGCAATTCAAATTGTAGCTTGCTACAGATCACCCACCATGTCCCAGGACCCCCATTCCACATTTCTGGAAACACTGGGAAACAAAGTTCCTACCAAACACCCTAATACTGGCTGATTTCAATTACTCAAACATTATCTGGGAAAACTACTCAAGTACTAACTCCCTTGCCCAACATTTCCTAGAATTTATAAACTCAAACACCCTGGATCAACTGGTCAATACCCCCACCAGAGGTAACAACATATTGGACCTGGTCATCACCAACATGGGCAACTGGTGTTCCACACTGGAGGTCAACCCCTCGCTGGTTAGATCTGACCATAAACTAATCACTCTGGACATCCACATTCTGCCCCCACCCCCGGTCAAGGAAACCACTGTGAAAAACGTTTCAAAAGCAAACTTCACGTTATTTAAGACAGAGGTGGAAAGTTTCAAAGCCCCCATGCTAAGGGATAACGCTGTCCAAGCTGCAAAATCCTTTACTAATGCACTCTACGGGCACCTACAATAATGCATGGATCATGCTATCCAAAGTAAAACCAAGACTCACTCCAACAAGAAAAGGAAACCAGTCTGGTGGACCCCTGTTATAAACAAGCTATACAATAGGAGGAGGAAACTAGTACAGAAAAGAGTAAAATCCCAAGAAGGGAAGACATCCCTGATCAGTATCACAAGAAACTACAATCCCTCATAAAATCATCTAAGGCTAGTTTCAAAAGAAAAATTGACAAGGACTCCAAAGCTAACCACAAGGCATTCTTTAGCTATGTCAAGAACCTAAGTGGCAATTCTCAGATCTGCTCGGAGTTAGTGCAGAATGGCACAAAATACACTGAACCGACCGATATCACCAACATCCTGGCAGACAGGTTCAGTGCAAACTTCACCCCAGTCTCACCCACAAACGGGCCCATAACCATACCAGAAGAATGTAGAGCCCCTGAAATCACAGACACTCAGGTTAAAACAGCCCTCTCCAAAGCCAAAAACACAATCAATGGGATCGGACGGTGTCTCAGGCTGCATCCTACAAGAGCACAAAGATGAACTAACCCCTCACCTAAACACACTGTTCAAACTCAGCCTCTCCACAGGCTACGTACCCACAGAGTGGTTCACAGGAACAGTTATTCTGCTTCACAAAGGTGGAGCCACAACAGACCCTGGAAACTATCACCCTATAAGCCTGACTAGCTTGGTCTGCAAGGCTATCGGGCGCATCGTCATGGAACAAATTAACAGAGACATTGGGAACCTCCAAACACTGGACCCTTCCCAGTTCAGCTTTGTTAAGGGCAGCACATGCCTCCTAAATCTGGTGGACTTCTTTGAGACAGTTACCAAGGCTATAGATGAGGGAAAGGTGGTCCACACAGCCTACCTAGACCTTGCAAAGGCCTTCAACACCATTCCCCATTCTGGTATTATAGACAAGCTCACCAGCCTGAACATAAACCCCCACGTCACGAGATGGGTTGCCAACTGGCTCACAGACAGAACCCACATGGTAAGAGTTGCGGGAGCTAGGTCCGACTCTAAACCAGTTACAAGTGGCATTCCCCAGGGCTCAGTCCTAGGACCCTTCCTGTTTGGAATATACTTCTCAGAGGTACAGGCAAGCGCAGGAGGACTACGGCTGACCAAGTTCACAGATGACTGCAAACTAGGGGTTATAATTTTCTCTCCGGTTGACACAGACATCTTCCAAAAGGGTCTCACTGAGATGGATATCTGGTGTCAAAATCATGGCCTCAAATGCCAAAAAGTGCAGTCATCCCCTTTGGAAAAAACAAATTACCCACACACTACCACATAGGTGGTAGTCCTCTAAATATGGAAGATGTAATAAGGGATCTGGGAACCCAAGTAGATAGTAATCTCTCCTTTGATAATCACATTGCCAAAGTGGTTAGAAAATCCTTTTATGTGGCCCACCTAATCACAAAAGGGTTCGCGCATCCAGATCAAGAGAGGTCATTGCGCCCCTCTACTCATCAGACCCATCATAAAGTACAACACCCCACTTGGGATGTACCTTACAAGACACCTGCAACAGCTGGAAAGACCACAGAAGTACCTCACCAAGAGGATCACTGGCCTCAAACAGATGCCCTATGCAGCTCGACTAAAGAAACTCCAGCTGTACCCGGTTGCATACTGCCTACTCAGAGGTGATCTCTGTCTGACATACAAGGCCATGTCCAACCCAGAATTGATGCTCATGCTCCACCTAAAGAAAACCATATCCCCTCGAGCCACACACTCTAGGGACCTAAACCTCACCACAACAACAAATAGGACATGCTGGAGGGATAGATTCCTGTCCCAGAGACTTCCCATGCTTTGGAACAAGATTCCAATCTACATTGGGCAGAGCTCCTCGCTAACACTCTTCAAGAGAAACCTTGACGAGTGGATGGGAAACAGAAAGTTTACCCTGGGGATCACTTCAGTGGCTCTGCTGGACAGAGGCACAGGGAACTAATCTAAGGGTGCAGCGAAAGCCAACACATTCTGGCTAGGCTTATAAATGCCTTCAGGCAGATAGCCTAGTACCTACCTATGAACCTATCTAAAGATCTCTCCAATTCTAGGACTGATGACTTCTGACCAGTTCCTCAAGAATTCTGGCCAGTGGGCAATCAGATACTGAATACATTACTAAATATGCCATTCTAAGACAGAGCCCGATTTTCCAAAAATTACCACATTCTAACAGCTACACATTCCCTAACTAGCCAAATTTGCACTAATACAGACTGTGAACTGCTTATACCCTAATGCTATTTTCCTGAAATGAAACACATACTTGAGACAGTAAGCAGCAAAATATTATTTGAAAAGCTTCCCACCTTTTATTTTTTTAATGAAGTAAACCCACGGTTTAAATCTTCTCCCTCTCTTTGACACAACTGCGGTTGGCTACTGGGTCATAATTTTCACAAAGAAACAAGCTTGAAATTACGGAATGGGGGAGGGGATCCCCTCAGACCCACTGAAACTTTCACTTTTTATCAATCTACCTTTGCATCTTTTAAGTATTAATAGTCTGTTATACAGATGAAAGTATTAGTAAATCTGGATAAAACATTACCTCTCAAAGTCACTGCACAAAGACTTACACGTAAACGTTATGTCATTCAGCAGCCTTCAACATCAAGAAAAAAAGCTGGAATTATCCTACCTATAAATACATCACAAAAACATCTCTGCATCAATTTCAAGTCTAAACTTTCAGTCTCTCCTCAATGAGAAATCATATTCAAAGTACTCAACCAATAAAAAAATCCATTTGCAGTTATCGAATACCCTTGAAAATTTGCTTACACATTGTAATATAAAGATTTACTGTTGTACAGAGCAGTGGTCTTTGCCGTGGAACAGATCACAAGAGTGAAAAGCTTAGCACTAGCATCTAAAACAAATGCACATCACAACATAAACAACCAAATTAAATTTGACTGTGCAATTTACTCTACATTATGTACTGTACCCTTCATTTCATGTCTGACACACTACGTACTATACCCATCATTCCATGTCTGACACGTTACGTACTGTACACTTCATTCAATGTATGACACATTATGCACCGTACCCTTCTCTCCATGTCGGACAATGCAGAATGCTGTACCTTCTCTGTATTGTACCTTATTACTTTTGTGCAAACTATGTACTCATGTTTATTTTTATCTTACAGGGCATTAGTTATGGTTAGATTTTGCTTTTATTGCTTAAGAAACTATGCATTAGTAATGTTTAGACTTTTACTGGTGTACTGGCAACTGGTGTTAGAAGCCAGTAAGTGTCCGGGCTTGAATGAGATGATCTCCCTCACCCCTATCTTGAAGTTAAGAGCAGCTAAGCTTTAGTCACATGCTGCATCCATTTTTAACATTTTAACATTATTAACAACATGTCTGCATCTATTTATTTATGTAGATTATTTATTTACATTACGTATTTATTTAAAATATTTAAAACACTTACTGGATGCATTTGTATGTATTTTAATACTACAAAGTGAATGTTAGGAACTTTTTATATGTAATTTACAGGGCACAGTGCAATGAATGTGATGCATTCTATGTGGGCAAGACTGCAAATAAATTCAAGCGTAGGATTTCAAGTCATCTGTCAGAAATCCGCTCTGGATGTAAAAATAATGCACTAGCCAAGCACCTTTATCTTCATAAAAGACACAAAGGTTTTAAGTTCTAGATCCTGGATCGCATAGACATGGGTGATCTTGAAGGAGACATCCCGAATATTCTGGAGAAACATTAACTCATTTGGCAATTAAAGCTGAACTCTTTTAGGAAGCCTAGACTAAACTACTACTGTTCAGTTAAAAGTGCACTGGAACTTAGAAAATTGCCACATTGTTTACATGACTAATTGTATTTTATTTTATTTTATTCTACCAGTTGGTTTTAAATACCGTTTTAAATCAGTTGTAATGTAAGTGTATATTTTGTTTCCATCATCATACATACATTTTTTTCTTATTTTTATTTATTTATGTATTTATTTTTTTTTTGGTTCTTCTTTTTTCTACTTTATTCAAAATGAGGTGTAATAACAATACTAATTATACAATTATATATATTTTTATAGATTCTTTTTAGGGTTCTTGTACACAGACCTGAAGAAGTCTAGAAGGACGAAAGCGATCTTAGTTAACAATAGGTTATGAAAATAGAAATTGATTTTTACATGCAAAATGTATATTTATATATATTTTTTGATTGCCAAATGAATTAAGGTTGATATATTTCCAGCCATGTAGTATATTGTCTTGGATAAAATCACAGACTTAATAATCTACTTAATAATCTGGTTAAATAAGAGGCACCACATCATTATAAATTTTATTTAAAGTACATAAGGGTTATATTATTATGATAGCTCGAATGTCACACTGATGGGGGAAGGGATGTGAATTTAACATGTGTACCAATAACACTTTGTTTTACAGCACAATAAACCACTCTCATGCCTGATAAAAAGTATATATATGAAAGCTTGTGAGGAAATTATTACTCTATTTTTGTTTTACTTGGATCGCTTGTCTGCGTATTTAATAAAGGATTTTCAACTGGAAACAGACTGCCTGCCTTACTTGGATTACTTTCAAATACTTAGTAATGCTGTACAATTATATATTTTCTATTATTATTTTTTGTTTTATTTTGACTTAAGACGAGTTTAAGTTCGCTACTTCTACTACTATTGTCTGATCTGATTAATATACAGTGATTAACTAGAAATATATGGACTGAAAATCTTCCA
The DNA here is from genome assembly GCF_019279795.1 of Protopterus annectens. Classification (NCBI taxonomy): domain Eukaryota; kingdom Metazoa; phylum Chordata; order Ceratodontiformes; family Protopteridae; genus Protopterus; species Protopterus annectens. Next base: position 1,397,943,905 of record NC_056743.1, on the reverse strand, counting down.
CACAGAGAAGTTTCTGACACTGTTTTGAACTTTTTATATGTGTAACACTGTAATTAGGTCAATGAAGGGTTAAATGAACTAGAACGTTTTTAATTTAATTGTTATTTGGTAAGGGTATATAAAGAGGAAGGTGTGGGGTTTGATTTATCTGATGAAGTGGCGAGACAAAAACAAACTGACTGTCTGTCAGTGTTAATCCTGTTTCTTGTGCTGTGGCTTGCTGTGCAATAATAAACTGTATACCGCGGTGGTGGTGCTGCGGTAGCGTTGTAGCCTCACAGTAAGACGCTGTCCAGTTCGATTCTCAGCTAGAGCGTCTTCTGCATGGAGACATGCGTGAACGGGCGTACCTTCGTTGAAGGTTGTGTGCCAGGGCTGGTAACTCGGCACATAAAAATCAACTACCAATCATTAGCGGACCGGAGTTCTGCTGTGGCGACCCCTAACCGGGAAAAGCCGAAAGACACAACAACATTTGTGGTGGAAACAGCTATCCAGTGCTCTTTTTTTGTTTATTGGCTTTGGCGTGAGCACTTTTTCTCTTGAACTTGTTTAATGTTTAGACTTTGTTACTTTTGGCACCATTATTATATAGTCAATGCTTACATTCTGCAGTGGTATTTGTTGTGTTTATTGCAGCTTGCATCTGGAGCTTTTTGCTGTAGTTCTTATGTCAGTTAGGCATTATGATTTCCTTTTTTTTTTTTTGCCTAGACTGTGGTCAGGTAAGAACCATGGATTAGTCCACTATCCAGCTAGCCCATTAATTTAACACACTCAAGTACAGTAGAGAGTTGATTATCCGAAATAATTGGGACCTAGGGAAGTTCGGATAATCAGACTGTTCAGATAAATCAAACATACACTGAACTAGATAAAAAAATTGCAAAAACCTTGCTTTTTTCTACATGCTTTCAAACATTAAGTGATTTCAGTGGACAATAAAGAATATTTTTAACACATGAGCAGGTTACACGATAAAAAAACAGGCTCAAGCAAAAACATATAGCGTTTACATATACAGACTTTATGATTTTTCCTACCCCAAAATGTTCGAAGGCTGTGTTCGGATAACTGACTTTTCTGATAATCGACATTCAGATAATCGACTTTCTACTGTACACAACACACAAATCCATTGCCCTCACTCCCACTTTATATTTAACAAGGACATCTGCATCCCCCTACTCACAATGCCTGGTGCATGTAGTCACTGCTCTTCCCCCTTACAGTAGGCACTGCATACACCTACTGCTATCCCCTTTGGCTTATACCTGGTGGCAAGTGTATCTCGGGGTTTCCTTCATACTCCCAGTCACTAGTGTAGGCAGTTGTTGCTATAGCCATTTACCTGCTACCTAGAATTATGTACTTGTACTTACACAGTCACACTGATAGGATACATAACTGCACATGTCCCATGTACACATACTGGGTACCGAATATAGTCACATCTGTCCTCTTGCATTAACTGTGTGTGGCATGTATGGCTGTGTCACATGCTTACTTTAAGTGTTGTGCATAACAGCTGTTTGACATACCTATGCTAACAGTAGGCGATATGCATGCCCACATCATAGAATCATGTGTATAGCCATGCAAATGTCAACAGTGAACAGTGTGAAAAAGGTGATGGTGGGATGACATGTTGAGAAAGACACGATGCTCCACCTGCTAGGGATGGCATGCACCTATCACTCCTGGCCTTTTGGATACTGGCAAAGGCTGTTGTCACCCCCACTGTGCCTTGAATAGATAAGGCTCAAAACACAAACCCACCTCCATAGGTATCACAAGGGATAAGAACCTAGACATAATGCTACCCAATGCCAGAAGTCTAAACTGCAAGATGCATGCAGTCTAAACTCCCCTCAGCATGAAGAATGTTAATATCTGTTCTGTAACAGAAAACTGGGTCAAGGCTCACAAGAGCACCCTAACACTACCAGATTACACCTCATACCGTGCTTTACAGCCCCAAAACATAGACCAAACTACAAAAGGAGGGTGACTAGCAATAATTGTCAAGGATAACCACACCCCCATGTTGGTACCACAACAAGAAGCAGCATGGACTATCCACGGTCAAGTAACAGTGGCTAAAACTGCCTCCCAGTTTGTAGCCTGCTACAGACTACCCTCCTAACGCCAGGAACTGCACTTGGCCTACGTCGGAACACATGAAAATATCAAGCTCTCCAAACAACATTATACTGGGCGACTGAAAATACTCAAACATAGACTGGGAGCATTATTCTAGCTCCAACACCCTAGGCCAAAGGTTCCTAGAATTCATAAACCAAAATGCTCAGGAACAACTTACCACTCACACAAGAGGGGTAAGCATACTGGATGTGATAATCAGCAACATAGGTACTCTATGGCCAGATGGGAAGTGTATCCCTCACTGGTAAGATCAGACCATAGAGTAATCACACTGGATATTCACATCCTGACCCCAGTCCCTGGGCAGAAAACCACAGTGAAAAACATGTGTAAAGCAAATGTTGCACTCCTCCAAACTGATGTGGAATCCATTAAAGGCCCTGTGCCTGTGGAAAATATAGGCCACACCTCAGAACCCTTTATAAATGCATTCTATGAACACTTTCCGGAATGCATGGATTATGCAATCCCAAATAAAACCAAGACCTAATTCCATACACGCAGGCATCTGGCCTGGTGGACCCCAACCATTACCAAACCGTGCAAGAGAAGGAGGAAGCTACTACATGATAGAGCAAATCCCAAAAAAGGGAAGTAATCTCTGATCAGTATTATGGCAATAAAATATGGCCACACATAAAATCCACTAAGGCCAGCTACAACATGTTGAATCTGTAAATCTTGAGGCAATGTTACACCTGCCCCATGTACACAGACAACCCCCCCCAAGAAATACAAATACATGTGAGAGATGCAACCATTTATCCAAACTGGAGGCCGAGCTCTCTCAACTCAGTACTGTCAAAAATAGTCAGGAGGAGAAGGTAACCACACACACCACAAACCCAGTCTCACATAGACCTATCACAACTGCAAACCAAAGACATAAACACACAAAAACATTCCCGGAGGCTCTAATTAAAAATCTACCAAGTCAACAGAGGCCTCCAAAGCAGACACCCAAGCAACCACTACCTCAAAACATAGCACATGCAACACATAGTACACAAAGTCAGTGTGCCAAACAGTCACAGCCCTTAAGGACAAACAACATGCCTGATACACTTGTAATAGGTGACTCCATAGTCAGACACACTGATGTCCCGCTCACCAGACTGAACAAGGAAAAGGTGACAGTAAGCCACCTGTAGGCCGCTACAATCCGCCACATAACACAAGCACGCAGGTCACTCCAAAGAAAGTACAAATATGACTCAGTCATTGTCCATGCTGGTGTGAACGACCTGAGACGTACCTCCCTGGACTACATGAAAAGAGACAGAGGAGCTCTCTGATTATGTAGCCCAGGCTGGTATGACCCTGACCCTGAGCAGCATCCTACCCTCACCAAGAATGATGCCACAGTACAAACACAGAATGATCAGCTTTAACAATTGGCTCAATTACTGGTGTCATTCCAAGGGGATCCAATGTCTGTCTGCTTGGGATGACATGCTTGACAAGCCACGCTGCTTTGCTGGATATTGGCTAAGGCTCTTGCCACCTCCATAGTGCCTTTTGTAAGCAAGGCTGAAAAGACAAACCCACCTCCCTAGAAAACATAAGTGGAAAAAACATAAGGGTAATGCTGCTCAATGCCAGAAGTCTAAACCTCAACATGCATGCTCTCGAGGCCCTCCCCAGCATGGAGAACATCGATGTCTGTGCAGTGATGGAAACCTGCATCAAGGCTCCTGAGAGCACCCCAGCACTACCAGGTTATACCTCATATCATGCTTTTCGGCCCCAAAACCTGGACCAAACCACAAAAGGAGGGGGAGTATCCATATTCATCAAAGATACCCACACCTCCAGGTTACTGACAATGCACGAAGCATCGGAGACCATCCATGCGCAACTAACCGTAGGCAAAACTGCTGTACAGTTTGTAGCAAGCTACAGACCACCTTCTCAAACCCAGGAACCCCACTCAGCCTTCCTGAAGACACTGGAGAGTATGAATGTCTCTCCAAATACCAAACAAGGTACTCACAAATTACCACATAGGTGGTAATCCATTACGTATGGAAGAAGTAATGAGGGACCTAGGGACACAAGTGGACAGTAACCTCTCATGTGACACTCACATTGCCAAGCTGGCTAGGAAGATCTTCTATATTGGCCACCTTATCATGAAAGGATTCACATCTATATCAAGAGAGGTCATTGTTCCCCTATACTCTTCTCTTATCAGGCCCATAATTGAGTACAATGCCCCATCTGGGATGTACCTTACCTGACACCTGCAGCAGTTAGAAAGACCTCAAAAGTACCTCACCAAGAGGATAAAGGGTCTCAAACATTTGTCATATGCTGCCTGGCTGAAGACACCCCAGCTGTATGCAGTCACATACTGCCTACTCAGAGGCGATGTATGCCCGATGTACAAGGCCATGTCCAATCCAGAATTAATGGACATGCTCCACCTCAGAAAATCCAAATCCATCAGAGCCGTGAGAGATTTCAACCTCAACACATAAATAAATAGGATGTGCTGGAGGGAAAGATTCATAACCCAGAGGCTCCCTACACTCTGGAACAGAATTCCAGTCCATGTTAGGCAGAGCCCCTCACTGACTCTCTTCAAGAGGAATCTTGACGAGTGGATGGGAGATCGTAGATGTACACTGGGGGTCATCACTGTGTCACGTCTAGACAGAGGCACAGTAAAGTAAACCCTAAATGGGCATAATATTCACATAGCAAGGGGTGGCGAAAGACACATACACTCTGGCTAGGCTTATAAATGCCCTAGGGCGATAGCCTAGTATGAACCTATGAACCTATGAAGATACAAATTGTACAGGACACTAAGGATTATCACAAGGCTTTCTTAACTGATGGTAGGGACCTTGGTGGGAATTCACAGATATGCTCTGAATTACTCAAATATTACAAACAATACACCAAACCCACACACATTGCCAACATCCAACCTGACAGGTTCAGTGCAAACCACCCCCCCCCCCACCAAAATGCCAAATATCTATCCCAGCAGAGTTCTGGCCCCCTGACATTGCAGATGCTGAGGTAACAGCCAGCATCTTCAAAGCAAAACGCACAGCATCAATGGTACGAGATGGTGTCCTGGGCTGCGTCCAACATGAACTCCAAGAAGAATGGAACGCCAAATAACACTACTGCTCAATTTCAGCCTAACCACAGGATATGTACCCAAAGAGCAGTGTACAGCAACAATGGTCCCTCTCCACAAAGGTGGTGCCTGAATGGATACTGCAAACTATCACCCCAGAATCCTGACAAGCTTGGTCTGCAAAGCTATGGAAAGGATCATCATGGACCTCAGAAATAAAGATATTGGGGACCTACAGACACTGGACCCTACCCAGTGTGGCTTTCTTAAGTGCAGATCCTGCCCCTTAAACATGTTTGACTCATTTGAAACAGTCATCAAGGCCATCGATGAGAAGAATGTGGTCCACACAGCCTATCTGGACCTTGCAAAAGCCTTCCATACAATACCCCACGTGTTCATTATAGATAAGCTCACCAGCTTAAATATAAACCCCTATGCCAGTAGATGGGTTGCAAACCAGCTCAAGGACAGAACTGACATGGTCAGAAATGCTGCAACTACAACTGCAGCTACAACTGGCATACCACAAGGCTCGGTCCTGGGACCTCCCTTGTTTGGTATATATTTCCCATAGGTACAGGCCAACATGGAAGGACCGTGTCTGAATAAGTTTGCAGATGACTACAAACTGGGCACCATATCTGACCCTCCAGCTGACACAAACATCCTACAAAAGGGCCACATAGAAACAGACAACTGGTGCCAGAGCCATGTCATCAAGCTAAATGCAGAAAAGTGTATAGTCATCCCCTGTGGATAAACAGTAAGTGCCCACCAATTACCACATAGGTGTTAACCCATTAAGTACTTTAGTAGTAATAAGAGACCTGGGGACGCAAGTTGATAGATATCTTGCATTTGACAACCATGTGGCTGTAGTGGTTACAGAAACATACCATGTACCCACCTAATCATGAAGGTAGTCACATCTAGATCAGGGGAGGTCATCGTGCCTCTTCAGTCATCCTTCATCAGCCTCACAATTGAGTACAATGGCCCCTGTGGGATGTACCTCAGCAGACACCTCCAGCAACTGGAAAGACCCCAAAAGTACCTCACCAGGAGGATCAAAGACTTCGAACAGATGCCATGTATTGCCTGATTAAACAAACTGCAGTGCCGCACAGTGCCATACTGCCTGCCCAGAGGCAATCTGTTCCTGATGTATAAAGCCATGTCCAAGCTGGAATCAATGAACATGCTGCACCTTGTAAAATCTGAATGCCAGTGAGCTATGCACATGAGAGACCTGAACCCCAGCACTGACATAAATAGGACATGCTGTAGTGATTGATCCATAACCCAGAAGCTCCCTCCACTCTTGAGTAAACTCCCAGTACAGGTTAGCCAGAGAGTCCCTCATTGACTCTCCTCAAGAGGAATCTTGATGAGTGGATGGGAGATGGTAGGTTTACCCTGGGTATCACTGTTATGTCACGGGTAGACAGAGGCACAGTATACTAACCTTGAAATATGTCATGGCAAACTCCAGTTACAATGTGTGTTGAAGGACAAACACACTCTCTGACTAGCATTAGAAATGGCCTAGGGCACATAGCTAGTGTTTGTCAATGTCCACCCAAGTTGCGGAATACACTACCAATGTTGGACAAGCCTGGTTTAAGTAGTCCATATCTGAACAAAATGCAGCATGGTCATATGTGCACAACTGGCCCTTAACCAGTCTGGTGTACTCACTATGAATATTTAAAGCAGTGATAGGACTGAAACCCAGGATACTGTCCACCACAGTGAAAGTACTGAACCATTACACTATACGATACAGTGTTTGGTCAGTATGAAAGGATGTTGACAACTGTATGCAAACTATCCCATGGAAACCCTGCAGGCACAGTATAATTCCTGTTGGGTTCAGACACAAAGCAGTTTGGCAGTAAGTACACAACATGACTCCCAACACACAACTATAAATGTGAAATATTGCTGAAGTTCACACACAACTACAAATGTGGGGGACTGCAGATTTCAACATATGGAAAGCTCACACTGGGCATGCTCGCACACTTTGATAAATGAGACATATGTCAGGCAACAAGCCATGGAAAGCCTGAACTGGGCATGCTCACACACTTAGGCCATGTCTCAGTTTAGCAGTTGGCCACACATATCTGGCATTTGTATGTGTTAATCCAGGAACCTCCCACAATACAGCAATCTGCCCAGTGCACACAGTTAAATGACAACAGAGACATAAGTTAAACAGTGTATCCCTCTCATATTCAAACATCTTCCACAGATACACAAGCTGTTCATAGAAACAGGGAAAGCTATGGCAATAAAGACTTGCAAACAGTTTATCAGCAACAAATATTGTGCATCTGAAAATTAAACACATGGGTGTAGAGGTCAATACTAGGCTGTTTGCCCTAGGGAATACAAGCTTAGCCAGAGTGTGTTTGGCTTCTGCCTCCCCAGTACAGTAGGCTACTGTGCCTCTGTAAAGTAGGTCACAGAAGGCACCGTTTAAGGCTAGTGTGCTGTGCCTCCGTCAAGCAGGGACACAGTGGAGATCCCAGGGGTTGAATTTGCAATGTCACATCCATGTGGCTGGTGTTTGCTGGAAGAGGGTTGGCGAGAACTTATAACAGTAATTGGGCGTCAAATACAGACTGAGGGGAGCCTTATCTGCAGTGTCTGGACAATTTCATTGTCAACACTTTGACGTGATGATTTTGAGGAATTGAAGTGTCGTGCCAATACTGTTCAGAGACGTCCTCCCTCTGTGGGATATTGCTCTGTAATGTATTAGCTCCCTCCTTCTGTTGTACAGCTTATATATGGCTGGTGTACACCAGACAGGTCTCCTGCTGTGGAGGAGTCTTGGGTTTATTTGGGATAGCATGATCAATGCAAACCTTCCAGATGCTCATAGAATGCAATTGTCAAGGATTATGCAGAGTGTCCTGTATAATCCCCCAGCATGGGTCCTTTGAAATCTTCCACCCCAGTCTTCACAAGTGCAAAGTCTGCTTTAGATAAATACTTTGTGTGTGTGCAATTCTGTGTGAAACAAATGTCCCTTTTGGCAACTAGAAGAACACACTAAATGTAAACACTGATGATGTCAGCACCCTACAAGTATAGCAGGAGAAGGGAAACCTCCCAGTAATGCGAACAGCACGCTCTGCTAATGCGTCTCTCTCAAGTGTCATAACATAGTTAGGTAGGGGTTTGAATCCTGCAAATGCTCAGTGTGTGTGTGTGTGTGTGTGTTTGGGTGAGGGGGGTTAGTGTGTGTGCAATTCTGTGCGAAAGAAATGTCCCTTTTGGCAACTAGAGGAACACACTACATGATGCACATTCCTCTTTCTAAACACTGATGATGTCAGCACACTATAAGTACAGCAGGAGAAGGGAAACCTCCCAGTAATGCGAATGGCGCACTCTGCTAATGCATCTCTCTCAAGTGTCATAACATAGTTAGGTAGGGGTTTGAATCCTGCAAATGCTCAGTGTGTGTTTGGGGGGGGGGGTTAGTGTGTGTGCAATTCTGTGTGAAAGAAATGTCCCTTTTGGCAACTAGAGGAACACACTACATGATGCACATTCCTCTTTCTAAACACTGATGATGTCAGCACACTATAAGTACAGCAGGAGAAGGGAAACCTCCCAGTAATGCGAATGGCGCACTCTGCTAATGCGTCTCTCTCAAGTGTCATAACATAGTTAGGTAGGGGTTTGAATCCTGCAAATGCTCAGTGTGTGTTTGGGGGGGGTTAGTGTGTGTGCAATTCTGTGTGAAAGAAATGTCCCTTTTGGCAACTAGAAGAACACACTACATGATGCACATTCCTCTTTCTAAACACTGATGATGTCAGCACCCTATAAGTATAGCAGGAGAAGGGAAACCTCCCAGTAATGAGAATAGCATGCTCTGCTAATGCGTCTCTCTCAAGTGTCATAACACAGTTAGGTAGGGGTTTGAATCCTACAAATGCCATGTGTGTTGGGTGTTGCTCTTAATATTGTATGACATAGATTATATCAGTAATGTCAATGCACACATGAGGTATGTGTGTGCCACATAGACATATGTACCTGTGACCTTAAATAGTTCCCATGTGTGAAGCTTGCCTCATGTGAATACATGGAATTTGCATTACACAACTTTTTGACTGTGGTTTTCTGTGCAGGGGCTGCGGTTGGTATGTGACTATACAGTGAGAGTAGTCTATGGTGTCATCTTACCAGCAAGGGATTCACTTCTGGTCTGGAGCATATAGTCCACATGTTGGTGATGATCAGGTGCAGCATCTTTTCCCCTCTTGTGGGAGTGGTAACAAGTTGTTCCATAGCATTTGAGTGTATGGATTCTAGGAACCTTTCACCTAGGGTGTTGGAGCTACAGTAATGCTCCCAGTCTATGTGTGGGTAAATGAAACTGCCCAAAATATTGTTGTTTGGAGACACCTGCAAATATTCATGTATTCTTAAGTAGGCCAAGTGGGTTACCTGGGTTTAGGAGGGTGGTCTGAAGCAGGCTATGAACTGGAAGTCAGTTTAACCCACTGTTAGTTGCACGTTTATAGTCAGTGATGCGTCACACTGTGGCAACAACCTTGGGGTGTGGGTATAAGTTCATACTAGGCTATCTGCCCTAGGGCATTTATAAGCCAAGCCAGAGTGTGTTTGGCTTTTGCCACCCATTTTAAATTAATGTTGCTATGCCCTTTTCTGAGGTTAGTATACTGTGCCTCTGTCTAACATTGACACAGAAGTGATACCCGGGGTACACCTATGATCCCCCATCCACTCATCATGATTCCTCTTGAAGAGAGTCAATGGGGGACTCTGCCTAACCTGGACTGGGATTTTATTCCAGAGTGAAGGGAGCCTCTGGGTTATGAATCTGTCCCTCCAGCATGTCCTATTGATGTCAGTGCTGAGGTTCAAGTCTCTCGAGCGGGTAGCTCGATGGGATTTGGATTTTCTGAGGTGCAGCATGCCCATTACTTCCGGGTTGGACATGGCATTATACATCTGGCACAGATCACCTCTGAGCAGGCGGTATGCCACTGAATATGGAGTTATGTTAACCGGGCAGCATATGGCATCTGTTTGAGCCCTCTGATCCTCTTGGTGAGGTACTTTTGTGGTCTTTCCAGCTGCTGCAGGTGTCTGGTAAGGTACATCCCAAAAGGGGCACTGTACTCAATTATGGTCCTGATGAGGGATGAGTAATGAGGCACAATGACCTCCCCTGATCTAGATGTGAATCCCGTCATGATTAGGTGGGCTATATAAAATGTTTTTCTAACCACTTTGGCCATGTGGTTGTCAAATGAGAGATTGCTATCAACTTCAGTCCCCATGTCCCTAATTACTTCTTCCGTACTTAATGGATTACCACCTATGTGGTCATTTGTGGCCATTTTGTTTTTGCCAAAGGGGATGACTATACACTTTGTGGCATTTAGCTTGAGGCCATGGCTCTGGCACCAGTTGTCTGTTTCTATGAGGCCCTTTTGGAGGATGGTTGTGTCGGCTGGAGAGTCAATTATAGCGCCCAGTTTGCAGTCATCTGCGAACTTGGTCAGCCACAGTCCTTCCGTGTTGGCCTGTACCTCCGAGAAATATATACCGAACAGGAGAGGTCCCAGGACTAAGCCTTGTGGGACGTCACTTGTAACTGGTTTGGAGTCTGACATGGCTCCAGCAATTCTAACCATGTGGGTTCTGTCCTTGAGCCAGTTTGCAACATATCTAGTGACATAGGGGTTTATATTTAAGCTGGTGAGCTTATCTATAATGCCAGAGTGGGGTATTGTATCGAAGGCTTTTGCGAGGTCCAGGTAGGCTGTGTGGACCACCTTCCCCTTGTCAATGGCCTTGGTGACTGTTTCAAAGAAATCAACCAGGTTTAAGAGGCAGGATCTGCCCTTAAAGCCAAACTGGGTAGGATCCAGTGTCTGTAGGTCCCCAATATCTTTATGTATGAGGTCCATGATGATCCTTTCCATAGCTTTGCAGACCAAGCTAGTCAGGCTTATGGGGCGATAGTTTACAGGATCCATTGAGGCACCACCTTTGTGTAGAGGGACCACTGTTGCTGTACGCCACTCTTTGGGTACATATCCTGTGGTAAGGCTGAGATTGAACAGTAGTTTTATGTTTGGGTTTAACTCATCTTGGAGTTTATGTAGGATGCAGCCCGGGACACCGTCTGGTGCCATTGATGCCGTGTTATTTCCTTTGGAGAGGGCGGCTCTTAACTGAGCATCTGAGATGTCAGGAGGGCAGCACTCTGCTGGGATAGACATTTGCCCTTCTGGTGGGGAGGGGGGGGGAGAAGTTTGCGCTGAACCTGTCAGCTAGGATGTTGGCAATGTCTGTGGATTCGGTGTAGTTTGTTGTCATTTTGGACTAATTCTGAGCATATCTGGGAATTCCCACCCAGGTTCCTAACATAACTAAAGAAAGCCTTGTGATTATCCTTAGTGTCCTGTGCATTTCTTCTCTCGAAGCTGGCCTTAGACGATTTTATGAGTGCCCGTAGTATTTTGCTAACACTGAACAGAGATGCCTCCCCTTTTTGGGATTTTGCTCTATCATGTAGTAGCTTCCTCCTTCATTTGTATAGTTTGTTTATGGCTGGGGTCCACCAGACAGGACGTCTGCCTTTGGAGGATTGGGTCTTGTTTTTATTTGGGATTGCATGATCCATGCATTCCTGAAGGTGTTTATAGAATGAGTTTATAAAGGATTCTGTGGTCTGGGCCGTATTTTCCACAGGCCCGGGGGCTTTGAAGGATTCCACCTCAGTTTTGAGGGGTGTGGAATTTGCTGTAGAGAAGTTTTACACTGTGGTTTTGTGGGCACGGGGTGGGGTCGGGATGTGAATATCCAGTGAGATTAGTTTATGGTCTGATCTTAGCAGTGAGGGGTACACTTCTGGTCTGGAGCATAGAGTCCCCATGTTGGTGATGATCAGGTCCTGTATGTTTCCCCCTCTTGTGGGAGTGGTAACAAGTTGTTCCATAGCATTTGAGTGTATAAATGCTAGGAACCTTTGAGCTAGGGTGTTGGAGCTAGAGTAATGCTCCCAGTCTATGTTTGGGTAGTTGAAGTCCACCAATATAATGGTGTTTGGAGAGACCTTCATATTTCCAGTGTTCTCAGGAAGGCCAAGTGGGGTTCCTGGGTTTGGGAGGGTGGTGTGTGGCAGGCTATAAACTGGAAGGCAGTTTTGCCCACTGTTAGTTGCACATGGATAGTCTCTGATGCTTTGTGTTGTGCCACCAACCTGGAGATGTGTGTATCTTTGACAAATATTGATACTCCCCCCTCCTGTTCTGGTTCGGAGCAAGTTTTAGGGCTGACAAGCATGGTATGAGGTATAACCTGGCAGTGCTGGGGTGCTCTCAGGAGGCTTGAACCAGGATTCTGTTACTGCACAGATATTGATGTTCTCCATGCTAAGGACAGTTTCCAGTGCATGCATCTTGAGGTTTACACTGCTGGTGTGGAGTAGCATTACTATTAGTTTCTTATCCCTTGTGAAACCTATGGAGGTGGTTTTGTCTTTTGAGCCTTGCCTAAAAAAGGCACTATGGGGGTAGCAAGAGCCTTTGCCAATATCCGAAAGCCCAGGGGTGACAGGTGCAAGCCATCCCTAGCAAAGCATTGTGGCTTGTTGAGCATGTCATCCCAGGCTGACAGGCATTGGATCCCCTTTGAATGACACCAAAACTTAAGCCAATTGTTGAAATTGATCATCTTGTCTTCATATTGTGGCATCATTCTTGGTGAGGGTAAGATGCTACTCAAGGTCAGGGTCATACCAGCCTGGGCCACATGCTCAGAGAGCTCCTCTATGTCTCATCATGTTGTCCAGGGAGGTACATCTCAGGTCATTCACACTGGCATGGACAATGACCGAGTCATGTTTGTACTTGCCTTGGAGTGACCTGTGTGCTTGTGTTATGTGGCGGATCATAGCGCCCGACAGGCATCTCACCGTGACCTTCTCCTTGTTCAGTCTGGTGAGCGGGACGTCAGTGTGCCTGATGATAGAGTCACCTATTACAAGTGTATCAGGTGTGTTGTTTAGCCTTAAGGGCTGTGACTGTTCGGCACACTGGCTTTGTGAGTTATGTGTTGCACGTGTTCTGTTCTGGGGTAGCGGTTGCTTGGGTGTCTGCTTTGGAGGTCTCTGCTGCTTAGGCAGATTTTTATTTAGAGCCTCCGAGTATGTTTTTGTGTGTTTATGTGTTTGGTTTGCTGTCGTGGTAGGTTTATGTGAGACTGGAATTGTAGTGACTGTGGTTTCCTTCTCCTCCTGACAGGTTTCGCCAGTACTGAGTTGAGAGAGCTTAGCCTCCAGTTTGGCTATATGGTTGCATCTCTCACATGTGTTGGAATTTGTTGGGGGGAGGAGAGGGTTGTCTGTGTACATGAGGCAGTTGTAACATTGCCTCAAGATTCCCAGATTCACCAGCTGGACCAGAGAGGAGATTGACAACTGACCTTTGGACATGCTAGAATAGTATTGGGAATTCCTTTATAATTGACAACAAAAAGGGCCAATGGGGAACAAGGTACTCAAGGGGAGTTTGTGAGGGTGTAGTGCTTTTAATTTGTTAGTGCTTGCGGATATAAATGCTTTAGTGAGCAAGTGCCAGGCAACTCAAATGCAATGTGTTACAAGTAACTTAAATGCAAAAATGACAAACAGTAACTTTCTTTCAAGTGAAACAAGGAAATAAGTACACTAAGCAATGCAGATGTCACTAGGGATCCACAGAAGCGCTGAAAAGCTGCATTTTAGGTGGAATTAGCGTTTCAGGGAAATAACAAGCAGACAAGTATACAAACAAAGCTACATTCAGCAGGCCTGGATCTAGTCTATACTACAGCAAACAAGGTGTACCAATTTCAGTAAGAAACAGTTCAAATATGCAGGCACTATAAGCTCAGACGGGCAGAGTCCAGCCTCTCCTCCCATAAGAGTGCAAACCATGAACCTTCTTAATGTAAAATAACTGGCCTGAAGCCCAAGTGCTTAAACCAGAACTAATACACATTTAGAATAACATACACTGAGCCCTCAATCAGCAGTTCCCAACTTAGAAGGATGTAAGCTACCTGTCCTGCCACCACAGTATCCTTGACATTTAATGAGACTCACCCTCCTGTCATAGTTAGTTCCGTGTTTTGGGGCTGTCAAGCATGGTATGAGGTGTAACCTGGTAGTGCTAGGGTGCTCTTGGGAGTCTTGAACCTGTTGTCTATTACTGCACAGATATCAACATTCTCCATGCAGAGTAGAGGTTGTACTGCATGCATCTTGCGGTTTACATGTCCATCATTGAGTATCATTACTTCCATTTTCTTATCCCCTGTGCTACCTATGTAGGTGGCCTTCTGTTTTCAGCCTTACCACCAGAATGCAAAGATGTGCAGACATTACACTACGGTAATTAATAGTGGTGTACCAAACAATACAATGACAATCATACTGTTAATGCATCAGGCATGCTGGGATATACCCACAATGATATAATTACACTGTACTGTTGACAACATGATAATATTACTACACTTCTATGTAGTCACCCTGTGCATCAGCACCATGTTAACCTGTTCCTGCATCAATGTTACAAATTGCAGGAGGTGGCACAGTTTCATCATATGCACAGAGTGTGTACTTGGTATGCCTGAGTCTGCCACTGATACAACCAATCGACATGTATGTGTGTGTGTGTGTGTTAGTGAGGGACAACAGTACAAGATGGGGCAATGTTGATGTGGTGTGTGCATGTATGTGTTAGCCCTAGGTGTTAGCATTATGCATGTGTGTATGCATGCACACAGTTCCACCTCGTGGCTGCTATATACGGGTGTTTGTGGACAGCCACAGACTGTACCTGCCAGGTCATACATATCACTGTCTCTGGCCACAGACATGGTACCTGTGCCTGGCAGGGGTGCTACGGACAGTATCAGGTACTAAGCCGGACTGGGTACTGTCATCAGAAGCAGTTGGTTGATGACTGGAGACATGTCCCTGCTGGGACTGTCCAGAGCCACGTGCACGTTGTCTCCTAGGGCGGTCTGATGAGAGCACAGACCCAGCATTGCTGGGGCTGGTACTGGCACTATGGGAGCGGCCGCGGGTTTGTTGTCGTCCGCGACGACTGCCAGCTTCTGATGTTGCTGGCATATGTCCACGTCGATGCCTCAACCGTCCTGCATTGCCCTGGCTCATGGACATGTAGTTGTGGAACAGATCTAATGTGTCCCCCCAACGTCTGTCAATGACCTCGGTGAAATTACGGATGGCAGCCGCAACGCCACGCATAGTGTTATTCATAGCAGTGCGATGTGCTCTCAGCTCCCTCAGACCCTGTCTGGTGTACCGTTCCATACGTGCCTGTGCCTGCATTACAGCCCGGAACATAGCTGAGGTTGAAAGACCTCTGTGGGCACGTCTGACAGGGGCAGTACGACCACGGATGCTCCCACGAGAACCCCTGGACATCTGCCTGTGTGGAACCATGTCAGGACTCTGGCCATGGCTGCTGTGAGGGGATGCATGTGCCACTGATACCACATTACCCTGGTCAATGCCCACTGTATGCTGTCCATCACGTAAGGACACTGGTGACAATGGATGTATTGGCAGGATGACTGTGCGCATTGATGGGGTTGACTGCTGTGTACTGTCGATTGGCTGACCAACAACAGACCCTGTCACACCTCCCTGTGCCATTACACATGTATCATCATTATCACTATCCCCAGCAGTGGATTCAGGTTCCCTGCTGCACACCACCAGAGTAACACCAGAACCTGTGAGAGGAAGACAGGAAACACAGTTTACAATGTGTACACAATGTTACCACAGATGCACACGGACACATGCACACATGCAAACATGTGCACATGCACACATGGGCACATGGGCACATGCACAAATGCACACATGGGCACATGCACACATGCACACTCCTCAGTACATGAAATATAAACACACAGACACAAACACACCTGCAATCAAACACATAGCAATACTGTTTGAGGGTATTATTACTATTATTATCATTAGTATTAAAAGTATTGTTATTACACACTCACCAGCATGGATTGGCTGCCTTGCTGTTACACCAGAGGTACCTGCACAAATAAGACATTTATTGTCAGTGGGCACAACTGTGCCATTAATACTGTGAGTATGATACAGTTCAGTAGTACAACAGTTGGCTTTCACAGGTCTACTGCTGATATTGAGAATATCACTCTTGCACAATAATTACCAGGATAACAGCTACTAACACAGTACACATCTCACACATGCACAAACTACCAGTGTAGAGAAGAGTCAACTATAGATATGGCATGTTACCTGCACGCTCCATGTCCACATGCTGGGTGGCTCCAGCCTCCATCATTACACATGTCTGCGGATGTTGTTGTTGTTGGGATGGAGCCACAACACTTAGGAGGAGCCCCTCCAGTCTGGTGGGGGGGTATAGCCGCCCCACCACCTGTGGCAAGCTGTTGCCTGTGGATATCAGAAGCACGCTGACGGACATTTCTAATTAAATCACTGCAGTGATGGCGTACCTGCTCATATGTCCAGTTATGCATGCCTATGTCATTTACCCGACGGACAAGATCTTGCCACAGTGCAGCCCTCTCCTGCTGGTTCTGGCTGGTGCGGGAAAAGAGTGTGGCAAAATTCCACACCAGGCTCTGGTGTATCTCCTCTTCCTCTGCAGCAGAGTACGAGGGGTTGCACTGGTGCACCATCGCCCTGGAAGGAAAAGAAAAATATGTGAGCAAGTGATATGGCACACATAATACTCTACTGCAGTGATATCATTGAACTGCCATATATAGCATCTGTCTGTCTACTGGGGGATACACATGTAAATGACCACATATCAGTGCTCAGCCAACAACTGTGTGACAGTGCCTGGCACACTCCATACAACAAACTAGTATACACCAGCAGTCGGCACACTGTTTGAGGTCCAATGCACAACCTCACACTGGGGGGTTTTATCAAGGTAATGGATGGGGAACATTGTCAACCCATGCAATGCATGCAATGCACAGTAAAAATTTCAATGGTAATGCACCCTAGTCTTTGTGGCCATACCCCTACCTACACCGCAGTCACATACAGGGAACCAAAGCACAACATATGGCAATGTAGTATGTTTGTATCCCAATACCTGACACATCTTTCTCTGGCCTCACACCCAGGACACACACTACCATAACAGACACAAAGTCATGCTGAGCAATCACACCATTACAGACCTTGCACACAGTCAGTGGCACACTCATTCTACCTCACATAGTTGGTATTGCAATAAGTACATGTGTGTGTGTGCATTGTGTCATAGGTAGGTAGTATGCTATTGGCCCTGGGCCTACAGCAGCATACTGTTATGCTACCCTGCCCCTTGGGACAAATGTAATGTGATTGTACTTGCTCCTGTCAAACAGTTACACTGGGTGACTCATATGGCATATTACCTATCTGCATAACATTCAACAGGGGTATGTCTGACATCTACTAATGAAGAGCCTTGCTTCTTAATGCTGGGTGGTTTACTCCAGGGTATGGCTTATTTGTGGGTAGGAACCTGTACCTCCACCATGTGCTCTTTACTGTGGTGCCAAGGATGACAGACATAGGTCATTTAGGCTGGGGATATTGTGAGGTGTTACCATGGTTGTTGGAAAACTGTTATGGGTGTGACTTAACTATGTATATCCAGCAGTGGTAACCTCTGTGTAGCAGACCTCCCAACCGTTCCGAATTACTCGTTTTTTACCGAGTTTTGGGGTCCAAATGAAGGGGTGCCACGATTCGGTGGCACCTTCATTCGATTTTCTTAGCTTTTTTTAAATTTTCGCGCTGTTGGAGCTGACGTCACCACGTGCGCAATGACGTCAGCTCCGTCAGGCTACCAGCCAGTCGGAATTGAGCTGAAGGAGCTCATATCATCATTTCCGGCTGGCTGACTTAAATTTTAAAACAGCGGGAACTGCAAGTGGCAGGCCGCGCTTGTGCAGGATTACTGAACAGAACAGGGAAGCTAAACACTTCTGCAGAGCAGTTCGTTTGCCGAGGAGCCAGGACTGGTTGTGCAGAGCAGTTCAGGGGATATGGTATGGCAGATGTTTGTGCAGAGCAGTTCGACAGAAGCAGGGATATGGCAGCAACAACAGCAGGGATTAATGGCAGCAAAGAGCAGTTCACCAAGCCGGGAAGCTGAAGCGCAGAGCAGTGGATTAATGGCGGCAGCAACTGAACAGAAGCTGAAACAGGTAAGGAACGAGTACGTGTGTGTGTGTGTTGTGTTATTTTCCTGTTCCTTAGGGCACATACCAACAAACCTATCTCCTACAGCTAAATTTTATGTATGTTTTTTGTCATTTATTTGTCAAGCTAGTTAGCACCTACCTAACTCCTCCAACCAAATTTTATCTGCGTGTTTTGTCATACTGAACTCCTACAGCCACATTTTATGTATGTGTTTTGTCGCACACAACTCCTAAAGCAAAATAACAGCTGAAGTTCTCTGATATATTTCAAACTATTCTGCAACTGTAAAGCTTACAGAGGCTTATTAAAAACCTTTTTTCTCTCCAGAACAAACCTATCAAGAAACTGTTAGGCTCATCCTTAGTTCTCCAGTTAGAACCTAGCACTGTATCTTATCACAAAATTATCCAGACATCCTTCAGTAATAAACTAGACCTTAGCATCCTAAATAGCGTCCATAAATATCTGCATCCCAGTTCAGGGCAGCCAACCATTACATCGGTTGAAACCTCACCCTAACACTGCTGTCACCTAAAAAAGTACTAGTAAAAACTAACACATTTTGAAGATTTGTACAGAAATGCCCTCTTCAGATTTTATGTAGGCAACTTCAGGAGTAAGCTTTCACAATTACTGACTTAATAAACTACACATCCTTTAAAAATAAACTTATACTGCACTTTGAAAAACAAACCATATGCAGAGCCTTAACCAAAATACTGATCATCATAAATGATATTTACCCAATATGTCTTAGTTTATTTTCTGACAAACAGTTCCAACTTGTTTTAATTGTATGTCTGCAACGTGCCACTTATGATTTCAGGTGACATCATTACCTCTTGCCTTCTCTTCAGATGTTCTATTCTCATATGAAGCACAGAGTTTAACTCCTGTATTCTCTTAGCCCAAACTTTAAATCCTAATATCATGCTCACAATATTCTTTGCAACTTCTAACACTGTCCCCTACTGAACAGAAGCTGAAACAGGTAAGGAACGAGTACATGTGTGTGTGTGTGTAAATGCCCCCATATAAAGGGCTTGGTGGCTAGAGGTATTCAGGCTCAAACCCTGTACCTTTAGTACAGGGTAAAAAGAGCCTACTATCCCTAGCTACCACCATTTCTGAGTGAGTTGAGAGCTATAATAAGTGAGAACATGTTTTTCTTTGTGTTAAGAGTTTAGAGCTATGATAAGAAGTGAGCACACAATTTGTATTCCCCTATTATTGTTTTTGTGCTAACAGTTCAGAGATATGGTGAGTGAGAAGTGAGAACTGAATTTGTATTCCACTATTGGCTTTGTTGTTTGTCCATGTTTTTTGTGTTGAGGTTAAGAGTTATGTTGAGAAGTGAGAAATGAATTCACTAAATGATGGCTATTAAGTTTTAGTCTTCCTATTTTTCAGGCAGCTGCTGATTTGGGATAGTGGTATGTTGTTATGAATGTAGTGCCTAGAGTCCTGTGTTCAAAACCTGCCAGTGAAATGCATGATGGTAGCACAACATTTTATTCTGGCAACTTTACAAAATTATACAAGCAATGTTTAAAATGTGTCCCTGGTTGACCCTTTGTCCCCCCCCCAAAAAAAAAAAATGAAATTGAAAATTCAAGTGCGATACGCTGTGCAAGATGCCTATGGCTTACACTACTGTCATTCTATGTATAGTGTGGGTGTGGAAGCAGACTTTTATGATGGAAAAGTACTGAATTGTGCAGTTTTGTCATTATTAGTTCATGTGTTTTGTTTCATTGCCTGCAGTACAGATTACTGGTGATGTTCAAACAATACATTTAAAATGCTCTCTAACATGTGTGTTACACAAAGGAATATAATTTAATAAAGTCAGGAAGGTGTATAAAGAAAAGAACACATGTATGTTTTTTGTTTTGTGTGCAAGGGGCCAATGATTTGAAAACAGCCCAAAGGTAATCTTTATTCACCACTGACCAGATGCATTTTCTTTGGATGTGGTGTGGGTTTCAATGCTGTTTCAATGAAGGTGAGTTTCAAGGGCAAAGTTTAATGTCAAGCCTGTTTTCATTGTGAGACAGTATTGCTTTGTTTACCAGATGATGTCTTTTAGTGTTTCTGCATTGTTGTGCTGTAAAATGTAAAAATAAAAATTCAAATCATTGTAGAAGTAAAGCAGTAATGCATACATTAGTGTTTATGGTAAATGGGGCAAAATAGCCAGGTAACAGGACACTGCAATGGCTGCAGGGGTACTCTGGTGCCATGGTTTGGTTGTCTGTTCTTCAATTTGCGTTCGAAAGTTGGTATCCCACAATTACATTGGAGTGGGTGGGGTTACATAATTATGTATGCAAATTAGATGTTAATCAGCGTACCGATTTGTACCTATTTTTCATGGGCCTTGTCCAGATTTTTGATGTTTCCAGGTTGAGAGGTATGCTGTGTAGGTAGTATGAAAGGCACTATCTGTGGTTTTGTCAGTCACTCTGCATAGGTAATGTGTTTGAGGGCATTATCACTGTTTGTTAGGTATGACTGTGTCCTTCTCCCTTTCTGAAGTTGTCATGGGAGGTACATACCGTGTAGGTCATTGTGAGGTGTAGAGGGGTACAGTGACCTACATTTCCCTAGCTGACACACCATTTGTGCTGACACGTACCATGTACAGGAATTACAAGACTAGTGTGCCACTGTGAATATCAAAGGGGAGGCTATTGTACACTTGTTTCCCATGTTCCCTCCTGACACATCCAGTAGTAGGCAGGCAACCACCTATGTGGTGGTTAGTGGTGTAAGTGTTTTGGAATGGGGTATGGTACTCCAGTATCCACACTGGTGTTCAGTCCATGCCTTTGTCACCAGGCACCTGTTGCAATACATCTGCACACATGTGCCACTCTCAGTATATATATATATGTATATACATATATATACATATATATATATATATATATATATATATATATATATATATATATAGAGAGAGAGAGATATTCATATACATACATATCTCTAGACATTCATATCTGTCTGTATATGTGTATGTATCTATATATATCTATATATGTATGTGTCTATTACATATATATGTATATACATATTCTAGCTATCTATATATGTCTATCTATTTATATATCTCTATCTATGTACACATATATGCATATTATATATATATATATATATATATATATATATATATATATATATATATATATATATATATATATATATATATTTGTATTTACACATACGAATACACAGACTAACATACTGCTAAACATCCATTACTGTACAACCTACATTGTACGTTGCACTACAACCTACATTGATATGTGCACATAGCAACCTTCAAATACATATGTATGTCCAGCCTTCACTAACAGTTGCAGTATGTCCCCTGCCCTATGCACACCTTCATATATATATATATATATATATACATATATATATATATATATATATATATATATATATATATATATATATATATAGATACAGACTGGTAAAACATATGGAGGGTTCACAGTATGTAGACTATTAGATTATTAGTTTACATTACCTTTGTTTGTCACTGCTGTTTGTGATAGCTTGCTGCTGGTTAGCTTGATGGTTTTTATTTTATTTTTTTTTTTGGTGCCTCTCTCTGTGTCTCTGTGTCTCTCTCTCTCTGTCTCTCCCTCCGGTTGTTGCAATAAAAGTATTGCATGTGTGGACTGGGAGTACAGGCTGCTTTTGTAGGTATCTGCACATGTGCATGTGATGGCCTCTGCACCAATTGTTGGCCAGCATTTACTAATTGCATGCAGCCTGCTGTGTGGTGATTGCAGCTCTCACTGTGATTTCAGGACAGTGCTATAAAATGTTAGGTTAGGTAGGCGTAGACCTTTCAGATTTTCAAGGTAGGGACCATGCTGGTATGCTGTGGACACTGTTCTGTGAGTGTAAAGGTTGGTATGTCTCTCATATTTAAGGCTGTGTTGTAGGCACTGAAATGCATGTTGTACTGAAACCTGACTATTGCTTCCTCCAGTTCATTCTTCTCTGTGTGTATGTTAACTGACACCTAATAATACTAATACTGTTTAAATGGGAGTATGTGCTTTACTGTGGGACTTGTGGATTAACTGGTATACAGCAGTGGCTCTTGCAATTTGTTGCTATGGCTTCACTATTTGGCATTTATATTCACTCCTTGAAGGCCTGCTAGGTGTCTTTACTGGAATGTGTTGCTATGGCTTTCCTATTTTCCATTTACATTCACTCCTTGTAATGCTTGCTATATTTCTTTCAGCAGCAATTCCTTATATGTTTGGTGTGGCTTGGTGGTACTGCATGCAGTCTGGTCTGGCCAAGGTGTGGGGCTTGACACCTACAAGGGTATTTTATTTTGCTGCTGAGCAGTAGTGGGGCCTTGTACTTTGTACTAACAGTTATGGATAGCAGGCACATGCAGCACTTGTAAACTGCTATACTGTCCTTATTTTATTAGTTGGTTACATCCTTTGATATTTCTGGGTTGTACTCCTACATGTGGGTGTGCTTGTGGAAGCTATTCTACAACTATTCACAGAGTGTGTGACAGCAGACAGAATGATATGCCTGTGAGTTTGTGACACTTGCAGGCCTCAGATACTCTCAGGTGTATCTTTTATCAGCCTCAGGGAATGGTACATATCAGTGGGATACACCCGTGATATATTTCAGATAATCTGCAGTTGTGACTGTGGGGTATTTTGAGGATATGTATTACTACACCATTTCTGACATGCAAGTAGTGCATACTTTAAGTAATTGACAGTTACCATTACGTGGGATAAAACACCTTTCTGCCTACTGTTAGTACATTTCACAGGGAGTCAGTGGGGCACAGTTA
Organism: Protopterus annectens; assembly: GCF_019279795.1. Lineage (NCBI taxonomy): Eukaryota > Metazoa > Chordata > Ceratodontiformes > Protopteridae > Protopterus > Protopterus annectens. The sequence continues at coordinate 1,397,920,487 of NC_056743.1, read as the reverse complement.
ACATTTGTTTTCAAATCAGGGACATCCCTGTAAATCAGTCACACTTGCGAGGTCTGGCCTCTTACCTATTCAAATATGGCAGTGTTTATCCTGCTCTGATTATGTGTGTGTGGTTTGCAAGGTGCTACTGTCACATTATTACCTACTAGCTACCTACTAGCATGGTTGTTTCTCTTCTCACACTAATGTTATACAAATCCACAAGAATTGCCAGTAAAGATACAAGAAAAGCTTTGTGTAATAGCCTTCCTATATTCCCTTTACATTCAGTCCTACTATTTCATGATATATTGCTTTTAGCACAAAGTTCTTGTATATCAGTCATGGCTGAGTGGTAAGTCATGCAGACTAGTGTTTCCAAGGTCCTGGGTTCGAGATTGACAGAGGAATTTTATTTTGCTGCTGAGCAGACTACAGGCCTTGTCATTCAGAGTGACTAAGGCACTTTTAAGCAGTTGTAAGCGGGTTAGCGCTGGTTTGCGCGGTGCTCACGCATGCGCACTGTTGCTTAGCTTTACACACACACGCTTAGCTAAGTGCACACAAGCGCACACCCGCTTACAACTGCTTAAAAGTGCTTACTCTCACGCACACCTGCTCTAATTTCTTTGAAAGAAAAGAAAATGGGGAGATAGGAAAGTGGTGAAAAAGGGGGCACAAAGAGGGTAGGACAGTAGGAAAACAAGCTCAGGATTTGCAGGAAGGATGTAGGAAAGGCCCATAGCTGCCCATTTCTTTATCAGCAACAGCTGTGCATATGTCTGTAATTTGGTGTGAAATTTGAAACCTTCCACCCCTGAGAGAAGGGTGAGGACAACAAAATTTGTTGTACAGCCAATTGTAATTACCAGTTCATATGTCCAGCAGACATGTCTGCAAAATGGGCAGCTATGTATGGGGCGTATTTTTTTTGCGGGAGCAGAGTGCCCTTTTTTTATTTTTTTTTTTTCAGGTGAGAGTGGAATGTGAGGTACAGGAAGTAGGTATATTTGGGGAAGTAGGTAGGGGAGGTTAACAGACAAGACAAACAAGACGCATACAGGGGCGGAGTATGACACATGTGGGGGGGATAACTGACAGGGAAGGATGTTGGGATATTGCAAGCCCATGAGCCCACAGATGGCAACAGTGGAACTGAGATCCCCACCCATGGGCAGTTGCCACTGCGCCTTCACTGCCCAGGACAGGGCTGTGCTGGGGGCTGTGTAGGACGGGCAGCAAGCACACCCGTGAGTTGCGTCACCCGTGCCGCAAGCTGGCGTAGTAGTTCAAGCACAGAATGCCTGATCTCGCTACGCACCACAGACCGGACACTTTGGAGGGTGAGTGGACAGTCTCCTCCGGCCACGCTTGCAGAGGGGGGACAAGCTCCATCCCCTGCAATGCTTCCACCCGAAGGTGGCACAGGGCCATCGGAGGAGGTTCCGGCCTGGGCACTAGTGCCAGGTGCACTCGCCAGCTGAGGTGGGAGAGGTGGGTCTGCTGGAACCCGCCTTCCCTGTTGTCCTATGTTTAGCAATATTTTATGACATTTTGGGTTAGTAACACACAATACCATTCAAAATTAGTTGTAACAGCATGCATCAGTATTCCCATTAACCAAACACCCATTAAGTCCAAACATTGAACAGCAAGCATAACACATGCATATTTTGAACAACAGTACACAATCCAACAGCATGCAGGGTTGATTGATGGCAACAGGCCATCAGGTTTGGATATGTGAACAGGGCACATGCATCAACGTACGTGCAAATATGTTTGAACCAACAGGACAAATGTCCATAGGAATTAATTGTGAATACACATACCCAGTTTGTTGTGGAATGACATTATTTGTGAATATAGGGTAGGGTGAAGAAATATTTCATTAACAACTTCAACTACCTATACACATGCTGTACATCTCTAGTAGCTGCAGATATATATACCCTACAGGTCTTAGTACAGTTTCCTATATGTAACCTTAGGAATGTTGGTGATGGGACTGTTACTGCTACATTAATATACATTGCATTTTTATTCATACACGTTCATATCTGGCTGTGTTCAGGTACAGCATCCTGCTACATTTGATTTATATGGCTCTAGACAACTGTGGATGTTCATTATTTCATACAACCATACTATCTCCATATTACAAGGGTACAGCAACATATCCAAATTGTGGGACAGACACATTCCAGCTTCAGTACTTTATTTTAAACATTTCACTGTTTGGTTGTGGCTGTCTCATTCATTTCATTATGTACTGACTGCAGTATACTTTATTCAAGAGTTATAACAGCTTTCTTGGTTGATTCATACCTCTTTCTCACACTCTCACTTGTTTTATTTTTACAATTCAAGATGGTACTTTATTCTAGGCGTTATTAACATGTCATACATGGTTACAACAATCCTTTCCAACAGACTCGCTTGTTTCATATGGCAGATTTTCAAAGGGGATGCATTTGACACATGTCTATTGTCTTTAGCTTGTTTACCACTAATTTTCAGGCTGCAGCAGGTTATCTGATATTACAATACAGGTGGGAATTCTCTATTTCAGACTTGTTTAATTTTTATTTCTGGATTACAGGCTGCATCACTTATCTAATCATACAGTACTAGCAGAGTCTTTCTTCTAGTGTTATTTGAACTTTATTAATATGTAACTACACTGAACTCTTTTACAAGCTGTCTCACTTATATTGTACAATAATTACAGAAAAATAATTACTAACCTGCCTGGTGGCGCAACCACTCCAGCCTATCACCATAGGCTCGCCGATTCGCAGAACGCACACCTGCAGCTGTAATATAAATGACGTAATATTGGAACATACATCTCCATAATATCAGCTAGGATAATTTCTTACATACGTAATTACATGGATACTTACTCAGTAGTGGGGCGTTGGGCATTTGCCGGGCCTCCTGGATCCAATGGTTCAGTTGGTCCTACTTTCGTCTCTTCAGGTCCGCATGGTGGTGACAGACCTGTTCACCAGTCCTTGGTATGCCTGTGGCAATGGTGAGATCATGTGCCAACCGGTTCCACGCCTCTGCCTTGTACGCTCCCCACAGAACCTGGCCCTGCATGAGTTGAGCCTCATGATCGTGGACTAGGAGCCAAACCATATATTTGGACTCCTCAACACCCCACCTCTGTGCTCGGAAGCAACTACCCTATCCTACACCTGCCATCCTGACTGCAAATAGGTTCCACAATCAGTTATGCTGTGTATTCCCGCCTATGGGGCTTATATATGCCGTTTTCCTTCACTTATCTGTGATTGGCCATTTTGGAATTGTATCAGCTTAAAAAAACCTGCTTTGTCATGCTTCTATTTCCATTCATATATCTGCTAATACTGCATTTTTCAGTACAGCTGTCATGGCTTAGTGGTTCAGTACTTTGACTATGATGCACAGTATCCTGGGTTCGAGCCTGGGCACTGCTTTTTTTTTTATTTTACTACTGTCTAGACAGGCTAGGAGGTGTGTCTGTGTAAAGGCAGCTTTGATACAGGTTGCTCAATGTTGCCCGCCGGTAAGCCGGTTGGTGCGCTGCGCAGCTCCGCGCAAACGAGTTACGCTGGTTAACGTGTTATTTGGTTATGAGCACGCATACTACACTATGAGAAATGTTGCTCAACTACGGGCACACAGTTTCAGCGTGTTAAAGCGCTGCTCAACTCCGGGCACTCATATTACACCTGTTAAACCACTGGTCACCTGAGGGCAATCATACTCAGCTTGTTAGAGCGTTGCTCAGCTATGGGCACTTATAAAATTTTTTTTTTTTTTTTATTGTGTCAGATTTCTTCAAAAATACATGGCCCATTTCATTACATTTTACTTAAATTATAGTTTTAGATATATATATATATATGAGCCTCATGATCATATATATCATAACTGATATATATATACATATATGTCAGGGGATTGTTTCGTGCTTATTTCACTACAAATAGAAAATGATGTTGTTGGGGATCGAACCGTGACTACCTCCTCTTTGGCCGACGTCTCTACCGCTACGCTATTGCTACTTGGCTTAATTTACATATTTAGATCTTATATGCTTTTCCAATGAGTGCTAACTGTTGCTGAGCGAAGGGCACACCCGTGCAAACGAGCGCAATTATGGGCAAACATTTTTGAAATTATAAAAAAGAAATGAAACTGTTGATTTTTACATTTTACATTACAGTTGGGTTTATAGTCTGCGGGGGCATGTGTGCTGTTATGCTTCTTGACATTTCCGCGGACTCGCTTGTGGGTGTTTCCTTTCGGGACTGTGATTCTTCTGGGGGCGTGTCCCTTTGCAGGACTCGCCGTGCGGACACGCCCCCTACTTTCCTACATGGACCGTGTTAGCCTAGGGTGTGATTCAGCATGCCCTCATGAATATGCATGGCATGCTGACATCACACTGTTTAACTGCAGCCTCTGTGTAAGACTTGCTAACTCTTACACGGAGGTTTTGTGAATCCTGCCCAGACACTCTTGCATATACACAAAGATGTTCTGGTGTAGTATATATCCCTCAACCAGTGGAAAGATTTTCTGCTTACTCAACAAATTTAAGACAACAATGCTCTAGAATTTTAACAGTTTCTGACCATGTAATATAAAGGACCCTCCTTGATAAGGGTGCAGTTTGGTTCATCCTTTGCACCATTCAGGGTTTAGCAAAAATCAGGAAAAACATGTTTACTGATACAAGTATACCCACTCCAATGCATACCACAAAACTAGATACATAGCACAGCTTGGCCTCCACAAAGCCCAAAAGCATTTACAAGCCTAGTCACCAAAAACAGTAAGAATACTCCTTATCGCCTAGGGAAGGGTCAAGTAGGTCATCCTAACAGACAATACTACTGACTGTGCTGCAGCATTCCTGACACTACTCTGAATGACTTGGGAAGGGGCAATTTTCTAAGTTCAATAAAGCTTTAAAAAGGACCATGATGTTCCGGAAATGATCACTTTTGGCCACATCTACTTCAGCAGAGCTCTTGGGACAGACTCTACATTTCAATGGGGTCAGAGATGGCCTTGCTTTTGGAATGGTATTGGGTGGGGAGTCTCACTCCTACATTGTCCTAGTCCCAACAACTTCATTCAGCACATCTGGCATTTTTTGGCTTCAGATGCTAACGCTGCAGGGTACCTGGATAGTACTACTGCAAATGAACATTTTTTGGCATATCAGTGCTTCCACACAGGAAGTTCCCCAAATAAACTGTAGGAGGGTATAACTTTGTGAATAGTTAGTACAATGTGTGGTCATTTGGAATTCCTTCATCATTCTCAGGTCTTTAATAAGGCGTTTGTCATGTGGGGAATAAGGGCTGCAATTTTGCAGAAGGATATCTATGGGTGTCCAACCTGGATGGCTTGACACTGTTGTCCCCATCTAAGAACTTCCAGGAAAGATCCCTGAAGATCTTGAGTTTCAGATGCAGGCCTGGGGAGGGTACCCTAAATTTCGAGGCATCCTCTCAGACTTCTGTTCAGTTACCATTTATAAGCACAAAGTTGGGCATACACTAATGACAAGTGCTTCTATCCTACAAGAGGGCCTGGGTTTCAGACTGTTTCTTCCATGGTTGCTTGCTTTCACAACCTTCATGGTGTCATTTTCACATGAGGGTGCTGATACTGCAATGAGTTGTGGGATCAGTGGCTCTAGCACTACCAGAGACTCAAAGACCCTCTCAAACTCTTGTCACCAGACTCTGGAATAGTGGACAGCCCCTCCAATCTATTGGCAGTCTTCCCTTTCTGAAAGTGATCTACTCACAGACTTTGAAAATAAACACTCATAGGCAGGATGCTCAGTGAGGCTCCTGTATTGTTCAAAGGTTTGAGCCACCTGGAATTTTTTTTTCTTTTATTACCATCATGGAGCTATCAGCAGTCGTCCAGTCTTGAAAGCCTTGGAAATGATGCTGTTTACCTGGAATCTTGTTAATCCAATGTCCATCCATCATGCGGCATCTAAGCAATGAAGAGGGTTCAAGGTCATACTGCTATGCCACTGACAAGATTATCACTGGCAAACTCTTCTTGAAAACATTTCCACTCATCTGGGAAAGAAAGAAATTAAAGCCACTCCCTTCTTGACCATTAAACACTCAGGTCCCTGGTGATACAAGAAATATTTACAGTCTTAGCCAGATATACCCCTTAATATTACTACTGTACACTATTACCCCTAACCTTTGCTTGCAAAGCATGGGGAAAGAAAACCGAACTGAACAAAAAACTCTTGAATTTTACTAACTTAACAAGTCATTGACCATGACAGGTTCCTCAAACGTACTCATTTTAACAGAGTAAACACAAAGACTTGCATACTGTGTGACCCTAAGCAGTTCATTTCAAGTGAGAGCTAATGGTTTTCAAACTTTGGTGTCCCTTTTCGCATTTCAATATCTAACTTACTATATGTTGCTAGTCTCTAATGTTATATTTGCTTGTGTAGAGGAAATCTTAGTAAACCTGCTAGAGGAGGCAATGGTTAGCAACTTTGCTAACTTCAAGAATTTCATCATCACAGGTTTTGCGAAGCAGAAAAATTTGATAAACAGGTAAATAAGTTTTTCCCCACATTTTAGTTTGAAACAAATCTATTTTAACTTAAGACCATGACTTTTGCACTAGACATTTTTTGCAGTGTGACCCTCTTGCAGTATGTTAACATCATTTGGGGAGTCAATGATAGCACCCAACTTACAGTCATCTGCAAACTTGGTCAGCCACAGGCCTTTTGTCTTTGCCTGGACCTCTGAGAAGTAGATGCCAAACAGTAGGAGTCCCAGGATAGATCCCTGGGGAACACCACTAGTAACAGGTCTGCTGTCAGAGGTGGAGGCACCTATTTTGACCTTGTGGGTCCTATCGGTGAGCCAGTTGGCCACCCACCTGATTAGGCAGGGACTTATGCCAAGTTGTGTTAGCTTTTCGATGATGCACGAGTGGGGGATCGTGTCAAAGGCCTTGGCCAAGTCAAGGTAAGTTGTATGTACTGGCTTTCCTTCATCCATTATTTTTGATTGTCTGGGTAGGAAGATCATCTCAATGGAAGAGCAACAGTAAAGTATTCTGGATGATGTTCTTTTGTATTTTACTAAACAAGTGTTGGTAACATGGTTTAATATGTATCATAATGTGATTTTATAATCACATTTCATGGTAACCTGGTTACCATTCTCACCTAATACTGAGGGCAATATTCACCATGACTGTAACTTATAGGCCATCTAGGGCAGTAGCAATGCAGTAAAATATCTCTTCTTTCAGTGCAATACATGCAAATTCATAAATTAACCATAGTGCAATACTCCAAGGTCCATAGTGCAGTCCTCTAATGTTCACAGTGCAATACTTAAATGTCTGTTTCTGTGCAAGGTTCAATGTAATGTCTTAACCAAGTAGCTGTGCAATACGAAAGTCTCATGCAAATAAGTGTTCAGTTCAAAAGTGTTAAAATGTGTTTCTAATTATGTGCAATATTAGTCTGTCTACCTCCATGCCCTTGATGTAATAGCTGGGTGTTACACGTGTAAATGTCTGTGAAAATAGTCTATATGTTGTCTGCACATTAAGTCTGGAGATACGGAATTTCGTTCAGTTTTTGCACTTGTGTGATTTCTGAATGACAATAAAGTTTACTTTGACTTGTATATTACAGTAGTGTCCTCTACTTATGACTGGTAGTTGTCTGCAGGTGATACAGTTCTGAAAAGTAGTGACTGGTACAATTTCTTGCCTGTCTGAAGACTATTTCTGAGTCCTCTACTTATTTGTTCACAGGAGACTTCATGGAACTGTCTCATAGTTTGTGACCGACGATCAAATATACTCTGTGTATAATTATTCTCAAGCAGATTAAATTATATTTTCCTTTGTTTCTGTTTAATATGGTTTGCCTGTTCTTCACATCTAAAATAAAGAAGCACCATAGTTTATGTACAATCTGGAGAATTAAATTGAAGTTGCAATGAGTTTGGCTATACAGGCAATATGACCACTGTAATGTGTATGATGTTATGCTACTTGTATTCAGGTATTTATTCACTAAATGCTGGCTATGTGGGGAAGAACCATGCCCTCATTTAACAATTCATACTTTGGGGCACCCACAAAATGCATTTATGGTGTATGTAGCCCTAGACCCTTGGAATGCTTACTGATACAATCAAGTTTACAGATGATTATAAAATGAATGGCATTGTAAAATTCCCAGATAACACTCGGGGATCCTTCAAGAAGGGATTGTCCTGTGGGGGGGGGGGGGGGGGTGTTGCGAAGATGGTGAACTGGTAGCAGCAAATTCTTTCAGCTCTCTTGCCATAATACTATTTCTGGCAGGAATTTTAAGAATTAAGAAACAAACTGAGGATTATTTTATCATCAATCAACTTCTAATACATTGGAGCATATATTGAAGTACTTTTTATTACCTAACTACAAAAAATTCCTGTCAAATTAAGTAGCAGAAAACAAACACCATCAGCACTTCAGAATGAGCCATCTGAAGAACTCATCACAAGAAACTTACCTCAAGAAGGAACTGTATTCAGTGTTATCCAACATCCAGGATTTGTCACCAAAAATTGACAAGATTGAAGATAGCTAGATACTTTCAAGGATGGGTTCATAGTTTCATAGGTAGGTACTAGGCTATCTGCCTGAAGGCATTTATAAGCCTAGCCGGAATGTGTTGGCTTTCACTGCCCCCTTAGATTAGTTCCCGATGACTCTATCCAGCAGAGCCATTGAAGTGATCCCTGGGGTAAACCTTCTGTTTCCCATCCACTCGTCAAGGTTTTTCTTGAAGAGGGTTAGTGAGGAGCTCTGCCTAATGTAGAATGGAATTTTGTTTCAGAGCATGGGAAGTCTCTGGGACAAGAATCTATCCCTCCAGCATGTCCTATTTATTGTAGTGGTGAGGTTTAGATCCCTGGAGCGTGTGGCTTGAGGGGATATAGTTTTCTTTAGGTGGAGCATGTCCATCAATTCTGGGTTGGACATGGCCTTGTATGTCAGGCAGAGATCACCTCTGAGTAGGTGGTATGCAAAAGAGTACAGCTGGAGTTTCTAAATGTTCCCAACAACTGGAACAACTTCAAGAAAAAGTAATGCAGCAAAAAGGACAGTTATCAGTTATGGAATAATCACTAAATGATCTGAACTCTAGACTTGCAGAAGAACACCAAACAGAGTTTTTATTAAAACAAAACACATATCCGCTGGAAAAATTAGATGACCTAGAAACAGAACTATGGGAAACAACATCCGGATACATGGACTACCTGAGAAAAGTGAAGGGGGACAACTTAATTAACTTTCTCACATCCTGGATTCCTGACATATTGAAATTACCTGAAGCACTTTCCTATGGTGTTGAACGTGCCGTGCCCATAGAGCATTAACAGCACTGGAAAGTACAACTACACCCAAAAATAAGCCAAGGTCTATAACTGTAAGACTCTTTTCTATGCAGGAAAAATAACTAATATTGAGAAATGCCTGGGCTAATTCACCAATTAAATACCAAGATGCTTTAATCAGATTCGATAATGATTACTCTACAACTGTAGTCTCCAAGAGAAGAAAATTCCTTCCTTTAATAAAAGTCAAAGAAAAAGCAACAGAAAACACATCTTTTATTTCCAGCAAGACTGAAGGTTTTCCTTCCAGAGGGTATAAATATATTTGAAACTGTGGAACTAGCAACAAAATCCTTAACAAACAATAATGTTTTTACACAAGTAGAAACAATGGATTGGACTAATAATACACAAAAAGAAATGCTGAAAAGGACGGTTGGAAAACTGTAGAACAAAAGAAAAGAGAAAAACAAAAAAACTGAAGGATAAGTAAATATATAAGGTTTATATAATTTAAAAATGTTTATATAACAAGACAAAGTGTTACAACTAAACATTCAAAGAAGAAAGTCATGTACTAAAACAGATAATTTTAAAGCAATATGCTAATAACTGCACAAAGGTAACATGAAAGCTAATTGTAAAGCATAACCTTAACATACAATCCAAATGAAACAAGTTTTGCTAATTTGAATAGACTAAACTCTAAATATTAGAAGTATTATAAATTTTAGAGTTACATGCAATTAAAAAGTGAGCTTCTGCTTTATGATTGGTATATAACTCGTGTTTGCTGAATTCAATGTCTTTCTTCTTTATATGCTTAAAACTGACTAAATGTGGAAGCAGTGAGTCTAGGTAATATAAAATAATTATTTTACTCGCTTTCATTGGGTTAATTTAAGAATACCGTGATAAAATGATTTGTTTCATAAGTATTTTGGTTTGTTTTGTCCCTATGAATGGAACAAGACATCTGCTGCTGTTTGGCTTCCGGGCAGATTTTGGCCCATGAACGTAAATAAAATGGTAAACAGCTTTATTTTTAAAAGTTACAAACAGTATGCTTTTAAATAAAGTTTCAGCATGAGGCATACCTTTACTTTTGACAAGTCTGAACACAACTTGCTTCTCGCCATGCTCACGAGCCTCTTTTTTGTCTTTCACTGTGAAGCAATGATGCTGTTTACTTACTAAAAGCTATCATGACCCTATTTTAAGATTTCTGATGCTTTCTGACAGTTTGCAAAGTTGAGGTCAAAGAGCACATACAGAAGAAGCTAAAATAATGAGGCTTGTAGCTTTTTAATAAAAAAATAAAGTCGCAAACAACTTTTTAAACACAAATAAAACACATCTGTGGAAATTATGCTTTTATTTATCGCTAAAGCTATAACGAGCCAGCTTAGACAGTTACGGTGCCTTATGACTGCTCATAGGGTCAAGGTCAAGCAGCACTTATAGAAAATAACAAAACAAAATGGCTTGATGTATTAAAAAACTGCAAAAAATATTTAATTATAGTAAAGCACCTTTAGTGAAGTTGAGCAGTTGTTTTGTCACCAGATGCCATTGTGAGCCTCTTCAGATGCTCCCGGCGCCTTTGACAGCTTGTATAGTTATGTTAAAAAAATATTTAAAGAAACAAATACAACAGAATGCCTTGAAATTTTAAAATGAAAAAAAAAAACAAGGCAGTAAATAATTTCTAGCACAAAAATAGAGTATCCACTGGTAAATGATTGGGAAGAAAAGAGAATATTAATGCAAAATCTACATTTAAAAATTGCTTAAGTAAAACAGGCTTTAGTTTTAAGATATAGTAAACTTGGACACCTGATGAGAGCAGAGTCCTTGTTCCAAATATAAGCAGGCAGCTGTATGGGAAACTATACTTTTGGCCTGCATTCAGAATAATTTAAAGTATGTTCATTGTACTGTTTTATGAGCATCTACATCAGATGATCGAACGTTTAGTTAAGCGAATAACTAAAGGTTGATCACTAATAATCGCACACACAAAACATCAAACGACAGTTTCCACTCAAGGAAACAATGCCGTCACCCCCCCCCCCCAAACTAAATATACCAATTCCGAGATCACTCCACATTGAAGAAAGGGCAAACTCCACGCAACTGCCAAGTGCCTTGTTTCCCAGAGTGGAAACTGTTGTTTGTGGTTTTGTGTGTTTGATTATTAGTGATCGACGTTTAGTTATTCGATTAACTAAACATTCAGTCAACTAATATAGACCCATTTTATGACCAAGTCCTGCTCTAAATAATATTTTATGATTCCTTTTCTGTTCTTGCCATAAAATAACTCAATCAGTATGATGTCATTACAACACTGAATGAATAAGAAGCTATTAAATATGTGCATTTCTTTAAATACAGATAGAAGAAGTGAGTAAATGAAGACACACAGATAAGACTTGCAAAATGCTCATGCACATATTACCAGGCTGGTATTACTATTCTATACAACTAGTGAACAATGCATGAGTGGCTCATATAGCAATAACCCATGCCTGGGTGTGGGTAATGCTGAATTTACCTACGGTTGGTGTGGTTTGGTCAGGAGGGCGAAGCCAGAGTGGCCAAACAAAGACAACCGTGGGTAAATCCAGCATTACCCACTCCCAGAAGTGGGTTATTGCTATTACACAATGACATTATTTAAGAAAAAAAAAAAATACTTTTCTTAAATAATGGCATTGTATAATGCCTCCTTGCAGCCCTTCCGCAGCTGTCTGGTATTCTGTGGCAGTTCTGATGTACTGCGCATGCGTATGCTTACGCAGTACATCAGAGCTGTGGGCAAAAGCAACGGAGAAAGCAAGATCTCTGGTGCTTTTTACAAACTGTCTCGCTATGTTAAAGGAGTTTTGAAAAAAGCAATGCAGAAAGCAAGATCTCTGTTGCTATTTACAAAGTGTCTCGCTATGTTAAAGGAGAATCTCTGTTGCTTTTTCTAAAGCTGTCTCACTATGTTAAACCCATTTAACATAGCGAGACACCTTTAAAAAAAGCAACGGAGATAGGAAGATCTCTGTTACTTTTTTAAGCTGTCTCGCTATGTTAAACTCATTTAACATAGTGAGACAGGTTGTAAAAAACAACGGAGATCTTGCGTTCTCCGCTGCTGTAAAAAAAAAAAAAAAAAAGAGTTATAATAATGGAAAAAGTCCGGCCGACCGGACCTTTTTCCATTACTATAACTCTGATTTACAACATGCACGCTGACCAATGAGCGTGCACGTTTTGGAATATTAATGGGGGGTCGTTGTATAATAGGAAATTATTAAATGATTGATATCTGAGGGACTAAAGAAGTCAGTACTTGCAATTTCAAGTATACTTATGGAACCCTCCATACATGATTAATGATATTTGTAAAGTGAACCTGTACGTTTATATATAACTATGAGAATCATATATATTCAATATAAAGCAACACAAAGGAAGATGTCTTGATAGAAAAATCTTCTGGTAGTAATTTATTTGATAAATAGTGAACATTACTAAGTAATATAACAACAAGAAAATTCCTATACCAAGTACCAAGACATATCTACATCTTGAATATTTGAAGCAAACTTATATATTCCATAATTCAAAATGTAGAAATTAGGAAAGTATCACAGTTTATATCTTTTAAATAAAGTACACTGACTGAAAAGGCAGAATACTTAAACTGGCATGAAAAGATAATAGAAGCTTATAAGTTAAAAATGACAAAATAGTAATTAAAAGGACATACTTTCAAATGCTAATATTTAAAGAAACATGCAACAAATTGAAACCAATATATATTTTGAATAAAGACTGAAAACTTACATGAGAAATAACTTTCATATGAACACATTATCGCAGCACATCATTCTAAAGGTGTATAAACATAGCTATTGTATGTTTAGACTTTGAATAGGTTATGACAGATCACAATTGAATAAGAAAGAATATACTAGAGTAAAGGTTGTAATAAGAAAAGAACTGACCTCCTGAGTCTCTGATATGAACTTGACAATGACTGATCTATCAGTTTATGAATGTTTATTTTGAAACATATACTCTTTATGTATATTATTTTTATGAATGTTGCATTTGTAGAGAGATAGAATTCTTACTATATGTACATTTCTTTATGTAACTTAATTTAAGCTTTAAAACGTGTAATTAGAGTCTATTAACTGTTACAAAGCTCTTTATACCTTGACACATGCTGAATATTAAAATACTTGCAATAACTACAACATATTTACAAAAGTAAATAGGTAGGGAGCTATTGGGAGTGCACGACAGTGATAGAGAGACTGCCTGTGTAGTTGAACTATTCAGGCAAGAGGTATTATACCTCATGTTGTTAATTGTTGGATATATAGAGTAGTTAAATTTGAAAGTTTTATGTTAGTTGAAATATTGGTGTATATTACAAAAATACATATTCTATTAATATACTATGAAGTAATATATTGTCCAATAACATGTGCTAGTGTTCTAATGACATGCAAGTATACATTTATATAACTCCAGAACCATACTAAAAACATGAAATGTTTGTCAAGTAATGTCAATGGTCTAAATAATAACATTAAAAGAAAATGTTTATTAAAATATATAAACCTACATAATCCACATTTGTTTTTTCTTCAAGAAACACATCCTTTAGAAGAAGACAAGGACAAATTAAATTCTAATAATTATACTGTATTGGCTAGTTCTCAATTCAAACATAAAAGAAGAGGAGTAGCTATATTATTGAAAAATACTTTGCTTGCTCCTAAAAAAATATATACTTATCAAGATACTTCAGGAATGTTCTGTTTTGTATCAATCGAAATAAATAGGAAAATGTATACACTAGTAAGTATATACTGGATCCTGGGAGTTGGAGTAAACATAGTAAACTAGCATCTAGAGCAAATAATACATCTCACAAAATGTAGCCTAATATTGGTGGGTGACTAATTGTATTCTGGATGAACAAGATACTGACACAAAATGTAAAAAGGAAATATATTCTACTTCAAGAGCCCTTAGAAAGTTTATAGACACAGCAATTATTAAAGATATCAATACATTTGCAGATCCAAATTCATTATTTTTTACTTTTTATTCACATAGACATACAACTACCTCTAGAATAGACAGAGTATACACAGCAAATGATTTAACAACTAAATTAGGGTTTAAAGTCATAACCTGCCCTTTATCACATCATAATGCCCTAATATTTGACTTGGAACTTGACCCCATACAATCAATACCCATTACTAGAATACAATCATATATAACAAAACTGACATATTTTATGGAATTCTATATAAAATAAATTAATACATTTCTTGAAATAAACACAACTAAAGATACATTGGAAATGTACATGTGGGATTCTCTAAAAGTGTACATTTACAGTAAGATACTATCATGGTATATCAATAAGAGGAAAACATGGAGTAAAGGTATGATGGAAATACAAAAAGTGGATAAAATCAAACTGAAAATATAAAGAGAGAATGCTGAATTAGTATCAGAATTGATTCAACTTAATAATAAGTATACTGAGATACTGCACCATAAAACTATGACTAATCTAGAAAAAATCAAATTTAACTCATTCTATGAATCCTGAAAATCAAAGACAACTAGCAAACAGAATCAAGAAAATCATTAAATCTAAGCAAATAAAGGAAATCTATAATCCCCACAGTAAGAAGAAAGCTACTGATTTGACTAACATTCTAGTAGCTTTTAGATTCCATTATAACACACTTAATTCTACAAATCCTTTGATTTCTTCAGCTGATGAAATTAAAAGCTTTCTTAATAAAAATATTCATACTAGATTAACACAAGAACAGATAGAAAATATTAATAAACCAATTACAATGACAGAACTGACATCACAAATTAGTAACCTTAAAACAAATAAAGCCCCTGGACCAGATAATATATTACCAGAAATGTATAAATTAATGTCAAGGCAATCTTTACCTTTGCTTTTAAAAGTATATACCACAGTCAAGGAAGACATAATTGTCCCCCATCATGGAAATACTCATTAATATCTCTGATAATAAAACCAGACAAAGATGAAAGATTTCGTAAATCATATAGACCTATAACATTACTAAACATAGACTATAAAATGTTTATGGTAATCTTTGCTAACAGAATACACTTTCTCCCCATATTAATACATGAAGATCAAATGGGATTTGTAAAAGGAAGAAATACCTATGACAATATTAAAAGTATAATAACACTAATTGACCACAATAAACTCAGAGATACAGATATGACTATAATCTCCCTAGATACAGACAGTGCCTTTGATTCTGTAAATTGGAATTACCTATTTTTAGTTCTGGAGGAGTATAAATTCCCAATGGGCTTTACAACTCTCAAAATCCCTCTGTGAAAATACTAAAGCCTATGTCAAGTTAGGATCTCATAGATCAGGACCCGTTAATATCATGAAAGGAACCAAACAAGGATGTCCCTTATCACCTCTGTTATTTGTACTTTTGATAGAATCTTTTACAAACAATATCAGAATAAATTCTAAAATTAAAGGTATAGAAAAACTAAAACATTAAATACAAAACTGTAGATGTTTGCAAATGACATGCTTCTGACATTGACTAACTCTAATAATTCACTGCAAGCCTTACTTAATTCAATATCTAACTTCCAAAACATCTCTGGACTACAGTTTAATGAAAATAAAACAAAAAAATGTACTTACAAATAGGAAAAAAAACACATAAATAAAAAATTCTCTAAATATGTTGTAAAAGATGACAGACTTCAATATCTGGGTATTCACTTATCGGACAACTTACAGGATACAATTTCATTTAATTACAATTAATGGTGGACAATTGGAATAAATACACATTTACAATGGAAGACAGGCTATATCTGACCAAATCAATAATTTTACCAAGATACTATACCTAATACAAGTTATTTCTCTCCCCCCCCCCAAAACAGTTTATACAGAAATATAATAAAATGATCTTATATTTGCTATGGTTTCCAAACAAACCCAGAATAGCATTAAATAACCATTTAATGAACTGGGAAGATGGGGAAATAAATTTAGCTGATATAGAAACTTACACACGTTCCTCCATAATTAAAAACATAACACTACGGTTAAATTCTTCTTACACATCTATATGGAAACAATTACAAGAACAAATTTGGTTAGAAACTACACAAAACCAAATACAGGAAAGTTTATCTATACAACACAATCCATTATACTAGATGCTTAAGGATTATAAATTAGAAAACAAAACCATTAAAATCCCATCTAATTATATAAATCTAACAATACTGAATTAAAAAAAATGTCAATAAAGAACCTATCATCAATTCTTGGCTGTTTACTCTTTTTCCTATAGCATTCACATTTAACAATCTTGAAACACTGCAAGTTCATAGGCTGAACATGTTAAAACAAGGGGAATTATTATTCTGGTAGGGTTGCCACCCCTCCGTTTTTTTTCCGGACTATCCGGAAATCAAACTGATTCTCCGGTAGTCCGGAAAACACTATGCAAACTCCGGTATTCTGTTTCAAAAAGGAAATAGACTATCGGAGTTTATAAATCGGCTGATTTATTATGCTTTTTTTTTTTTTTTTTTTTTTACAGAAAAGCATAGTAAATCAGCCGAAAGCAGGCAGCAGGAACAGAAAAAGAGGGCGTTCCTCGTTAAGTGATGTCACTGTGACATCACAAAATGGGCAAAATGTGGATGTGGATGGGTGGGATGGGCGCGGTTACTGATGACACGAGGGGTGTGGCTGTACTCCGGTTTTAGCCATGATGAAAGGTGGCAACCCTATATTCTGGGATCAATGGTTGGATCGGGATAAGATATTTTCTGTCAATTAAACAATAAATAAATTTAATATAGATAAAACTATGTGGTTATCCCTGCAAACTATGAGACAATATAATGTAAATAAAACAGAAGCAATGCAATTATCTGTTAGACAGAATAGACCTAAATTATTAGAATACATACTAAGTATCATTAATCAACCTTTCCAAGGCAATGGTTATCTGCCAAATATTTATAAAGTTAAGAAAATAAAAATCTACCATAGAAAGACATATTGGAATTATTTTACATCAATAAATGGACATCAACCATCACAAGAAGATAAATAAATGCTACTTAAATCTTCAAATTATATTACACTGTCAATTGAATGACATTTATTTACTTGGAGATTTTTACATAGTTTTTATTTTTTAACTCCACACGAGCTAGCTTTAATGTTTTCAAATGAAGAGAAATGCTGGAGATGTAGAATAGAATTAAAGGCAGACTGACAACATGTTTTCTATAATTGTACGAATCTTAGAGTACTGGAATAACATTGGTCATTTTTTTTAAGATTGTATTTAATGATAATCTTCATTTAACCAACTCTCTAGTTTTGTTTAACTTCCCTATACCCAAATGTGTTCCTAAAAAAAATCTTCAATTATTTGGACTTCACTTGATACAGCACGCAAGCTCATCACAACCAATTGGTTCATAGGTAGGTACTAGGCTATCAGCCCAAGGGCCTACGTAAGCCTAGCCAACAAGGTTTCCTGGCTTATGCCACCCAAGAAAGTTATTTTCCTGTGCCACTGTCGAGCAGAGACACAGAAGTGATAACCGGGGTGTATTTCCTATTCCCTATCCACTCATCAATATTTTTATTGAAGAGTGCTAATGAAGAACTTTGTTCGACATAGATGGGCAGCCTGTTCCAGAGTATGGGAAGTCTCTGAGACAGGAATCTATCCCTCCAGCATGTCATGATTATTGTGGTGACAAGGTTTAGGTCCCTACAGCGTATAGCTCAGAGGGATTGGGATGTCTTTAGGTGTAGCACGTCCAACAGCTCTGGGTTTGACATAGCTTTATATGTTAGGCAGAGATCACCTCGGAGCAGGCGATATGCTACAGAGTAAAGCTGGAGTTTTTTGAGGCTGTCAGTGTAGGGCATTTGTTTGAGGCCAGTAATCCTCTTTGTGAGGTACTTCTGTGGCCTTTCCAGCTGCTGCAGATGTCTTGTGAGGTACATTCCAAAAGGGGCATTGTACTCTATAATGGATCTAATGAGTGTCGAGTAGAGGGGAACAATGACCTCTTTTTTTTCCTAGATGAGAACCCTTTTATGATTAGGTGTGCCACGTAGAAGGACTTCCTGACTACTGTGGCGATGTGACTGTCAAAGGAGAGACTACTGTCCACCTGGGTCCCAAGGTCTCTTATCCCACATTCAGTGTTAAGTAGATTGCTGCCTATGTGGTAGTTCATGGGTACAGAGTTTTTACCAAAGGGGATGACACTGCACTTTTTGGCATTGAGCTTGAGGCCATGGCTTTGACACCAAGCATCTGTCTTAGCGAGGCCCTTCTGTAGGATGTCCACATCATTTGAGGACTTGACTATGGCTCCTAGTTTGCTGTCATCTGTGAACTTCGTTATCCAGAGGCCTTCTGTGTTAGCCTGTACTTCAGAGAAGTAGATACCTAACAGGAGAGGTCCCAGGACGGAACCCTGTGGTACTCCACTTGTCACTGCTTTGAGGTCAGATTTGGGGTCTGCAACTTTTACAGTGTGGGTTCTGTCAGTGAGCCAGTTGGCAACCCATCTTGTGATGTAGGGATTTATACCTAGTTCAGTGAGTTTAGCTATAATTCCAGAATGAGGGATGGTGTCGAAAGCCTTGGCGAGGTCAAGATAGGCTGTGTGAACTACCTTACCCTCATCTACGGCTTTGGTGACTGCCTCAAAGAAGTCGATCAGGTTCAGGAGGCATGATCTGCCTTTCACAAACCTGAACTGGGTGTGATCCAGAGTTTGGAGGTTACCAATGTCTTTGTTTATGAGTTCCACTATAATACATTCCATGGCCTTGCAGACCAGGCTTGTCAGGCTAATAGGTCGATAGTTCCCGGGATCAGTGGTGGCTCCCCCTTTGTGGAGTGGGATAACTGTTGCTGTGCGCCATTCAGTGGGCACAAAGCCTGATGAAAGGCTATTATTGAACATGGTGCTTAAGTGGGGAGCCAGTTCGTTCTGAAGTCCATGTAAATCGCAGCCTGGGATGTTGTCCGGTCCCATGGATGCTGTGTTTTTGGCTTTAGAGAGTGCAGCTTTTACCTGCGTAGTTGTGATTACAGGGACTCTGCATTCTTCCTGTATAGATATGGGCCCTTTAGGGGGTGAGGGGGGGTAAAGTTAGCACTGAACCTGCTAACCTATCTGCCAGGATATTGGCAATATCAGTTGGTTCTGTAATTTTTGTGCCTTTGTGCTGTAACTCAGAGCAGATCTGGGTGTTGCCATCGAGATTCTTGACATAGCTATAGAATGCTTTGCGGTTGTCCTTAGAATTAGTGGCGATTTTGTTTTTGTAGCTAGCTTTGGAGGATCTTATAAGGGATCTCAGCTTCTTACTGAGGCTGACCAGGGAGCTCCTCCACTCATGGGATTTTACTCTCTTTTGCAACAGTTTCTTCCTCCTGTTGTACAGTTTATTTATGGCAGGGGACCACCATATTGGCTTCCTTTTTTTGGAGGATAGCATCTTGGTTCTGTTTGGGATAGCACGATCCATGCACTCGTGTAAGTGCTTATAGAGTGCATTTGTGTAAGATTCAGCAGTTGTAACTGTATTGTCCATCTGCATGGGTGTCATGAAGTTCACCACTTCTGTCTTAAGAAGCATGAAGTTGGCTTTGGAGAATTTTTTTACCATGGTTTCCTTAATGGGGGGTGTGGGCAGGATGTGGATATCAAGGGTGATTAGCTTATGGTCGGATCGGAACAACGAGGAGTTGACTTCAGGTGTGGAACACCGGTCACTCATGTTGGTAATGACTAGGCCTAGGACAATGTTGCCCCTGGTGGGGGTGTGGATAAGTTGATCCAGGGCATTGGAGTTTATGAATTCCAGAAAGCGTTGAGCTAAGGAGTTGGTACACGAGTAGTTTTCCCAGTTAATGGTGGGATAGTTGAAGTCGCCCATTATCAGGGTGTTTAGTTGAACCCTAATATTTTCCAGTGCATCAAGAAAAGAGGAGTAGGAATCCTGGGGCATGGTGGGGGATCTGTAGCAAGCTACAATTTGGATTGCAGTTTTGTCCAGAGTTAGTTGCACTTTGATAACTTCGGATGCATTATGCTGAGCAGCTAGCCTGGAGGTGTGGATATCCTTAATGAATATGGACACACCTCCACCTTTAGTATTTCGGTCCAGGTTACATGGCCGAAAAGTGTGGTATGAGTTATAGCCTGGTAGTGCAGGGGTGCTCTCTGGAGCCTTGAACCAGGTCTCAGTCACTGCACAGATATTGATGTTCTCCATTTTAAGGAGTGCCTCGAGTGAGTGCATTTTGAGATTTAGACTTCTAGCGTTGAGTAGCATTACCTTCGGTTTTTGCTTGCTTGAAAATCTGCTACACCTCCATCATTCAAGGAATTTAAAAGACTCTCTTTGACAGTTGGAAGAATGGAAATTTCAACTTTAAAGAACAGAACTAACAGAATTACTTCATACTACAACAACTGGCAGACCATAATGGAAATACTGGGAAATAATGATATGAATATACACTAAGATAAAACATTCTTACAACAATATAAAAAGCATCACTTGTTTTGTATAGGCACCATTGTAAATAGTTTCTTTTTTTTTCTTTTTAGGTTTTTGAAATTATAATGTTATTTGTTGTGTTATATTTTTGTTGCTACATATGATGGTTAAACATTTTTACAGTAAATAATTTCATAGATTTTACTTCATAAATGTAATCGAAATGTATTTTTTGTATTCTATTTTTCATGTATGGTTAAATGATTACAAAATAAATAAAAACAATTTAAAGTAAAAAAAGAAGAGCCTGTCCTTACAAACACTTGGTGTAGTGATCATGGGCTCAAGCTTAATGTCAAAAATTTGGCGTAGTTTCATTTGGAAAACAAGACTGTCCAAATGTAAAAACTGGTGTTGTCTTACAACTTACACAGTCATTAGAGACCTAGACATATCCATCAATAAGTTGTTTTTCAACCAATATGTATCAATTATAATTAAGAAATCATTCTACCTTGCTCAGCTAATTACCAAAAAGCATAACTTCTAGAACTAAGGAAGTGAAACAGCCCCTTATACTGTAGAATGCAATGCCACAATTGGCATGCATGTCTCTAAATGTCATGCTGAATGCAAAAAATATATATAAAACAAACAATAACTAACTTAAAAATAAATTTCACAAAATTAAACTTCTTAAGCTAGCCAGATAAATTAAAAACCATATCATTTTACTCTGTCACATACAGTCTTATGTATGGAGACCTTTACTTGGTTTTCTATACTATGAAAGACCCTTTCCTACTTAAACTGCTTTATCATCAGAGGACTGGCAATATCACAAACAGGCAATCCAAACTTATCAACCTTCACTGTAACACAAACAAAACTTGCTGGCATGAAAGATCTCTTAGATGTATCCCCTATTTATAGGTTCATAGGTTCATACTAGGCTATCTGCCCTGGGGCAATTATAAGCCTAGCCAGATTTTGTTTGGCTTAAGCCACCCCTTGATTTGAGTATACTGTGCCCTTTTTAAGGTTTAGTTTGCTGTGCCTCTGTCTAATAGTGACACGGAAGTAATCCCCGGGACAAACCTACGATCCCCCATCCACTCATCAAGATTCTTCTTGAAGAGATTCAGTGAGGTGCTCTGCCTAACATGAATTGGAATTCTATTCCAGAGCGAAGGGAGCCTCTGGGTTATGAATCTGTCCCTCCAGCAAGTTCTATTTATTTCAATGCTGCGGTTCAAGTCCCTCGAGCGTGTGGCTCTAAGGGATTTAGCATGTCCATTAATTCTGGATTGGACATAGCTTTATATGTCAGGCATAGATCGCCTCGAAGTAGGCGGTATGCAACTGAGTATTTTTTTAACCGAGCAGCATATGGCATCTGTTTGAGTCCCTTGATCCTCTTTGTGAGGTACTTTTGGGGTCTTTCTAATTGCTGCAGGTGTCGGATAAGGTACAACCCAAAAGGGGCATTGTATTCTATGATGGGCCTGATGAGGGATGAATAAAGGGGCACGATTACCTCTCTTGATCTAGAGGTGAATCCTTTCATGATGAGGTGGGCTATGTAAAAGGTCTTTCTAACCACTTTGACAATGTGGTTGTCAAAGGAGAGATTGCTATCAACTTGGGTCCCCAGATCCCTAATTTCTTTCTCTTTACTTAATGCGTTACCGCCTATGTGGTAATTTGTGGGCACATTGTTTTTGCCAAAGGGTATGACTATACACTTTTTGGCATTTAGCTTTAGACCATGGCTCTGGCACCAGTTATCCGTCTCTGTGAGACCTTTTTGAAGGATGTTTGTGTCAGCTGGAGAGTTCATTATGGCGCCTAGTTTGCAGTCGTCTGCGAACTTGGTGAGCCATAGTCCTCCCACGTTGGCCTGTACCTCGGAAAAGTATATACCGAACAAGAGCGGTCCCAGGACAGAACCTTGTGGGACGCCACTTGTGACCGGTTTCGAGTCTGACATGGCTCCAGCAACTCTCACTCTGTGGGTTCTGTCTTTGAGCCAGTTTGCGACCCATCTTGTGACACAGGGGTTTATATTTAAGCTGGATAGCTTATCTATGATGCCCGAGTGGGGTATTGTGTCAAATGCCTTTGCTAGGTCCAGATAGGCTGTGTGGACTACCTTCCCTTCATCTATGGCTTTGGTGACTGTTTCGAAGAAGTCAACCAGGTTCAAAAGGCAGGATCTGCCCTTGACGAAGCCGAACTGGGTAGGATCTAGTGTCTGCAGGTCCCCAATGTCTTTGTTTATAAGCTCCATGATGATCCTTTCCATAGCCTTGCAGACTAAGCTAGTCAGGCTTATGGGGCAATAGTTTCCAGGGTCCGTAAAGGCTCCACCTTTGTGGAGTGGGACCACTGTTGCTGTACGTCATTCTGTGGGCACATATCCTGTAGTGAGGCTGAGATTGTACAGCTGTTTTATTTGAGGGATTAGTTCTTCTTGGAGTTCATGTAGGACACAACCCAGGACGCCATCTGGTCCCATGGAAGCAGTGTTTTTTGCTTTGGAGAGGGCAGCCTTCACCTGAGCATCAGAGATGTTTGGGAGGCAGCCATCTGCCGGGATAGATACTTGCTCTTTTTTGGGGGGGGAGGGGGGGAGAAGTTTGCACTGAACCTGTCTGCCAGGATATTGGCGATGTCTGTGGGTTCAGTGTATTTTTTGTCATTTAGAATCAACTCAGGTACAGCAAGTCCATGAGGCAGACTTCTGCATGTCAAACAAAGCAGCATGCTTGATGACTGAATGGAAACTCTGAGGTATATAGCATGGCTTTCTTTGACTGGGGCAGCTAACTTATTTGCAAATTAAGTGGGTTTCACCAGCAGGCATCACAGTGGTTATCCAGACCACTTTCCTAGTAAATGCATAGGAATCTGTGAAGCTGTGGACAGTGAAGCAGATGAAAGTGAAACTGTGCCTGCAGAGGATTGGCATGTTTTGAGGGGTTTTTTTTCTGTGCACAGTCAGAACACATCAGCACATCATATCTAGCTAAATAATGTGGTTACAAAGCATGACTGGACTTGCTGTAGCTGAGTGGTTGTTTCGCTAAGTAAAATAGCTTGTGTTACTCTACACATTCAGCTATAGTACACTTGGCAAAAAAGTGGACTCAAATAATTGTGATTCAGACAGACAGCTTACCAACCTAAAATTCACTGATGCAGTTTCTACTGACTGCCTTTTTTCATAAATTGGACTGATAAAAGAAATCCAGGTGTGAGCCACATGTAATGAATGAGTGCATCCCAGAAGGGGGAGGGAAATTCCCATACTCTCATGCCCTTATATCAAGTATTCCATTTATTCTGAGGTGCAGCAATCTTAAAATAAACTGGTTAAGTGGGTGAGGGCTCACAGCCATCCAACATATACCCCAAGATTCAATAACACCTACACTAAGTGCACACTGTTCTAATCTGAACAGACAATATAGACATAACTCGCACCTTCTTTCTCCTAATTCAAGTTTTCCTACTGATATTCTTGCAGCTTTAAATATTGACAAGGATTCATAAAGATTACCACAAAGTGTGGACTACACATACACAGTGTAATCTTTCTGGGTGATTAGAAAGCACAAAAAATGTGATAAGAATTTTACTGAATACATATCATGTACACTTAGTGTAGGCTTTAATGAATCTGGCCCATAGTCCTACTTCTTTTACAACAGGATTTTATTAGTCATGGTTACAGAGAAATGCAGTTAGCAAACAATTTGAGAATGAATTAAGCGTCTGTCAAATGTCTTAAATATAAATAACCTTTTATGATCTTGTCACTCAGAACCTGTTAGCTTTATTGATTTTGAAGTTACGAACATAAAAATGACTAATGATCTTAAAACTTCAATTGCATATATTAAAGACCAGAAATCTATTAAAATGCTGACTGAGTGCTATACATACAACAATTTTTGACAGATTAATTACTGAAATTTATGAACATGTGTATTAAAATGCACTAAAGTGACCATCAACATCAATACATAAGACAACACTGAACTGTTTCATGGGATGCTGCCTGAATATGAGTATGATATGGCACAAGTAAAACTGACAAATATACTTTAACTGGTGAACTACACGCACTCAAGACCACTTAAAAAGACTAATGTTTCAACATAAGAATAGCACTGCAGTTTTCATATTGTAAAGCAGAGAAACATATAGCTAGCCTTATCTTCAGCAACCCCTCTTCTGCGTTAGCAATATTATTTCAGATCTAAGCCTCACCAAAGCCTTCTTATCACTTAGAGAACATACTACTTCAGGCAATATACTCTGGGGCTCTACTGTTTTCTCCATGAAGTAGTAATTTCTGTTGTTAGATTATAGCTGCAATCTATCTCTTCTCTGTTCCCTTGTCCTTCAAATCAGCTGGCTCCCAGCACATGTTGTGCTATTTAGTGATCCTTGCAATACCATAACAATGGGATCTCACTTATTAACTAATTCACTTTACAATATCACAAAGCACTATAGGACAGTCATACAAATGTCTGTGAAAAATCCAGTTATGAATGAGATATTGCACATGAGATATTCAGTTACTCACAAAGGTGTTCTCATGCACACTGTATTAGTATACCCTCAGAGGTGGAGAATACATCCTGCCACTCAATGATATACACCAATACAACTTGGCAGTGTGACCATGGCTAGGTGTATAACGAAAATGACAGTATTTCTATTAAGCTACCTGAATGATGACCTTTTACATTCATCACTTGCTCTGGTTGTTTCATGCAGTTGCACCGCGGAGAGTGCATGTTAAGTCCCTTTGTGATAACACTAGAAATATAGCACATTTTATTTGTTTAACATTTGTTCATTCATTTTCAGTAACCATTGCATAAGAAGCAAAGACCATCTCGGCAAATGGGCATAAGGCAGAAACTGGTGCTGTATGGGATTTTAGTCTACTACAGGAAAGGTAGATGTACACATGCCTAAAGGCAATTTGGATTAGCTGATAACAGGTCTTTTCAGTTGTTGTTGTGTCTTATAACAGGTGTTTTCAGTACATGGAGACAAACAAAGATCCCAGCTAAACCCATTCAAACTCATGTTGAAATGTAAATTCCACATAAGGTGGTCCCACAGGGAAACCACATGGAGACCCTAAGGTTGTGGGACTGCAGCACTGTGCCAGGCTATTAATACTACACCTTTTAAACGTAGTTGTAGAACACTGAATGATTCTACATAGTCATTATTTGTATATGACACGAATAACATCATACAGTCTGTCAACCCCATCAGCATGACAGCTGTTAAAGCAATGTGATGTACAAAGTAATTAATGTTCTCACTGTGCCTTTTACACCTTAAGGTGAATGCATTCATAGCAATCGCTGTCAAGGGAAAAGTTATTCAGGCATGTACCTTTCACTACATCTTACCCTGACTGCCATTCTCTGACTTTACAAGAAATTTTCTGATTAAAACAGTTTCATGGCAGTTTTACACTAACATCTCTGCGGTGAAGAAAAAGCTGTAAACTTAAGGAACAGACTGCAAGAAGATGGCTAATCTTTGATAACCCTTATGACTGATGCTATGGGCATTGGGACAACTTATTTTTTTAAGAGGAAAAAATTAACTTGTAAAAATGTAAACATTTAATTAAATAGCATGAGGTGATTAGGAATCAGATGCAATACATGGACACTGAAATTCAAATGGTTAGTTCCTTAGTCTTTGGGGATAGTGAGGGGAATTTAGATATTATAGAAAAGTTGTTTCTATGATTTCCAAAGAAGATTTGGACTTGTTTCCTCCAAGTAGTTCTAACCCCCAAAAAGAGCAAAAGAGTGATGAATGAGTCAAGTTTAGAAGAAGCTCCTTTAGAACAGTGTGCATTTGATTATTTAAAGACTAAGAAAAGGAGGACGTCCATTGAGAACTTAGGTTAGGTTAAGGAACAAGGCTTGGTCAATGGAGAAATAATGTTTTCTCATCGGTTGGTCCGCAGGATATTGAAGATCATACCCATGAGTATAGTATATAATAACACTAATGGAGATCTCCCTCATAAATCTGGTACAACAGTTGTTAAAGACTACACCTTTAGTACAGAGGGTAGAAGTAATGAATCTGGAAGCATATGCAGTGTGTCCATTCTGGTAATAGGTGACTATGTTGAGAGGGATTACAACTATCTTCCTCAGAATGATAAACAAATCATAATAGCTCCATCCCTCCCTGGTGCTAGGATGCCAGATATCAAGTATGGGAATTTTTAGACCGGTTAAAAGCAGGAGCCAATTCTCAGCCATAGCAGTCTGTGAAGGTAATAAAATTAACCTGAGCTGAGCTCTCTCCCCTCAGGCTGTCTCTCAATATGTATCCCAAACTGGCTCACCGCCAGCTATCACACAAGACCAAGTCCTAAAAGTGCTATCAATGGCTAGAAATACTACATCAACTGGACCTGACAATATCCCTGGGTGCATCTTAAATAGCATGAAGTCCATGATTTAGCCACAACACTGTTTAGTCTCAGCTTCCAAACATTTTTGTACCAAGTGAATGGAGAACAGCTACAGTCATTCCCCTACATAAGGGAGGGCCCTCCACAGTCCCAGACAATTACAGAACAGTAAGTCTGACCAGCCTCGTATGCAAAGCCATGGAAAGACTTATCATGGAACTAATAAATCAGGACACAGGGAACCTCGAAAGATTGGACCCATCTCAGTTTGGATTTGTCAAGGGCAAGCCATGCTTACTCAACCTGGTGGATTTTTTTGAAAAAGTCACCAAAGCAATGGATAAAGGCAAAAAGAGTACACACTGCATACCTCAACATGGCGAAAGCTTGACAAAATTCCTCACTTAGGCATAGTAGAAAATCAAAATAAACTTGGAACAAACCCCTATCTCACACAATGGATTGCCAACTGGCTCACAGCTAGGGACTAGGAAATCAAATAGTGCAAATTACCTCCACAAAGATACCAGCCACCAGGAGTCCTTCAGAGGTCTATGCTGGGAACTCTCCTGGTTGGCATCCACTTTTCTGAAGTAAAAGCCAATACCAAAGGGCTCTATCTGACTAAGTTTGCAGATGACTACAGGCTAAGAGCAGTCACTAAATCTCCAAATAACTAGGCCATCCTCAAGAAGGTTTATCCCAAATAAATAACTGGTGCTAAAAATTATGGACTGAAACTAAATGCCAAAAATACATTATTATATCCTTCTGGAAGTCATCTACCCCAGGGAACTATGACATTGACAATACGCCCCTAAGAGTTGATCCACTTGTTTGGGATTTGGGAACTTATGTGGACAATGATCTAACTTTTGACCTACATGTGACCATTGTTGTAAAAATATCCTACTATACTGCAGAGCTAATAAATAAAGGGATTGTGTCTAGATCTAGGGATGTCATTGTCCCCCCATTACTCAGCCCTCATTAGGCTAATTATATCTGTCCAGACACAAGCAGCAACCAAAATGCCCACAGAGCTACCTTGCTAAAATGATACAAGGCTTAACCAACATGTCTACATGGACTGACTCAAAGCCCTGTCACTATACTTGGTATCCTACAGACTACTAAGAGGTGACCTGTGTCTGGCATACAAGGCATTCTCCAACCCAATATTGACATATTCACTGCACATCAGCAAGTCAAATGTCATAACAAATACTTGGTCTAGGGATCTAAACCTCTTCTGCAACTTTAACAGAATGGTTAGGAGGGACAGTTATATCTTGCAGCGGATACCACTGTTCTGGAATCGATTCTCCATCCCTATAAAACAAAGTTCATCACTGTCCATATTCAAACACAGCTTGGATCTATGGATGGGAAACAGAAAATTTATGAAATACTAATGGACAGTGGCAACTCCTAACTGCTTTATCCCATGCATCAGTCCCCTCAAATTATCTATTGTATGATCACAGTTATTCTCATTAGGGGTAAAAACAATTATCAACTATGGGACGGCCAAGACCAATTTCTATCCAAACAGTTAATTCAAGCACAAAAATGGAAATTGGCTAAGCTTAAAATGGTCCACAAGGGCAGCAAGCCTAGTACTTACCTATGAACCTAAACTAAACGAGGTTTCTGAATTGAGAGTGATGTTTTAATATCTATGTTATTTTTCATAGATATTTTTCCAGCAGTTAAATACAGTTTGAAAGTTAGGAATGGTATTAGTTCCACAAATAGTAGCATTAGGACACTGGTGGTGATTTACTTCTGGAAATATAAGGTTGAGAGACATAATTATTTTGCTAAAGATAGACTCTTATTTGAGTTATTCTGTGAAAAAGATCTTGTGCCATAAGTTGTGTAAAATAAAGAATATTTTTAGAAGAGGAATGAATATCCCTTTAGAGAATACAGTCCATAATGTTTCTGATAGTGTTAACTTAATGGTTTTCAGTGCAAGAAACCTAAATAATAAATATGACAGAGGAGCATCTAATGCTACAAAAGGAGAGGGGAGAGGGGTGTATAATAACAGACTTGGCATAATGACAATTATCTACCATTAAACTTCTGAAAATGTCAAGAATTCCACAAGTATTCAAATGCTAATACAGGAGGAGGGGTTTCAATTTACATTATGAAGAAATTAAGGTGATCAGCTTGTGCTTAACAGTGGGATTTGTGAAATATTGTGTCTGGGATAAAGGCATAAAGTTGTTTATTATAGTTTTTTTATAGATCTGAATAGAACAATTGTTTATTATAGGTTTCTATACATCTCAGCTGCAAAAGAAGGAAGATTATAGATTATGGCTCATTGAATGAACTGAATAGATCGGTTCTAGGTAATTCAGATCCTGTGTCCCAGCTCAAAAAATAATTTCCTTAGTTATAGCCATTTGCTTACCCAGTATTTCTTTAGGGAAGTTTTAAAATCTGCCAACTCATTACACAACCAAAACATATGCTCCCAGTAACATATTTCCTCTTCATCATATCTCTAACAGTTGCTATCTACCTGAGGAAAAATTCTTTGAAGTCTGCTTGGAGTATAAAAATACCTGTGCAAATAATTCCAAAGCAAAGATTCTCAACCTTCTGGACTTTGCTGCATACTTGGAAGACATACATGTGTCCTCCCATTGTCTTCTTGTAAATTGCTTTTCCAGTCTATCTTCCCAATATTTTCTAACCTCCTCTAATTGATTTGTATAATTATCATGTAATCTTTTATGTGTGCTAATAATTATACCCTTTTAAACAGCAGCTTCTGTTCTAGAATTAACTAAAAACTCCAACACAGCAAGTCATTTGCTTAAGATGTCCCTGTGTCTTTCATTTTGCCTATACTCTGATATCAATTCCTGGTAGGGAAGGCAGTCTCTAGCCTGAAGTCCAAACATCTTATTGGCTTCATCCCAGTCTATTACCTTTCTATGTTTAGTTATTTGCTCCCAATACCTTGGCTTTTTTGCTGGTTTTCTCCAGTAAATTCCAGGCTCCTCTTGTCTATTTTCTGTACTCCAACTTTCAGTCATTCCTATTGGCAAAACTGTATTTCTCCATTCTCGTGTAGGCTTACTTCTTAGAATACTTTCTGCTACTTTGTGAATATAATATTCTATATGGTTAATATTAAGGATCTGCTTCCAAAATCCCCTTCTCTATTTCTTGTACCACCCCACTTCATCATCCCTTTCAGTTTTGAATAATAACCATCTGTTTGTGTCATTTATGTGAGCGTCAAATATGTAGCTCTAAAATATTCCTTCAAATCAGGTAATCCTGAACTAAACCACCTTGTCCTAGTAGAAGGATCAGCTTATCCCACTTAGCTTTCTCTGTATCAAGACCCACCAACAACAGTGGCATTTTCTTACATTCTTCTTCCCAATGGATTATCATTGTTCTATTAATATTATCAAATGTTTACCTCCTCTCCACAAAATCACATTGGTCCATATCTATCAATTTTGGCAATGCCTTTGCCATTGTTTTAGCTGGGCTACACGTACATTCTTTATAATCATGGTTTAAAATTGAAATGGGCCTATATGAAGCCTGGTCTGATGGGTCTTTACTCTCTTGGGGTAATATAGCCACCCATAGCTTTCTTCCAATTTAAATTTTGCATTTCCCTCAGCAAGAAAAACTCAGACTTTTCAAGATTAATTATACATCTCTGTGTAAAGATAGTCAGCAATGACAAAAAAACAAACAAACAAAAAAACAGCTAACAACTATACAGATGCATGAAGGAATCTTTGCAAATTTCACTAAGGGTAGGATGTACAGAATTCCCCTGGCTAACTGCCTTCAGTTGCAGACTTCATGCCCCCCACTTAGAACATTCGTTAATGGAAAAAAACTTTTTTGTGGCTTTCATCATTTTGTCTTTTTTTGTCCAGCTTATTTGCTTACAAAAACTTGATTATAGCTTAAGCCAAGGACATTAATCTAGACATCAGCTCTTGTAAAAGAAAGGGAAATATCATCTTAATTCTACATATAATATAATCAGCACAGTTTTATATCACAATCCCAACCCAGCAGCCCAAGATCACATTATATTAACTTACACTTGCTTCTGCCCAGCCTATCTGCTTTTGTTACACTGTAAAACCTATATAAAAGTACTTGTTTACTTCAATATATTTAAAACTTACAGCAGCCACTGAAACTACTCCCCCACATTTAAAATGCCCCTGACTGCACACTACAGAAAACTGCTTTAAATATATATAACATACAGTTAATATCATGAAATGTTTTATACAAACACTAATAAGAACAACATTTATTTTACTTTAGTTACTTCTTTTTCCCATTCAGTGTCCTAACAAACATTCATGAGTTACTATGGGTGGGCTGTAAAATATATACTCCACAAGTTTAACAAAGTCAACAAAAGTCCAGTCTTTTCTCAGCCTCTTTTTCTTGCAAAGCCATATTTCACAAATATTATCGATTAGATATTGTCTCTTATTTATTCACTAATTTCAGTATTGCTGGCCTTCTTTTTAATCATCTCCGTTCCCAACACCACACTCTGGTTCAAGTCCAAGGTACTCCTGATTAGTCTCTCAAGCATTTTACTTTGAAACATTTAGAAAATGTTTCACTAGCAAAGTCTCTCTATGAGCGTTACTGTCACAAGAATGAGAAGCACAGTCCACTTCTGCTTGCTGGCTCACCTTTTGTTGGATAAACTTTATTTCCTCCTTATCCTGTTCTGTATAAAAAAAAGTCTTTGATTATCCATGAAAAAATATGAATACAACAGCTTAACCTGCCTCTCGGCATTCCCTGATTGCTGGGATAAATGTGATTCTTTTCTGCCTGGTATACAGTGAACAATCATTTTCCACAAACACTCTGCTTTCTCCAATTTTTAATACTGTTCCCTTCTGCTGCATACACTAAATGTACCCTTTCAATTAATAAATTACACTGTGGAACACTAGACCATTTGCTTATCTGTGCTTTCATAAAACTAATACCGTCTGTTTCTTCCACATTATCTGGTAAAGTAGAACATAGAAGGGTTTCTCTGCACACACTGTCTTCTAACTCTACTACTTTTGAAACAGCTCTTCCTAAAAAGCCTTATACTCAAGCCATCTTTTTCTTCAACTTCTGATTGTTGCTCTTTTTATTTTCAATTTATCTGAACAGCTAACTAAAGTTTCTTCTATTTTTCCTACCTTTTATTTTAGTTGATATACTCTCTCAATTTTTCATTTATTTAATTGCCTCTGAGTACATTTGATTTACTTCTCTTCTAAATTACTGCAAGCAAATCTCTTATACCGAAGCTGAAGCCTAAACTGCTTTTTGCTAAACAGCTGCAAGATTATTTCCAGTCAGTGTTTTGTCTTCACTTTTTTGGGTGATTTTCTTTCATGTTCTCCAAATTTAATCTTTGCTGACATCCAGGCAGTGCACCTACTAGCCAGTAACTGAATTTTATCAAAGGTGGCAGTTTCACTGCCATTTTTTCTCAACTTCTGTTTTATAGGAGGTTACTAGGCTAATGACCCTACAAGCATAGCCAAGTACAACCCCTGCTCCCAAGAACATCAAGTTATTAACCGGAACTGAATCAACAACTATTGCCCCTGTCCAAGAGGGACACAGGTGAAACTCCTGGGGTGAATCTGCAGTTTCACATCCAATCATCCAAAATATGCTTAAACAGGGTCAACGAGGGGCTCTGCAACACCTAAATTGGACATTTTTTTTCCAGAGTAGAGGTAACCTTTCACACTGGGAAAGCTGAAATTAAGCTGATGATCAGTATGCAGCCATCTTGGAAGTTTGTATGTATACTGTTGTTACAGAGATTTAAACTCCGATATTTCCTTTGATGCCTGCATATCATCCCTTTCTATCCCCCAGCCTTCCCTCTATTTATTTATTTTATTTTATTTATTTATTTTACATTTGTTAACCGGGCTAGTCCAACTGGATACATGTCCATTTTCAGTGGAGGCCCGAGGAGAAAAGCTCCGAGTTTTCAAAACATTTAATGTTACAAGTAATTTAAAAACAACAATACAAAAATGTATAACAAAATGTTACAAGAACAAGATTTGTACATAGTAAAAAAAATGATTTGACTATTTTCCCACAAAAAAAACAATAAGTAAGTAAATCAAGAAAAGATGGGGATATAAGGTTACTACGGACATCTACAGGATAAGACAGGATTTGGAAAACAGGATTGGTGGTTAGATGGGATAGGTAGAGCTGGACAGAGTAGAAAGGTCAGAGAGTAATTATGATATAAGGATAAATTTTAACAGAGAAAAATTTGAGGGAGACATGGTAGAGCAGAGGACAAGGAAATGAAAAAGCAGATTAGTCAGGGTTATTTGCAGTAGGCACGTTCTTTTCAGCAATATCGTAACTCTTCTAAGCTTTCAACTCTCCCAGGATGAGTACCCCCCCCCATTAGTCTTATGTTATTAATTGCTTAAGTATGTCTCTTGCAATGTAATAACTAGTGCTTGCAATCATCTAGTTAAGTGCTAGAACTCTTTCCCTTTTTTGTTCTGTTCCATAAACCATTTACATTCAATGCCTTAATGTGTAGTCTAAATTCTTCCTTTATTTCTAATCCTCATAATTGTACCATC
Organism: Protopterus annectens; assembly: GCF_019279795.1. NCBI lineage: Eukaryota > Metazoa > Chordata > Ceratodontiformes > Protopteridae > Protopterus > Protopterus annectens. Next base: position 1,397,886,341 of record NC_056743.1, on the reverse strand, counting down.
TGTCTTTAACTTCTAGTCCTTACTTTTCTAAGTGCTTTAGGGACAAACTCCTTCACTATCCCTGCTGTGTTCCATATATCCAAAAGCTACACTCCCTCTCATTGAGAACTATATACATATGTACATATCTCTCCCTTCCTCAGAGCTACTTTCTCTCTGAATGGCTTGGCCCATGGTCTTTCATTATTACGACAGCACACTTAACTGGCAATCAGGTCCTCTGCTTCGTCTACTCCAGCTTCTTCTTTATCTTACTTATTTAACTGCCTTCCTATTTGAAATCTCTCTTCTGCTCTTTTTCTTCTATGTCATCCCCACATCTTCAGATTCTCTTCTCTTCTTTAATTCAACCTCTACACCCTCCCTTTCTCTTCCTTATTATTTCCCACTGCTCTTTTCCACTTTTCTGGCCATCACTTGTTTTCTACATGAATGGAATCACTCCCATTACACTACTTTCTTTTAGCTTTTCAACAGTTTTGTTCACCTTTCCTTTATTTGTTCCTTTTTTAATCTCATCACTGTCTGGCCTCCCCTGTAGAGATAGTACCACTCTTGTCATCATTTGTTTCTTCTCTGTTCCCTACTGTACCTTTACTTGGGTCTTTCTTTTAGTTTGTGCTATGTCCGATGTATTCCAATTATTTCTCCTTTAGTCTGCCCTTTATTATTCTGTGTTGCTCTTCATTTACTCACTTATGTCTCCTTTTACATTCTAATTGTTCTGTGTACACTACTTACTCTTTCTTTTATTCTTACATATGGGTGGGGGGACTTACTTCAGACTGTTTCTCAGATCCAATTACATCAGTTCAGCCAACTCCACCCCCTCAAATTTCATAGGTCAGTTCTCCCAAACGATCTTGGTCTCCAACCTAGCTTATTGATTTATAGTTATGCTATTTCACTCACTACTTTTCATTCCCCACATTTCACCTTCTTTTTCTTCCCAGCTTTCTACTTACAGATTCCTTTTATTAACTACATTCTTTCACTTCCTTTAATAGCAGTGTATGGCTGAACAGGACTAAATGTTGGTGCATATTCACTTGGTGACTGATTAAAAGAAAGAAGCCTTATTTAGTGTTGACATCGTCCCCTCTGCAATTCCAGGGATGTGGTTGGGTGAGCCTGCTAATTGCCAGACCTCATGACAGATCACTACTTGAGGTTGCTTCTTGATGAGCTCTTAACAGTCACAACTTTACTTTATAAATTTAGAGTACCCTTGCCCTAAGGATTTCATCTTGCTGTGTATGCCTCCTCGCAAAGGAAAAGAAAAAGAACACACAAAAAAAAAAAAACTCTTGTTCCCATTTGTCCATATATATCCTTATTTGTATAGATCTCTGTGCTCTTTACAGTGGTCTCTCTCTTCAATATTAAACGTCAGTTCAGCCTTTTCAATAGTCACATCCATTTCAACTCTGATTGGACTACTGATCTCCTTTCTTACGAGTTTTCTCCCTTTACCTCTCTCTCTCAGTTCTTAAGCACTTTGGTTTCCTTCCTTCTCATTTCTCTAATGATCTCTATTCTCTCTTTCAATCTTTGCTGCTTCACAAATAAAGGGAAGAACCCTCTTCTTTGATCCTTCAGAATGCTTGCTTCCATCTCCTTTCCCGAGGACTCCAGCTCCTTCTGTGCTCCTTCTCTGGTTCATTCTAATAGTTTGCTGGCTTCAGTAAAAAGCTGTTCACTGCCTTTTGGTCTGTGAACATTTTAACTATAAGTACCAGTCCGACACAGTTGCAGGTAAAATACACAAAACTTTAATAAAAATAAAAAGTAAAAGAGCAAGCGCTTTCACAGTATATTCCTACCGCTTCTTCAGACTGAATACTAAAGAACACCAGAGTCATTTAAATAGCACATCAATAAAAACAGTCAGCACCTCAATTAAGCATACAATAGTTAAAGTACCAGTACATAAAAACACAAACCTACATACCAGTGTCAATGTTTCAAGGGTCTGGCTTTCAAAAAAAGGTTTAAGGCAGACTACCCACTTATGTTCAGCGGATTCAGTCCGGTTCCTAATGCCCCCCCACCCAAACTCTCTGAAATGATCTCAAGCACTAGGAATCTAAAATGATGATCCGTCTCATAATTAATGGCATGTTTAGCTAGAGCATTAGTTTCTTTTCTATTTTTGATATCTCTTTGATCTTCTAAAATTCTATCTTTTAGCTGTCTATTGCTCATCACAACATAAAAAGCATGACATTTAATATAACTTAAGTAAACTATATTAGATGTTCTACAATCAGCATAAAAATTTGGCTCCAATTTAAAATTCACACCAGGATGTGCATATTCACAACCCATATAAATGAACTTACATGTTGTACAGTTTCTACACTGAAAAGTCCCTTTCCTATCTGATATCTTCTCCTTGTTATAGAGAGAGGTATTATAGCATAAGAGTCTTTTCAGTGACTTGTTCTTAAAAAAAATATGGAACTGTGTCTATAACATCTTTTATTTCATCCATGGTGCCAAGTATAGCCAAATTCCTCTTAATAATGTCACAAACACCCTGTACATCCGAAGAGTATGTTAGAGGAAATCTAATAACCTCTTGTCTATCTTTAACCACAGTGGTTCTAGTAATACCTCTATCTGCATAACAGGGTCTACATTTACCCTGTCTCTCTTTAAAGGCTTCTTTAATACACTCATTAAGATCTGTTTTTTTATACTCTCTGTTAAGAAACTCTATTTTCAGGGACTCTAATGCTGCTACCAGTAGTTCATCATCATGAAGCCTCATAGTTCTATATACTTGCCCCTTAATGGCATTTCGAGTGACATGTCTAGGATGCATACTGCTTCTATGCAACAGGTTAGTTTTGCTAGTAGGTTTCCTATAAATATTTGTGATCATATGTGTTAGTTCTGCTTTCCTGACCTTGACGTCAAGAAATTCAATTTTATCACATGAAAATTTATACATAGACCTTAAAAAAACAGTTGATTGTTGCAAGTGATCTATAAAATCTACCAGGCATTCTGCTGCCTCTTTCCATAGCAGAAAGACATCAGCCACAAATCTGGAATACCACAAAATATGACCAGAAAAGCCATCAGCTTGTAGTAGTACATCCCTCTCCCATTGTACTAGTACCAGGTTGGCATAGCTGTTGGCACAAGCTGTGCCCATAGCTACGCCAACCTTCTGTGCAAAAATTGTTCTTCAGATAGGAACACATTGTTCTCTAATACAAGTTCTAATAGTGCACACAATAATTCAATTTTAGCAGTGGAAAAATAAGCCTGGTAATGCAAGCATATGTAGTCTCATCACATAATTTACCAATTTGTTCTACATACAAGTTCCTATCCAGGATCACTATTCCACCTCCTTTGTCTGCCGGTCTAATCTGTATAGATTTCAAGTCTCTCAATTCAGTTAAGGCAATATGCTCTTCTTTAGTCATGTTATGAAACCTGCTCTTATTCTTACATTCAAACTCATCCCTTAACTGCTTTTCACATAACTCAACAAACATTTCTATTCTTGTATTAGCTGGTGGAATAAATGTACTAGGTTTCTTAAAACAGTCCAAATGGTTATTGCTAGTATCTTTTAAACATTGTTTTCAATGTCAAAGTTCTACCAAGTCCATAGTTAATGGGATTATAGAAAAAGTATCATTTTTTATATTTGACTTGTTAATGACTGGTATGATCAATGAGAAACTGTTTCACTTTCAATTTTTATTGAAAAAAAACCTGCATCCCTTACTTGATACATATGATGGTTTTGAAAGACACTAGCAACTTTTTGCAGAAGTTGTATATGGCTACTTCCGACCTGGATACTGAATATCTCCTAGTGACGATGATTCCTAATCAATGGGGCATAGAAAATATCAGGAAGTTTATGTGCACCAATTGCTGTTTTTCCACTGCTAAAATTGAATTATTGTGTGCACTATTAGAACTTGTATTAGAGAACAATGTGTTCCATTTTAAGAACATTTGTTTTGCACAGATGTTTGACGTAGCTATGGGCACAGCTTGTGCCCACAGCTACGCCAATCTGGTACTAGTACAATGGGAGAGGGATGTACTACTACAAGCTGATGGCGTTTCTGATCATATTTTGTGGTTTTCTGGACTTGTGGACGATGTCTTTCTGCTATGGAAAGGGACACCAGAATATCTGGTAGATTTTATAGATTACTTGCAACAATCAACTGTTTTTTTTTAAGGTTTACATATAAATTTGCATGTGATGAAATTGAATTTCTTGATGTCAAGGTCAAGAAAGCAGAACTAACGCATATGGTCACAACTATTTATAGAAAACCTACTAGGAAAAATAACCTGTTGCATAGAAGCAGTATGCATCCTAGACATGTCACTTGAAATGCCATTAAGGGGCAAGTATATAGAACTATGAGGCTTCATAATGATGAAGAACTACTGGTAGCAGCATTACAGTCCCTGAAAATGGAGTTTCTTAACAGAGGGTATAAAGAAGCAGATCTCAATGAGTGTATTAAAGAAGCCTTTAAAGCGAGAGAGGGTAAATGTAGACCCTGTTATGCAGATAGAGATATTACTGGAACCTCTGAGGTTAAAGATAGACAAGAGGTTATTAGATTTCCTCTAACATACTCTTCGGATGTACAGGGTGTTTTGTGACATTATTAAGAGGAATTTGGCTATACTTGACACCATGGATGAACTAAATGTTACATTCACAGTTCCACATTATTATTTAAGAACAAGTCACTGAAAAGACTCATACTATAATACCTCTCTCTATAACAAGGAGAAGATATCAGATAGGAAAGGGACTTTTCGGTGTAGAAATTGTACAGCATGTAAGTTTATTCATACAGGTTGCAAATATGTACATCCTGGTATGAATTTTAAATTGAAAACCAATTTTTATGCTGATTGCAGGACATCTAATAAAGTTTACTTTAGTTACTGTATTAAATGTCATGCTTTTTATGTTGGGATGAGCAATAGACAACTAAAAGATAGAATTTTAGAACACCAAAGAGACATCAAAAGGGACGGAGCCTAAGACAGGAAAAAATATTCTTTTTTTTTCTTCAAAGTATAAAATCTTACAGATAAAGGACTAATTTACATAATTAGAAACTTTGGTGAAGTTTTACAAATAATTTCCTGTCAAAAAGCTTGGAGATATATTCACTTGTTAAAATGAGCAACTCAAGGATTTCTCACCAGGATGCTGCCTTAAAGAAGGAACTACAACAGATGGCATCTACCCTGCAGGAGTTGTCTTTGAAGTTGGATGATTTTAAAGAGAACCTAGAAAATCCTAAAATAAGCAATCAAAAACAGGCTGACACCCTCAAGGAAATGCTACAACAACACCAGACAAGAATAACAGGAATAGAGGTTTCATTAAATGACTTAGAAAGCAGACATAAGGAAGAGGAAACACAGAAAGAACTGCTTCTTAAACAAAACAATTGGTTGGTTAATAAAGTAGATGACTTGGAAAATAGGGAGAGGAGAAATAACATCAGGATTTTTGGATTACCTGAAAATGCAGAAGGTGAGGATATTATTTCCTTTTTATCAAGCTGGATCCCTGATTTTTTAAATGTAAAAGAAGGGCTTTCCTTTGGTAATGAAAGGGCACACAGGGCTCTTGGGAAACCTGCCACTAACTCAAACTCTCTTCCTAGGTCAATAATTATCAAATTTCTTTCATACTTTGACAAGGAACTGATTTTAAGATCTGCTTGGAGGAAGGCACCTCTAAAATATAAACAGAGCCTGATAAGATTTGATAACAACTATTCATCTAGAATAATGGAACAAAGGAAAAAAGTGTGGCCAATGATAAAGTTTCTGAAACAAAATAACATCAAGGCACAACTTGCATATCCAGCTAAGATAAGAATACTGTATGCCAACAAGATGAGGGTTTTTATTGACTTAGAGAATACCTCTTCATTTATTAAAACTAATAATGTGATTACTTTACCAGAAGATATGGATTAGATGTCACCTTCTCTCAAGAGAACAAAAGAAACAAATGTCTGGACAGATGTCAAAAAGAAGAAGCAAAAGACTGATACTGTTACAGCCCAAATCTCTCAAAGCATCTACTATGATATGAATTGTTTTAACATTACTTTAAAGGACCAATTTTACTGCTTGGAATTTTAAAACAAAGGTAACTTAACTACTGGAATCTTTATCTATATTTTTTTGAAAATAGATGACACATGAGTTTTCACATTACCTCAGGTATGTAAAACAGGGTTCTTTTCTTTCACAGAAGGAGGGTTATATAGCACATAAAATATTTATATTGTAAATCAACATACATAGTATATGTGCATTTTCTCTTAATTTTTCTCTTTTCTTTCTCTCTCTCCTCTCTTTTCTCATTATTTATTTTAACTGCATCTTGTCTCCCTTTCTAAATGCTGTCATATTTACTATACTAATATAGTCTGTATATATTTAATAACTCACTATCTATACATAGATAAATAAATAATAGTCTAAAATAATCTAGTTTTAAGGAAGACTAATTGGAATAGTAAAATTAATTATTACAATATTTATTAGATTAATGATAGTCACTGTTATGCTTACTGGGATTGGGGACATGTTCGTGATTAACTCTGAAATGTTCCATTCATGTACATATGTCCTTTGAATTATTTACTTTTAGTATTAAATATATAAAAAAAGGAGGGAAAAATGTACTGTTGGTTAAGAGAAGTGAAGCTTTCTTCACATTCGATTTGCATTGCCATAGCAACAGTAAGCAATTGCTGCAGTTTCTAAGGACACTGTGAACCTGCGAAGTGCATTTAGCCTCACAGATAACAAATAATAAGAAAAGGTAATGTTGTTTTGTATTAAAATGAAAAACAGCCTAAGCAAGGTAAAATAAATACATAATAGGACTATTTATAAGTATTTTATGATTTATCCTCATAGGATTACATATTCCTGGAAACACAACTGAAATGTTCCCAAACTACATGTGCACTTAAATGTAGCTGCTTTATTAAAAAGTATTACTCCATTTAACATGCTGATTTCACAAGCTGTCTGCCCTGTAAAAATTACATTTTATATGTTACTTGAAAGTGTCAGTCTCTAGTGCACATGAAAATATACATATTACATTTTGCAACATGTTATCTTTGCAGTTACCTCACACTCTGTACAAACTCACTTGGTAACTAACTGATAGCTATTCATTTAAAATAACAGTTTAAATATTAAATGTGTCCTTGAAATGCTATTGGAATTTTGACAAAACATAATCTGAACTGTAAAATGAACGACTAGAAAGAAGTGAAGTAATGCACAGATTTCAAAGACAGTTCTTGACACTATGGTATATGTAAAAATGTATATTCACACGTTGTTGTTGTTGTTGGAAGTATTGAAATGTTTTAGTCTTCCAGTTAAAATAGCTCACTGTCAACATTTTATGATATCAGAAAGTTTAAAGTGCTATGAAATTACTATTCTTTGTCTTTATAATGATTATTAGACAGATGTTTGACTCTGCTTTGTTTAATGAATTGTGACATGTTTATGAGGAAAAGTGGACTCAATTACTCACATTGAACTACACAATCCTGGAAACTCAACTGAAATGTCCCCAAATTATTTGTGAATTTAAATGAAACTGCCTGATTAATAAGCATACTTTACTTTAACAACCTGAATCCATAAGCTATATGCTCTATATATGCTACATTATATATGTCACTTGCATATGACAGTCTCTAGACCACACAAAAAAATACATATTATTTTTGCAACATGCTATATTTGCACCAACCATAGATTCTAAACTAACTCAATTGGCAACTGACAAGTTATTTATTTGAAACATCAGTCTAAATATTAATTGTGCCCTTGAAATATTGTTACCATTTTGACAAAAAAAAAGCAAAGTTCAAAGGACAAAACCACCACCATAACAGGTACAAACATGCAAAATCTGAAGGCAATGCTACTCAATGCTAGAAGTCTAAACCTCAAAATGCACTCTCTTGAGGCACTCCTAAAAATGGAGAACATCGATATCTGTGCAGTAACTGAGACCTGGTTCAAGGCTCCAGAGAGCACCCCTGCAATACCAGGTTACAACTCTTACCACACTTTCCGGCCACCAAACCAGGACCGAAACACTAAAGGTGGAGGAGTGTCCATATTCACCAAAGATATTCACACCACCAGGCTAGTTGCCCAACACAATGCGTCTGAAATTCTCCAGGTGCAACTAACACTAGGTAAGACTGCAATCCAAATTGTAGCTTGCTACAGATCCCCCACCATGCCCCAAGATTCTCACTACACCTTTCTAAACATACTGGAAAATATTAAGATAGAACCAAACACCCTAATACTGGGTGATTTTAAGTACCCTGCCATTAACTAGGAAAACTACTCGTGTACCAACACCTTTGCCCAACGGTTCTTGGAATACATAAATTCCAATGCCCTGGATTAACTAATCCATAGTTCTACCAGGGGCTCCAATATCCTAGACCTGGTCATTACCAACATGGGAAATCGATGCTCCACACCTATGGTCACCCCCTCGTTAGTCAAGTCTGACCATAAGCTAATCACCCTTAACATCCACATCCCACCCCAACCCCCCCCCCCCCCCCAGTAAGGAAACCTCCATAAAAAACTTCTCCAAAGCCAACTTCATGCTACTCAAGTCAGAAGTGACAAACTTCATGACACCCATGCAGACGGGAACTGAAAGTTTGACTGCTGAATCCTACACTAAGGCACTGTATGAGCACATCCACTCATGCATGAATCGTGCCATCTCAAAAAGAACCAAGATGCTCTCCTCCAAAAAAAGGAAGCCAATCTGGTGGTCCCCTGCCATAAACTAACTTTACAACAAAAGGAAGAAACTGTTGCAGAAAAGAGGAAAATCCCAGGATGCAAAAAACTCCCTTACCAGCCTCAGTAAGAAACTGAGATCCCTCATAAAATCCTCCAAAGCTAGTTACGAAAATAAAATTGCCAAAGATTCCAAAGACAACCATAAGGCATTCTATAACTATGTCAAAAATCTAAATGGCAATACTCAGATCTGATCTGAGCTAAAACAGAATGGCATTAAATATACTGATCCCGAGGATATTGCCAATATCCTGGCAGATCGATTCAGTGCCAACTTTACCCCCCTCTCACCCCCTAAACTGCCCATCTCAATACCAGAAGATTGCCAAATTCCGGTAATAACGGCCACACAGGTAAAAATGCACTCTCCAAAGCTAAGAATACAGCATCCATGGGACCAGATGACATCCCGGGCTGTGTACTACATGAACTACAATATGAACTGACATCTCACCTAAGTGTCATGTTTAATCATAGCCTCACCTCAGGTTTCGTGCCCACTGAGTGGAGCAGAGCTACAGTTATCCCACTCCACAAGGGGGGATCCACCTTGGATCCCGGAAAGTACCGTCCCATCAGTCTGACGAGCCTCATCTGCAAGGCCATGGAGCGTATTATCATGGAACTTATAAACAAAGACATTGGCAACCTTCAAACACTGGACCCCATCCAGTTTGGGTTCGTGAAGGGCCGGTCTTGTCTCCTGAACCTGATTGACTTATTTGAATCAGTCTCCAGAACCATGGACAAGGGTAAGGTGGTCCACACAGCCTATCTAGACCTCGCCAAGGCCTTTGATACCATCCCTCACTCTGGAATCCTAGATAAACTTACTAAGCTGGGCATTAATCCCTACGTCACCCAATGGGTTGCCAACAGGCTTACTGACAGAACTCACACTGTAAAAGTAGCCGACTTCAAATCCAGCTCCAGACAAGTGACAAGTGGAGTACCTCAGGGTTCAATCCTGGGACCGCTCTTGTTTGGCATCTACTTCTCTGAAGTACAGGCCAACACTAAGGGACTCTGGCTAACAAAGTTCGCAGATGACTGCAAACTGGGAGCCATTATTAAATCCCCAAATGATGTGGATACTCTACACAAGGGCCTTATAGAAACAGATGCTTGGTGCCAGAGCCATGGGCTCAAGCTCAGTGCCTAGAAATGTATAGTTATCCCCTTTGGGAAAAAACATGTACCCATGAATTATCACATAGGTGGCAGTACACTAAACACCGAAAGTGTGATAAGAGACTTAGGGACACAGGTGGACAGTGGTCTCACCTTCGATAACCACATTGTCACAACAGTCAGGAAATCCATCTATGTGGCACAACTCATCACTAAGGGCTTTTCATCTAGAAAAAAGGAGGCCATTGTCTCACTGTACTCATCCCTTATTAGACCCATTATAGAATACAACGCCCCATTTGGTATGTACCTCTCAAGACATCTACAACAACTGGAAAGGCCGCAGAAATACCTCACTAAAAGAATCACAGGCCTAAAGCAGATGCCCTATGCTGACCGCCTTAAAAAACTCCAGCTATACTCTGTCGCATATCGTCTACTCAGAGGCAATCTCTGCTTAACATACAAGGCCATGTCCAGAGCTGTTGGACATGCTACACTTAAAGAAATCCCAATCCCTCAGACCCACACACTCCAGGGATCTAACCCTTGTCATCACAATAAACAAAACATGCTGGAGGGATAGGTTCCTGACCCAGAGACTCCCCAGACTCTGGAATAGACTGCCCATACATGTCAAGCTGAGTGCTTCTTTGGCCCTCTTCAAAAGGAACCTTGACGATTGGATGGGAGAAAGGAAATTCACCCTGGGGATCACGTCAGTCGCCCTGCTAGACAAGGGTCCAGGGAAGTAAACAGTGTGGGAAGAAAAGCCAGTGAATTGTTATGGCTAGGCTTGTATAGGCCCTAGGGATGATAGCCTAGTACCAGCCTATGAACCTATGAATGATTTGAAGAAGTGAAGTATTGTACAGATTTCAGACAGCTATTGACACTACGATATAAGTAGAAATGTATACATGCAAGGAAAAATTTAAATGCTTTATACTTTTAATTAAAATAGCTTATTGTTAACTTTTTGCTTTATTAGAAAATTTAAAGAGCTAGGAAATTATTTCTAATTTGTCTTTATAATGTTTACTAAAGTGGTTAGTCACTGACTTGTTTTAATGGACTGCGCATGATGTACAAGATGGACTACTGAATGTTATTTCTGTTTACCTATGTTTGCTGAATTTCTTTTATTAGTACTGATTTGAAACAAGGGAAAGAAAGGGAAGGGAAATCTGTTTTTGGTCAATGGAGGAGAGGCTTAAGAGTATTCTAACTGCCCCCAAGAACTCTCTAAGATGCTCTAAATACTATTTGATTAATACTTACCTAAGGTAAGTCTTGATTACCATACAGGTGCCTTCACATTCATTCTAGACCTGATGTGATTACCCATTCTGGAAGCAGGAGGTGCCCTATGCAGGATGGGAATTGTCAGGGTGATCATAGTTCATTCTTAGACTCTGCTTTGTAAATCTATACATATGTAAAAGCACTGCACACTAGAATGTAGGGTGCCTCTACTCTGAGTCAGGATACCACTGATAAGCCATGTCTTTTCATAAGTGTAAGTTGAAGTTGGTGAGCTGAAGAGTGGGAAAGTAAAGGAAGACAATACACCTACAGTAAATTCATATTTCATTGGTAATCACTCATAGTCTCCTGCAGAGTCCTTTTAGTCAAATTATTTTAGTAATAATCTATTGGTTGTTGGCTTATTTAGTGTATGCTCCTCTGTTGCATTTAATTTATCCAAAATGACATATCTGACATGTTTGGGATCTCTTAAGGGTAACTAAATATTAGATATTTTCTAAGTCAACATAATAATTGTTTACACTACTAACATTCCATCCTGATATATAAAATACTATAGAACAATAACAAAATAATATAGAATTTCATATCTATTTTAAGAAAATTCTCCATATAATAATTTAACATATGGAGCTCAGTTGATATTGTTGGTTAAAGGTATGAGTGATAATCCAATATATCTATCTTTATCTACTGGATTAGGAATGACTTTCATTTCATGTTTAATGGGAAATTAATATTTACTTGTATTTGATACTTTAGAATTGATGTTTTATAGAAGTACTAAGCCTGACCAGAATTTTACCCTACTTGTATTTAAAGAAGAAAGAACATTAAATTACACTCCCATGTTTACACACATAAAAATAACAGTTAATGTTATCAGAGAATATGGTATAACTACTATAATCACACTAAAAAAAAAAAGAAGCAAAATGTTTCTTCCAACAACAACTTGAAATGGATTTAACATTCTTATCATTAAATACTAATAGGTTCATAGGTAGATACTAGGCTATTGGCCCTAGGGCCTATATAAGCCTAGCCAAATGGTACCCAAGCTTTTGCCACCTAAGAAAATTATTTTCCTGTGCCCCTGTCAAGCAGAGCCACAGAAGTTATTCCCGGGGTGAATTTCCCATCTCCCATCCAATCATCAAGAACTTTCTTGAAGAGTGCTAATGAGGAGCTTTGTTTGATACAGATAGGTAGTTTGTTCCAGAGTATGGGAAGTCTCTTTGACAGGAATCTATCCCTCCAGCATGTTCTGTTTATTGTGGTGATAAGGTTTAGGTCCCTAGAGCGTGTAGCCCGGAGTGATTGGGATTTTTTTACGTGGAGCATGTCCAACAGCTCTGAGTTTGACATAGCTTTGTATGTTAGGCAGTGATCGCCCCTGAGCAGGCGATATGCGACAGAGTAAGGCTGGAGTCTTTTGAGACGGTCTGCGTAGGGCATCTGTTTGAGGTAATCCTCTTTGTGAGGTATTTCTGTGGTCTTTCCAGTTGTTGTAGATGTCTTGTGAGGTACATAACAAAAGGGGCGTTGTACTCTATAATGGGTCTAATGAGTGAAGAGTAGAGGGGAACAATTACCTCTTTTTTCATGGATGAAAAACCTTTTGTGATGAGGTGTGCCACATAGAAGGATTTCCTGACTACTGTGGCAATGTGATTATCAAAGAAGAGACTACTGTCCACCTGTGTCCCAAGGTCTCATCACACTTTTGGTGTTAAGTAGACTACCGCCTATGTGGTAGTTCATGGGTACAGAGTTTTTACCAAAAGGGATGACAGTGCACTTTTTGGCATTGAGCTTGAGGCCATGGCTTTGACACCAGGCATCTGTCTCAGTGAGGCCCTTTTGTAGGATGCCCACATCGTTAGGAGTTTTGATTATGGCTCCTAGTTTGCAGTCATCTGCGAACTTTGTTAGCCAAAGACATTCTGTGTTAGCCTGTACTTCAGAGAAGTAGATACCAAACAGGAGAGGACCTAGGACTGAACCCTGTGGTACTCCACTTGTCACTGGTCTGAAGTTGGATTTACAGTCTGCTACTTTCACAGTCTGGGTTCTGTCAGTGAACCAGTTGGCAACCCATCTTGTGACATAGGGATTTATACCTAGTTTAGTGAGTTTGTCTATAATTCCAGAGTGGGGGATGGTGTCGAAAGCCTTGGCGAGATGTAGATAGACTGTGTGAACTACATTACCCTCATCTATGGCTTTGATGACCCGCTTCAGAGAAGTCTATCAGGTATAGGAGACATGATCTGCCTTTTAGAAACCTGAACTGGGTAAGGTCCAGAGTTTGGAGATTACCAATGTCACTGTTTATAAGTTCCATGATGATACGCTCCATAGCCTTGCAGACCAGGCTCATCAGGCTAATGGGGCAGTAGTTCCCGGGGTCTGTGGTGGCTCCCCCTTTGTGAAGTGGGATAACCGTTGCTGTGCACCATTCAGTGGGCACAAAGCATGAGGTGAGGCTATGATTGAACATGGTACTTAGGTAGGGTGCCAGTTTGTTCTGTAGTTCATGTAGAACGCAGCCTGGGATGTTGTCAGGTCCCATGGATGCTGTGTTCTTGGCTTTGTAGAGTGTGTTTTTTATCTGTGCAGCCGTGATTACAGGTACTTTGCATTCTTCCGATCTAGAGATGGGCCCTTTAGGGGATGAGAGAGGGGTAAAGTAAAGCACTGAACCTATCTGCCAGGATGTTGGCAATATCAGTTGGTTCTGTATATTTAGTGCCATTGTGCTGTAACTCAGAGCAGATCTGAGTGTGGCCATTGAGATTCTTGACACAGCTATAGAATGCTTTGTGGCTGTCTTTAGAATCAGTGGCGATTTTGTTTTCGTAACTAGTTTTGCAGGATTTTATGAGGGATCTCAGCTTCTTACTGAGGCTGACCACGGAGCTCCTCCAATAATGGGATTTTACTCTTTTTTGCAACAGTTTCTTTCTTCTGTTGTAGAGTTTGTTTATAGCAGGGGACCACCAGATTGGCTTCCTTTTTTTGGAGGATAGCATCTTGGTTCTGTTAGGGATTGCACGATCCATGCACTCGTGTAAGTGCTTAGAAAGTGCAATTGTATAGGATTCAGCAGTCGTATCTCTATTGTCCATCAGCATGGGTGTCATGAAGTTTGCCACTTCTGTCTTAAGAAGCGTGAAGTTGGCTTTGGAGAAGTTTTTACGGTGGCTTCCCTAACGGGGGGTGGGGCTGGGATGTGGATGTCTAGGGTGATTTGCTTGTGGTCGGATCTGACCAACGAGGAATTGACCTCTGGTGTGGAACACCGGTTGCCCATGTTGGTAATGACCAGGTCTAGGATATTGCTGCCCCTGATGGGGGTGTGGATAAGTTGATCCAAGGCATTGGAATTTATGAATTCCAGAAAACATTGAGCACAAGAGTTTGTACATGAATAGTTTTCCCAGTTAATGGTGGGATAGTTGAAATTGCTCATTATTAGAGTGTTAGATTGTACCCTAATATTTTCCAGTGTATCAAGAAATGAGGAGTGGGAATCTTGGGGCATGGTGGGGGATATGTAGCAAGCTACAATTTGCATTGCTGTCTTGCCTAGAGTTAGTTGCACTTGGATAATCTCAGATGCATTATGCTGAGCAACTAGCCTGGAGGTGTGGATATCCTTAATGAATATAGACATGCCTCCACCTTTAGTGCTTCGGTCCAGGTTAGGTGGCCTAAAGGTGTGGTATGAATTATAGCCTGGTAATGCAGGAGTGCTCTCTGGAGCCTTTAATGGCTTAAATAATGCAAATAAAAGGTCAAACTTACTAAAATATTTAAATCTAAATAAGGCACAAGTAGTATTTCTCCAGGAAATGCATTTTAAGACTAATGATAGCTTTACTTGGGACCCTAAGGACTACACAGTCTTAGCTCAATCCTCGTATAGAACAAAGGCAAAAGGAGTATCAATTCTCTGGGAGAAAAACATAATCATATATATATATATATATATATATATATATATATATATATATATATAAAATCAGTAAATATGAAGACAAAGAAGGTCTACTAACATTTGTTATAATTAAATTTAATAACAGAATATGGACCTTAGCTAATCTATATTGGTTCCCAGGAATTGGAGCAGGAATGGTTAAAAAACACCTAGATTTTATTTCCAACAATTATAAAGGAAATCTTATACTGGGAGGAGACTTTAATTGTACCTTAGAAGCTTCTGAATTCACCAAGAAGTCTTTTCGCATAGCAACTATTTCAAAATCCTTAAAAAGATGAATTGATTAATTTCATTTAATAGACACTTTTAAAGGAAAAGATGATAAATCCTTATTATTTTCCCATAACGACTACAGATTTGGAACACAAACCAGAATAGACAAATTATTCGTAGTTCAAGATTTACAAACAAAAATCCTCAACTTCTCAATAGTTCCATGCCCCTTCTTAGATCATGACTCTCTGATAATGAAGCTCCAAATAGAGTTTAAACCTTTAATCCTCTCAACTAGAATTCCATCATATATCACGAAAATTAAAGAATTCAGACTCTGGATGTTGTCAGAACTACAATTATTTCTTAAAATCAATAATACAACAGAAATCAGTAGAGTCATGGTTTGGGACTCATTAAAAGCATATTCATTTGGTAAGACCCTTAGCTGGTACAAAAACAAAGTTAAAGAGTGGGAATCTGAATCATTAGACTTGCAAGCCAGACTCTTGACAGCAAAATCTAAAAAAAAAAAAACAGAATTGTCCAGAAGTCAAAAAAGAAATAGAGGAATTAAATAAAAAATATAATGCAATTCTAACACACAAAACTTGTCTAGCCTTGGAAAAATTAAAAATAAACTCATTAGCCACCTCAACCAGATATCTACATAACTTATATCTACAAGAATTAAAATACAATCTAAAGCAAATAACATTAGTAGTATATACCATGAAAAGAAAGGGGAAAAAAGTATCAGATATAGGAGACATCCTTGAAGCATTTTGGTTCCATTATATGGAACACTTCAAAAACATAGATACAAACCTTATCAATATAAAAAAAAATCCAGAAAACTTAAAACTAGACCTACAAAAACCTATATCCTACAAAGAAATTGTTGACAAGATAAAAGAAAGTAAATCTAACATAGCTCCTGGAACAGATGGTATAATTACGGAAATTTACAAACTCTTCCCTTCAACAGTAATCTCCCTTTTTCATAAACTTTGCTAGAAGTCCAGTCAGAAGCAAAAATACCACCCTCATGGAAGTATTCTGTCATAACACCAATTCTAAAAGATAATAAACCATCAGACCTTTGCACCTCATACAGACCTATATCATTATTTATTTTATTTATTTTACATTTGTTAACCGGGCTAGTCTAGCTGGATATATGTCCATTTTCAGTAGAGGCCCGGGGAGAAAAACTCCACACATAAAACAATACAAAGAGACATATTAATAAAAAAAAAATTTTAAGTACAATAAGAATATACATTTAGTAATAAGAACAACAAATACCTAAGGCACTCACAAAAAAATTATACCAGGTCAGTAGAAGCATCACAATTAAAAAGCTAAAGATTAGCAATTAGTTTTCAATAAACTGTCGGAGAGAAAGAAGTAAAGCAGGAGATTTGAAGGGATTAATGTAGTAATACAAGAGAGGAAAAGAGAG
The DNA here is from genome assembly GCF_019279795.1 of Protopterus annectens. Classification (NCBI taxonomy): domain Eukaryota; kingdom Metazoa; phylum Chordata; order Ceratodontiformes; family Protopteridae; genus Protopterus; species Protopterus annectens. The sequence goes on along the minus strand of NC_056743.1, from coordinate 1,397,869,359 downwards.
AGAAACAATAGTCTAGTAAGGAGATGAAGTAGGAAGATAGAAGAGAGGGCAGGGGAGAGAAAAGGAGGAGTGAGTCAGAGCATAAGAGGAGAGCAACAGGGCAAGAAAAAAGAAAGTATATGTATAGCTAGTGAGCACAGTATATAGTTATAGTAGAGTAGGGGGAGTGAAGAAGGTTAGTCAGGAGTCCTACAGGAACAAAGCCAGTGGTTTTGGAAGTACAGTTTGATTTTTTGTTTGAAGAGTGGTAAGGAGGAGATTAGAGTGATATCAGTGGGTAGCAGATTCCATGTCCTACCTACAGTATTAGTGAAAAGAGAGTCACCAGCTAAGTTATGGGATTTTACAGATTTGGTCATGAGTTTGGAAGAAGATCGAAGGGAGGTAAGATTGTTATAAGGGATTAAAAGTTGAGAAAGTATTGGGGTGTTATCAGGTTGGTAAAGTATCTTATGGGCAATAGTAAGTTGTGAGATCATAAGACAGTTTTGTAGCTCTAGCCAGCCTAGGAGTTTTAGGTTATGACAGTGATGTGTTCTGAAAGGGTTACTGGTGGCAAAGCGAGCAATGCTATTGTAACAAGTTGCTAGTTTATTTAGGTTAGCTTTCTTAAGGTTAGTGAAATAGGTGAGGCGTAAAAGAGAGTAGATATCAGATGGGAGTGGGCGATAGTAGCTCTGGTAGAAGGTGTAAGAAATGGTTTAATACGGTATAATGATCCTATTTTTTTGTTAACTGTTTTGATGATGTTATTGATGTGTTGATCAAAAGTGAGATTGTTATCAATGGTTATTCCTAGCAGCTTAGTTGTCATGTCAGGAGAGATGACAGTGGTGTCATTAGACAGGATGTTGAAGTTTAATGGGGAGGCTCGAGTGGTAGGAGTGAAAAGGAGAAGTTTAGTTTTTTTAGCATTGAGGAGAAGGTACCGTCTAGTAAACCAAGTTTCTACTGTGTTGAAGGTAGTTTGAGTTAGAGAGAGTAGCTCTGAAGAGGTAGATGCTGAACAAATAATAGTGGAGTCGTCAGTGTAATGGATGCAGGTAGCTTGAGGGATTACAGTGTTAAGATCGTTTATGTAAAGGGAGAAGAGAAGCGGCCCAGGAATGGACCCCTGTGGGACTCCAATAGAAACAGGCAATAAGGAAGAGATATGATTGTCCCAAAGAACGGCTTAATGTCTGTTGCTTAGATAAGAAGTAAACCATTTTATAGCCAGGTTATCAAATGAGAGGGATTCAAGGATGTTAATAAGGGAAGAGTGGTTCACCATGTCAAAAGCTTTAGAGAGGTCAATGAATAGAGCAGAGGAGACAAGGTTGGAGTTACGATAGTTGTTAATGGTATCAACAAAAGAAAGGAGGGCAGTGGAGGTGTTGTGGTGAGGTCTAAAGCCATGTTGACAGTTGGCTATAATGTTGTGTAAAGAGAGATACTGTACAAGTTGTTGATGAATACATTTCTCCATTATCTTAGCTAGAGGTGAGAGAAGAGCAATAGGTCTAAAGTTAGTGTAGTCAATAGAGTTACCACCTTTGTGTAGTGGGATGATATGAGAGACTTTCCATATATCTGGTATGGTTCCCTCTTGGATAGTCCTGTTTATGAGTATGGATATAGGGTATGCAATCTGTTTAGCAGCCTTTTGAAGAAAAAGAGAAGGGAGTTTGTCAGCAGAGGGGGTGCAGGGTTTCAGTTTGAGAATTAGCTTGTAGATGAAAGAGGTAGAGATAGGCTGAAGAGTGAAGTTGTGGGGGGAGTCAACAAGATTATTTGGAGGGTAAAAGTTACTGGTGTTTAGTTGTCTAGCAAGAGATTGAATGGTTTATATAAAAAAGGAGTTAAAAGTGTTTGCAGTAAGGTTAGGGGTATCTGGGTCAGCGTTTAGAGGGGAGGGAGTTTTAGCTGTTCCAGGAGGAAGGAGTTTGTTGATTGAAGACCAGAATTGTTTGGGTTTATTTAAATGGGTTTCTTGAAGTTCACAGTAGTAGTTTTTTTTGTCTGAGATTATAGCTTGTTTTGTAAGATTTCTAAGTTGGCAAAAATTAAGAAAATCAGCGCTGATTCTATGGTATCTCCATTTGGCCCAAGCTTTATTTTTAGTATGAATTAATTTCTTTGTTTCCTTTGAGAGCCATGGGGCTATATTAGACTTCATTGTAATGGAGCGTTCAGGGGCATGTTTATCCAAAATGGAAAGGAAGGTAGAGTTAAAGAAAGATACTGCTTCATTAAGAGGAAGTGATTTCAAGAGGTTCCAGTTGCATGTTTTGAGATCATTTTGAAATAAGTCAGTTTTAAAGTGTTTGGTAGAGTGTATTATTCTAATGTTGGGGAGGTTTTGAAAGTCAGTCTTTTCTCTAGAGATATAGGTTAGGCAGTGGTCACTGAGGTCATCAGGCATAGTTCCTACTTTGTATGAGACATTGGCTTTGTTTATGAGTATCCAGTCTAAGATACTCTGTTTCTTACTTGGTTTATTAAGCCTTGTTGTAGTGGTAATGGATTGAGTAAAACCATGTAGGTTTATATGACAGGAGGGATTTTCATTATTAATAGTATTCCAGTCTATATTAAAGTAACCCAGAATTAAAGTTTCTTGGGGGTAGCTAGTGGAAACCCAACTGAGGAAGTCTTCTAAGATAGGTATATTGTTGCCTGGTGGTATATACATGCAGATGATGTAAAGGGCTTTTTGTGCATTTAATTGAAGTTTAGCGATGATGGCTTCAGCTCTAACATCCTGTGTTGGACAGGCTGGGAGGGTGGAGATGCTAAGATGGTTCTTAAATAGAATTACCACTCCATCACCTTTACATTTAGAACAATCAAGCCTATATAGATTATAGCCTTGGGGTATAATCTCAGTGTCTTTGGTGGCTGGCTTTAGCCAAGTCTCTGAGAGGCACAGAATGTTAAAGTGGTGAGTGTCTAAGAGGGCATGTAAGTAGGGTACTTTGTTATTTACACTTCGTATATTTAGATGTCCTATGAGTAGGGTGTTATTGAAGTTAGGCTTAGATACTTGAGGGGAGGGATATGTAGGGCCAGGGTTGGGGTGAATGTCACCGTCTTGTAAGGTAGGAGTATTAGGTCTGGATGTGAAGTTGTTTTTAAGAAGGGTTAGTTGTTTTATTTTTTTATCAGAGGGTAAGGCATAGGTGAGGTGAGAGTGCCTATGGAATTTAGGAAGATGATAGCTGGGGGTGGAGGTAGAATTTAAGAATGAGGTAAGAGAAATGTGGATGATCGATGTATGTTTATTTATGTAGTCTATCTGGTTTTTAAGTGGGAGTTCGAAGAAGGTAAGAAGGTAAAAAGAATAAAGGGCGGTAGAGAATAATGCTAAGAATATCAACATGGTGGGTAAGTATGGAGTCATATGTGAGGTAAGGAAGTTATAATGTAATACTAGAAGAAAGGGAAGGAGAGGAGGAGTTACAGGTAAGGCAGAAAGAAAGAAGGAATGACTTAGTAGGAGGATCTGTAGGGATGTGAAAGGAGAATACAAAGTAGTGGAATAGGTGAAGAGAGTGGAAGTTTAAGGGAAGAATGTTAATTGAGGAAATAGGAGAGAAGTTAGTAATAGGAGAGGATGTTGGTTTAGCCGTAGAGGAAGGGGGAGGAGGAAGGAGTGTATGTAGGGGGGAGGGTTTCAGTTTTTAGCGGGAAAGTCCAGGATAGGTTGTAAGGGTGAGGGGGTGTGACCAGGGAAGTATAAGGTTAGGACCCCTGGGGGTGGGTGGAAATTGGGGGTAGGGAGGGGAGCGGAGTGAGCCCACAGGGCGAATGGAGTGGGACACACAGAGTCCAGAGAGGAAGGAAAAAGTAACAGAAAAAGCTAGCAGATAGAAGGTTTGAGATAGGTAGTCTAGGAAGGAGTGGGTCACAGAGCACTACAAAGAAGGAAAGGGCTAGGAGTGAGAAAGGTAAAAATAGGAAGAATAAGATAGGGGAATAAACCAGTACTATAAGTCTAGATGTGGACAGAGTGACACCTAGTGGGCAAAGGGCAGAGGTACAGAGAAGAGTCACAAGGTTCTGGGGCAGAAAAACGTACACTACTGGGAGGGGAGTACAGGCTAAGTAAAACACTAAGGTAAGGGAAAGGAAGATTAAAACAGAGTAAGGGGGTGGGGGGGCTGCTGCTGGCAAGCTTAGCTGGGAGCAAACAGAAACTTCACTGGGTAAAAATGGTCACAGGCTGCAATCAATTAAGTAAACATACTCTCTTAAAATCTTGAGGTAGTGGGTTTGTAGAAGAGTGCAAATGGTCCAGAGTTTTCCAAGGGTAATAGGCAGAAAGTACCCTCGTAGAGTAGAAGAAGATTTCAACCCAGGCAAACAGACACTGGGTGAAGGCAGGAGAATTAGCTGTCACAGGAGAAAAAGTGGGAGATAATACAACAGCGTTAAAAGTGAATAAAAATACAGTGGTGTCAATATAGTGCAGTAACCAAATACACAGATACAGTAATCAAATACACTGCTCCATCATATAACACAATAAAAAACAGTGTAAGTCAGTTAAAAATAAGCGTATAGGGAAAAACACATTGCATAGATACGCAGTTTAAGGTTCTACCAGTTAAATCATGTGCATAACCACAAGTGGAAAATTGCAGCAGTTTGGTTAAAAACGCAAGGTATACCATTAATTAAAGCACAAGATATTCAATCTAAAGGCAAAGGAAACCATGAGGCAGGCACATTAATCCATAATGTAGAGTAGGGAAGAGTGCCGAGTGTTGGAAGGCCCTGTAGTGAGTATGACCTGAGCCCAGTCTGCATGTGTAAGGCCACTTCCAAAACCTACACGCAGTTCCCAAAAAATGGCAGGGCAGAGTACTGAAAAGTTTACACAATGGTAAACCATTCAATGAAGGTTACAATAATCCTAGCAAAAACAATAGGGATATAAGTCATCCAAATAAGCCTCAGAAGAGACTGTGTGGGGTCTAGGAGGCACTGATTAGCCTAGTATTAGTCGCAAAACAGAGCGCTAAACACTACCCAAAAATATTAGTATTACTGAATAATGATTACAAAATATTCATGTCAATACTAACCAAAAGAATGAAAATACCACTTTCAAAGACAATTAATAATGATCAAACTGGATTTTTATAACAGGCACACACATGATAATATTAAAAGGATTCTTACTCTTATAGATTATGTGAATAAAGAAGATAGAGAAACACTTGTAATCGGATTAGACATAGAAAAAGCCTTTGATTCCCTCAACTGGGAATATCTATTTAAAACTTTAGCATTATTTGAATTTCCTCCTCCCTTCATCTTATTACTAAAAAACATATATATTAATAAATTAGCCTACATTAAATTAGGTCCATTCAGCTCAGAATCTATCCATATAATGAAAGGTACTAAACAAGGATGCCCCCTTTCTCCTATTTTATTTACTTTGGCTATAGAAATAATTGCAGAAATAATATGCAATAATCCAAGAATAAAAGGAATAGAAGTCTATGACCAGTACATATCTAAAATAATGCTTTTTGCTGATGATATTTTATTAACCTTATCAAATTCCAGAGAGTCAATAGGAGAGCTAGAAGAAGTAATGGAGAAATTTTATAAGATTTCAGGTCTACACTTTAATAGATCAAAATTTCTATTTTTAAATAAGAAAAAAAGAACTACAAGTTACAGATAAATCCATCATAGGAAAACAAGAACTTACACTAAATTATTTAGGAATAGTGTTATGCATAAATGTAAACGAAACAATAAAAACATTATTGAAACAATAAAAATATATACAGAAAAGTGGAACAAAATTATATTAACTTTTGAAGACAGATTGCAATTAATAAAAGTGGGCTTATTGCCAAAAAAACTATATGTAGCATTATTAATACAGTTAATTCCTGAAAGATGCATTCTTAAAGAGATAAACTCATGTTTAATAAAATTTTTATGGTATCCCAAAAATAATACAGTAGCTCTAACTCATCACATTAGACCCTAGAAACCAGGAGGGCTGAACTTCTCAGAAATAAAAACATATATAAAAGCATATGTGCTTAAAACTACAATAGGCTGGATAAACCCAAATTATTTTGCCAACTGGAAAGAATTAACAAGGGCTATATTAACAAATGAATTTAATCTGTTAAAAACATTGACAAATCAAACAAACCCTGGTACATACTATGCATAAGTATACAATATAATATAACAAAACCTTCTAAAACAACACGGATTAATTGTTACATCAATTCCTTTAGGAAACTTATCAATGCAAACATAGATCTAAAACTTTGGTTTGACCTTTTAACCCCATTTACTATCACTAAGAACTTTCCTCACAAAATATGTAGGGAAACACTCAAGATTTATGCAGATTAATTAAGAATTCCTCATTTAAAGCTATTCCAAATCTAATAAGTTTTCTGTATGAATTTATATATAATAGTTGTGAAAAGAAAAATTCCACTTCAAATCTATACAAAGAGTTAATAACATATAAAACAATTCCCAAACCATCATACTGGCAGTTCTTAACAAAAGGTCAGTCATTGCAGTTAACAGAAGAAATTAAAATGAACATCTTACTATCAGTTAATTACACTTCTAACACACAGTACTGGAAAATATTTAACTGGAAATACTTACACAGAGCATTTTTAACACCAGATAGAATTAAAAAAATCAGTACTACTACAAATGTTTTTTGCTGGAGGTGTGAAAAGTCAAATAAAGCAGACTGGATTCATATTTTTTATGAATGCAATAAAATTAAATCATATTGGAATGGCATCAATCATTTTTCACAAACTTTATTTAATGAATCCTTTACCTTAACTAAAGTATTGATTATACTAAATGTAAATGAAGGTCCCTATCTGAATAAGACACATATGTATTTGTTATGGACAATACTTGCTATATCTAGGAAATGTGTAACCAGAAGGTGGAATTCAAATACACTCCCGACCTTGGAAGAATTCTACACTTTACTGAAGACAACTGCATCGATGGAAATAAAAATCAAAGAACTACGACTCTATCCCAGGCCATTGGTAAATAATCCTTGGAAGAAAGTTATATCTTTGTTGGACACTTGCAATAATCAATATTGTATCTCTGATAACTGATCTGTTAATTCTATATTTAATAACATACAGTGTATATAATTGAAAGTCAGGCTATTGTAAATATTGTATATAGTTGTTTAAAATGATATTTAAAAATATTATGTAAATGTTATTTTAATTGAAAATAAAAAAAAAATATTTGAGGAAAGAGACATCAAAAAATAGAAAATAAACTAATGCTCTAGCTAAGTATGCCATTAATTATGGGACGGATCATCATTTTAGATTCTTAGTGCTTGAGATCATTTCAGAGAGTTTAAGAGGGGAGAACATTAGGAACCAGACTGAATCCGCTGAACAGAAGTGGATTATATCTTTAAATGCTGATAAAGCACCTGGTTTAAATGAAGTAGTCTCTCTTAAACCTTTTTTGAAAGCCAGACCCTTGAAATATTGACACTGGTATATAGGTTTGTGTTTTTATGTACTGGCACTTTAACTATTGTATGCTTAATTGATGTGCTGACTGTTTTATTGATGTGTTATTTAAATGACTCTGGTGTTCTTTAGTATTCAGTCTGAAGAAATGGTAGGACTATACCGTGAAAGCGCTTACTCTTTTACTTTTTGTTTTTATTAAAGTTTTGTGGATTTTACCTGCAGCTGTGTCGGACTGGTGTGGATTTTACCTGCAGCTATGTCGGGCTGGTACTTATTATTGCCTCTGATTGGTCCCTTTTGAAAGTATCATTCCTTATTCTCTCTTCGACTACTGTGTTTTTCAACAATTTAACTATCCCTGCAGGAAGATCGTCAACAATACCATGTAAAGGAATTGCCATCTTATCCTCTTCTTACATTGTCTAATTAAAGGGTTGAAAGTATTCTTCCTTTTCCTAGTCTCAAAGGAGAAATGCTGGCCAGGGGACACTTTCTCACTACATATTTCCCCAAATTCTAGGCCACTCGTTTTTTTCCTTTGTTTCATATGAGGGAAATCTCACAATTATCTGCTCTGATCAGCAAGCCCCTTCCCTCTCTAGTTGCTATGCGGTTCAGTGCATGCTCTCAATTTTCAGTTCTTTCAAGATATTAGTCCATTTTGCCAGCATATCCCTTATTTCTCTGCACTCACTTCCTTCCAATTTCTTTGGTATGCCCAATCATTTAATATTCTTTCTTTGTGTCTCATTCTCTTGATAAACAGTTTTCTACTCCAGACAATCTAGTTTCACCTCTGCCTCCTCTGCTCTACCTTTCAGTTCTTCATTTTTAATAAAGAAGGTCTGTAGAATGCTGGAATGTTCATTTACTTCTTCATGCATTTGTATTATTCTCCTCTCCTGCTTTGCCAGGTAATCCTGAACTGTGTGATTCATTTCTTTTATCTCATGCTATATTTTTGCTATCATAACTGGAGCTGTGTTGTCTGCAGCTACACAACTAGGAAGCTGGCTGTATAGAGGGGATGAAAAGGGGGCTTTTCCCTGTGTGTGCGTGGGGGGGGGGAGTAGCTTTTTAATGGTGCTTCATTTAGTTGAAGATTCAGCCTTCTTTTTGTTCAGATGATCCTTCATGCAACTTTACTGTAACAAGATGTAGGGAAAGTAATAGTGCAACTGGTGCTGGTGTGGCTTTCAGTGTTACAGTGGCATGCCTTGATGCACATTGGTCTTAAATATTCTGTGCTTTATCTTCACTATCTGCCACTCCCAGAGGTGGCACAGATAAAAGTCAGTCTACCTTAGTAAGGCAGCACATACTGCCCTCAGTTGCACAGCCTCCATTAGCAGTGTCTGTGGGCATCCTCCAGGGACAGCAGAAGGTGCAAGGAGTGACAGGTAATGTCCTGGTTGCAATTAATAAAACAGACATTGAAAACACTGTTTTAGAATGAATTTGCAGAATGAAGCACAGTTGGGAACATGCAAGTCAGACACAACAATGTTACAGTAAGACCCTGTAGATTTTCTGCAACAGTCTCTGGCTAAACCCAGTCTGAGTTACACTTGAAGGTACTGGAAGTAAATAAATAATTTGACTAGTACAGTTACAACTGCCAAGACTTATTCACTAAATTGGCTATTACTAATCCCAAACAAATTAGCCGAATCCCTTCTAACAATCCTCACACTTCAGCAGTTCGGCCTAACTCCAACAAACATGTCTTTTCAACTTGAAACACTGGGTCTGAAACAGATTTACAACTTAAAAAAATCTCATTATACAAAGCCATGTGCTTGCTAAGGGGGATTTTCCATCTAAGGGAGGGATGCAGCCTCTGACGGCCTTTGCTTCACGTTTATTAAGGCTCAACACATAGCTCCTCTGAGGCATATCATTAAACATCTACCCCTCATAATGCACAACCTCAGACGTCTGGAAAGCTATAATTGTATCTCTCTCTCAACACTTCTCCTCCTAGTCTGACTCATTATGACCTACTGCTTTACTGTCACCATTTGCCATGATACTGGAAAAGGCTGTAGCCATATGGCTTCACTTTCCTGTTGAAGCCTTTGGCCTACTGTCTGCTCATCAATGTGACTTTAGTGCTTTGTTGGTTCAGTGTGCTTTCCTACTTTTCCTTACAGATAGTCAGCATCAATAATGAAGCTGTGTTCCTTGGCTTCTCCAAGGCTGTTGATTGTGTTGACCATCACTACTGATTACTATGAAGCTCACAAAATATGGATTCAACCCTACCTCAATGGATTGGTTCACCTACTACTTGTAGCAGAGGAACTTCAGAAAAATCAGTCTGGCAAGCTTCTCTTTAATACAATCCTGTGTCAGGTACCTCAAGGATCAATCCTGGGAATCTTAATATTCACACTTATTTGCACCTTATAGAAACAGTATTTTTTTTTGACTGGGTTAGTTCCACTAGGTCAATGGCTTCATTTCATAGGAGACACTCTGTGGTATTTATACTACTAGGTGAAATTTGGCTAGGGCATTGAGGAACTTCCTCTACTCTTTGGAGCTAGATGGCACCAGAGGGCTCCTGCTGCAGTAAGGAAGTGGCCTAAGGGAAGAAGCAGCATGGAGGAAGAGAGAAAAGCTATGGAGAGAGTTTGGAGGTGGAAAGTGAGAATTTGGAGAAAAATGTTCTCAATATGGAGCTTCAAAATGTAAATAAAGACTCCTGTGTGGTGGATGTTGCAAATGAGCAGCGTTTAGCATTTAGCTGTCTCCATGGAGAAGAAGCGAGTCTGTTGATGTGGTGCAGATAACAAAACTGGTGTCAGGAGGGCTTGCAGATGATGTTCTGTTAAAAATAATCGAGAAGGCTGATCCAGGTGACAGCTCTGCTATTTCATGGAGTAAGATGGCATATTACCATCCTTGGTACTTCCGAAAAAGTTATGTGGAAAAGGAAATATATGCAGCAGTGACAGCAGGTAAAAAGGAGAGAAGCAACAAACTGAAAGTAAAACTGTTTTTAAAAAAAGAATAGAACAACTGTGTGAATAAGAACAACAACAAAAAAAAAGAAACACTGTAATAGACAGATATTATGTATGGGACAATCTGGTAACCGTGTTTGGTTCTAAAGCTCAAGAAATTCAGAACTTTATACATATTTGGACAGAGACTTTTTGTGATGTAATAGCTGAAACTGATGATAAAACTTCTGGAACTGTGTAACAAAAAGAAGGGCATTTATTTGTGGAACAATCATTTGTGGGAGGGTGGCCTAATGGTTAAGGTGTTTGCGTTACAAACTCAAGGTGCAGGATTTGAGTCTCACAAGGGATAATTGGATACGCTTACAATGTCTCACAAGGGCAGATAGCTTAGTACTACTATGAACCTATGTTTTCTGGTGATAACTTAAAAGTTAAAAAAAAATTTACTTTGCAGTTTAGAGATGATGAAATGGAAGAACATGATGTTAAAAAATACAAGCAGGGTCTCTGTGAACTGTTGACAATATTATGAAAGTTAGAGATGAGAGAAACTTATGGAATGGAGAGTGGAGGTTGGAAGCGGTTTGAAATGTGAAAAAAAACATGGTGAAATACTTGTCAAGTGTTATTTTTGTGGCTTGTCATAGAGGGACATTAAGATATGTTGGCCAACCTAATCTTTTGTTGGGGCTTTTCTCATTTAATTGTGACAAGGTAAAATGTAACCAATGTGGGTAGAAAGGACATACAGCAAGATGTGTACCCGTATGTAGGTTGTGTTAAAAAAGGGGCCACTTTTGGATAGATTCCCTAGAGCAAACAGTAAATAATGAAAAGGAAGGGAAAGGGAAGAAAACATACATGAGGAAGGGCAACAAGAAGCTAGGTGAGATGGTAAAATAGATGAAGAAGGAACTACAGAAGAGGAAAAAACATGGAGGGGAAAAATTAGGAGAGAGTAAATGCAGGAAGAAAGAGGTCAGGAGAAGAGACTGATACTAATTTTTGGAAGTTCTAGTCAGTGAAAAATCTGATTCTGAGGATCAAGGATTATTTGTATATAAACCTAGCCGAAATATTCAACTGGGGAAACAGTAAAAATAAGAAATTGAATAATTTAAAAATATTTCCCATAAACTTAAAAAGAAGGAAAAGCAGCAACTTTACAGGACTTTCAGTAAACGCAACCAGTATTATTAATACTTTAAAAAGAATAGGGATACAGGAATGTGTGCTAAATGTGATGTGGAGTTTATTCTCATTGAAGATGTAAGATTCCTGACAGTTGAAGAAACACTGCAAACAGAAAAATTGTAGGGTGGGAATATAATATGAATTTAAAAAGAATGTGTAATTTTTTTTTTCAATGGCAGGATGATGTAAGAAAGTGAAGAATGAGCAAGTTTACAGAAATGTATAAGATAATTTAGAGACTATAAGAAAGTATTATGTTATAGAAAAAACGAAATACAGAAAATAAATTAAGGAAACATTAAAGCATTTCTGTTTAGGCAGAAATATTATTAACAAGGGAGAAGAGAGGAGGTATTTGCATATTTGGGTAAAATAGTAAAAGAGGATGCTAGTATAATGAAGGAAATGAAAAATGATAAAGGAGGAGTAAAAAGAGCACAAGAGCAAATTATGACTTTTGTAGTGCAGCATGTGGAAAGTATGTTTAAGAGTAAAAAAAGAAAAAAAAAAGGAAAATACGCAAGAGAGAATGGAAAGGAAAACATTTCCAGAATGAGTTAAGGAAAATTTTGAAAAATAAATTATTGTAGGTGAGTGGGACGAAGTACTTAGGAAAGTAAATACTGATTCAGGATGATGCCCACATGGTAAAGGGTATGGAATGTACAAGAAATTAATGGACTGGCAAGGGCAACATTTTGTAAATATATTGAATGAATGGTTGAAGGAAGGTTTGTTTATGATGAGTTTTATAGTGGGTATTTTATCTTATGTAGATTAAAGGTGAGAAGAATGAAATAATCAACTGGAGCCCCATCACAACAAATAGCATAGATTATAATTTTTTATGGGAATAATACAGAAAAGAAATTATGGAAGAATATATATATATATATATATATATATATACACATACACGCACACACAAACACACACACACACACACACACACACACACACACATAGTATAGGATCATAGGAGGTTACTAGGCTAACAGCCCTGGGGCTCTTACAAGCCTAGCCAAGTTCAACCCGTGTTCCCACGGGTGTCTGGTTCAAGCAGACACTAAAATCAGCACCTAATTGCCCCTGTCCAAGAAGAACACAGGTGGAACCCCCGGAATGAATTTCTGGTTACCCATCCAATTGTCCAAATTGTGCTTAAATATGGCCAAGGAGGGGCTTTGTTTAATATGAATAGGAAGCTTGTTCCAAAGGTGGGGAAACCTCTGTGAGACAAATCTGTCTTTCCAGCAAGTTCTGTTGATGTCACATACCAGGTTAAGGCCCTCTGAGCAAGTGATCCACGTGCCATTTGACTTGCGAATGTACAGCATTTGCATTAAAGCTGGGTCAGAAATTGCTCTATATGCAAGGCACAGGTCACCTCTAAGCAGTCTGTATGACACAGAGTATAGTGACAATGATTTCAGTCTGCCCACATAAGACAGATCTTGAAGACCCTGAATTTTCTTTGTAAGGAACCTTTGTGGTCTCTCCAATTGCTGCAGGTGTTTGGAAAGGAAAATACCAAAGGCAGCGTTGTACTCTATTATTGGCCTGATGAGGGAAGAGTACAGAGGGGTTATAACCTCTTCTTTTTCTGGAGGCAATGCCCTTACTTATGAGATGAGCAATATAAAATTCCCTTGATACCACTGTGGAGACATGGTGATCGAAGTTAAGGTTCCTGTCAACCTGTGTGCCCAGATCTCTCACCACTGACTGTGTGCTTAGGGTATTGCTACTGATGTGGTAGTTTGCAGGTACATCACTCTTGCTGAAGGAAATTATAATGCATTTTTTGCATTACGTTTACGAGCATGACTTTGGCACCAGTTATTAGTTTGCATAAGACCTTCTTTCAGGATGTTGACATCACTATGGGCTTCAATGATAGCTCCCAGTTTGCAGTCATCAGCAAACTTTGTCAGCCACAATTGTTTAGTTTTAAGCTGTACTTTGGAGAAGTAGATTCTGAACAGTAGAAGTCCCAGAACCGATCCCTGTGGAACACCACTGGTTACAGATCTGCTGGAGGAGGTGGAGTCCCCTATTTTGACCGTATGAGTTCTATCAGTGAACCAGTTTACAACCCACCTGACAATATGAGTTGATACCCAGCTGGGTGAGTTTATCAATGATGCCTGAGTGGGAGAATGTGTCAAAGGCATTGGCTAAGTCTAGATAAGCCGTATGCACAGATTTGCCCTTGTCTAGGGCTTTGGTGACCGTCTCAAAGAAGTCCACCAAGTTTAACAGGCAGGATCACCCCTTAACAAAGCCAAACTGGGTGTGGTCGAACATTTGGAGATTTCCTATATCTGTTAATAAGGTCCATAATGATTCGTTCCATGGCCTTGCAGATAAGGCTGGTCAGGCTAATGGGTCTGTATTTCCCAGGGTCTGTAGATGCACCCCCTTTGTGCAAAGGGAAGATGGTAGCCTTTTTCCATTCCACTGGGATGAAGTCAGTGCTTAGGATGTGATTGAAGAGTATGCTCAATGAGGATGATAATTCCTGTTTTAACCCATACAGAACATAGCCCGGGATGTTGTCTGGTCCCATAGAGGCTGTGTTTTTTGCCTTGGAGAGGGCATTTAAGACCTGCTCCTTGGAGATACTAAGCAGGGGATAGGTGTTAGTGATGCTTTGGGGTATATGTAGTGGGGACAGTGGAGTAAAGTTTTCACTGAACCTGTCAGCCAGCAGGTTTGCTATATCCACAAGTTCTGTATATGTAGTACCATTAAGTATGAGTTCAGCACAAAGCTAGGCCTTACCTTTGAGGTTACGGATGTAACTAAAGAATGCCTTGTGGTTGCCCTTAGTTAGAGAAACTAATTCGGATTCATACTTGGCTTTGGAGGACTTCACTTGGATTCATATTTGCTTATTTAAGTTGGAGGGTGGGTTTCCAGTTTTGAGACTGTTCCTTCCTACTCTTAGACAGCAATTTCTTTCTCCTATTGTATAGTTTATTAATGGCAATTGTCCACCAGGCAAGTTGGTTTTTCCTTGAAGATCTTGCTTTGGTTCTATCAGGTACGGCACAGTCAGTACAATTGCACACTTGCTTGTATAAAGCATTGGTGTATAACTCAGCATAGGTGTCTGTTCCATCAATGGGGGGAGGTGCTATGAAACTATTTATGCCGCCAAGTAAAAGGCTGCAATTGGCCTTGGAGAAGTTTTTAGTGTAGTTGTTGCTGGGGGGGGGGGGGTCTTGTGTTACAGTTACTTCTAGCAAGACTGATTTCTGGTCAGATCTCACCAGAGATAATAACACACTGGGGGTGGTGCAGTGGTCCCCCATATTGGTGAGCAGCAGTTCCAGGATGTTTGAGCCCAGTGTGGATGGGTCAACCAGCTGGCCCAGGGCATTGGAATTAATGAAGTCCAGGAACCTTTGGACAAGTGAGTTAGAACACATATAATTTAACCACTCACCGAATGGGTAATTAAAGTCACCCAAAACCAGGGTGTTTAGTTGTATCTTGATTGACTCAAGTAGATCTAAGTAGGCTGAGTGGATATCCTGATTCATGGAGGGGGTCCTATAGCTGGCAATGACCTGAAGATGAGTCTTACCTGCAGTCAACTGCACCTGAAGTAATTCTAGGGAACTGTGCTGTTTAACCAATCTGGAGGTGTATTTATGTTTAACGAATGTTGATGGGGGTAGGAGGATGACATAATGGTTAAGGTGTTTACCTTAAAGACACAAGGTGTAGGGTTTGATTCTCACACGGGGTAACTGGCTAGGCTTCAAATGGCCCAAAAGGGTAGTTAGGCTAGTACTAGTCTATGAACCTATGAACCTATATGCTACCTCCTTTAGGTCTCATGCCTTCAATTTGTGGTCTGAACGTGTGGAAAGAAATGTAACCTGGTATAGCTGGGGCACTCTCCACAGCCTTAAGCCAGGTCTCAGTGACTGCACACATGTCAGCATCTTCCAGGGTTAGGACTACTTCCAGTGAGTGCAATTTCAGGTTTAGACTCCTAGTGTTTATCAGCAAAACCTTGATGTTGTTTTTAGAGGGTATTTTTACACTGGGAATTTTGTTCTTGTGACATTGCCTAAAAAAGGCACTATTGGGATGGCAAAGGCCTTAGACATTAACTGAAATCCTAGGGGTGACACATGAAGAGCATTTCTGGCAAAGCTTCAAGGTCTTTCGACTATGTCATCCCAGGGTGACAGAGACTGGATCCCCTTTGAATGACACCAGAAACTAATAATTGTTGAAGTCAATCATTTTTTGTTTGTATTGAGTTATCATCCTAGGCAAAGGTAAAATGCTGTTTAAGGCTAGGGACTTACCTACCTGAGATACATAATCTGAGAGCTCAGTCATGTCTCTCTTCATATAGTCCAGGAAGGTAAGTCTCAAGTCGTTCACACCATCATGGACTATACCAGAGTCATAACAGTGCTTGTTGTTGAGAGACTTGAGTGCACGTGTGATATGGTGAATCCTGGCACCTGACTGACAGCCGACCGTGACCTTTTCCTTATCCAACCTGGTGAGAGGGGCATGTGTGTGTCTCACAATTAAGTCACCTATGACTAAGATGTTTGTTTTTGTATTGTGCCTTAGGGGCTTGACTGGTGAGACACTAGTATGTGATATATTATGTGTACGTTCTACAGAGGATGTATTATATGAAGAGTGCTTGTGTTTGTGTTTGGGAGGTCTCTGATGTTTAGGTAAGCTTCTCGTAAGGAGCTCTGTATAAGTGGGCTTATGTGTTGTTGGTTTGGTTGATGCAGGAGGTGAGGTGTGCATGCTGACAACCTGCTTAGTATCAGATGGACTGACTGATGAGCAAGAGAGCCTGGATTCTAGATTCTTGATATAGATGCATATCTCACACAATGAATTTGTGTGGACTAGAAGTGGGCTGTCAATGTACAAGAGGCAACAGCTACATTGCCTCAGGATGCCCATGTCGACCTGGTTGGCTGAAGAAACTGCGGGAAATTGTCCATACATAATGCTAGGTAAGCTGATGTGGTCAGAAAACAGGGAAAGGACAGGAAGGAACAGGTAAAGTAGAGGACAGGAGAGGTGGACAAAAAATACGATGGGCTAGTGGCTAGAATCTGTGTTGGTACTATAGGAGCTTCGCTGAATGCATCACCGGTCAGTGAGGGACAATCACGATTACTCACCAATGGAGCACCAGCAGATTATAAATGGGAAGGGATGTCAAGAATTGTTATTGGTTGTGAGAAAAATTGTTGATGATATTATAAGTGAAAGTGAGGATGTGAAACTTATGGTAGGTAATATTAGCAAAGCATATGATACAGTAGGACATGATGCTTTAAGACTTGTTATGAAAAAGTATGGAATATGTAACGGAATAAGGAGTGTATGTCAACATATCACAATAATAAAGTGACAGTGTTAGTGAATGAGTAGCTGAGTGAAGAAATATACATGAAGTGTGGTACATGACAAGGATATCTCATGAGTGGAATATTGTTTGCACTGGTATTGAACATGATAGTGACTGAAACAGCTTATAAAATGAAAGAAGCTAGATATGTGATGCAAACAGAGGTGGTGATTCCAGCAGTTTCGACATACACAGACAACATATTTGTAGTTGCTAAGAACAAAATATGGATGAGGGAAGTGTTGGTTTGTCTGAATGTATGTTTAAAGGAAGTGGGAATGACCTTGAATAAATATGAAAGTAAGGGTTTGGCTGATCTGGTGAAAATTTGGTGTGTACTTTTCAATGGATGAGGTGTCTTTGCTCTGGATAACATTTGGTGAAAATCAAGTAGCTATGATGCAATGTGAGGGTTTCATAAAATAAATATGTCTTCTGTGGTAGAGACACACTAGCATTCAGGAAAAAGGTTTATCTGGTGAATTCTGTATTAATGGGAAAACAGGGTACATGTCAAACCTTTATATGATCCCACAAAAATATGAAAAGGCAATTGTGCAATTGGTGTTTTCTTTCATATGGGGTTCAAGATCAAACCCAGTGAAAAGAGGTGTGCTGTATATGGATGAAGATGAAGGGGGATTGGGTTACTACATCCAGTTATTTACTCTACTTATTTAAACTTGTACATAGTATTGCAGTGGGAAATGGAAGAGAATGAGAAATTAATAGTGAGAATTTTTAAATACAAGTACAAAAAGTTCTGGGAGATGATCAGAATAAGAAAAAGAGAAAAAGAATCTGTAAATGAAGACATTGAAAATAAAAATTGAGGATATAAATAAATTAGAAATATAAAATATAATAATATTATGAAATACTATTATGCAAGTCCACGGAAATAAAATTACCAGAAGAAGCTATTAAAGTCATTAAAGTAAGGAAAAAGTGGTGTGCCAGGATTTCATATGGAGACTGGTAATAAATGTTACCAGTAAAGAGGAATATGCCACTTAAAAAGAAAGTAGAAATAATGGGCAGGATTCACGAAGCCTCCGTGTAAGAGTTATAACTCTTACACTGAGGCTGCAGTTAAACGGAGTGATGTCAGCATGCTCTGCATATTCATGAGAGCATGCTGAATCACACCTAAGTCTAACACGGTCCGTGTAAGACAGTAGGGGGTGTGTCCGTAGGCCGAGCCCTGCAAGCGGACACGCCCCCAGAAGAGTAAAAGTGCCCAAAGTAAACACCCACGACAGAGTCCACGGAAATGTGAATAAACACAACACAACACATGCCCCCACAGACTATGAACAGAAAATATATAAATAAACATGTTATATATTTTTTTAAATTGTAAAAATGTTTAACCGTGAGTGCGCTCGTTTTGCGGGCGTGCCCGTAGCGCAGCTACAGTTAGCAGTCAGTGGGAAAGCATATAAGAACTAAATATGCAAAGTAAGCCAAGAAGCAATAGCGTAGCAGTAGAGATGTTGGCTGAAGAGCAGGCATTCATGGTTCGAGCCCCCACAACACCAATTTTATTTTTAGCAAAATAAGCATGAAACAAGTCCCTGACAAATATGTACACATAAAATCACATTTTATGTAAAATGTAATGAAATAGCCCATTTATATTGAAGAAATGTGAGGTAACAAAACAATAAAAAATGCCAGATGAGCCCATAGCTGAGCTACAGTTTAACAGGGTGAGTGCATCTGCCCGTAGGTGAGCAGTGGTTTAACTGGTGCAAAATGAGTGCCCGTAGCTGAGGAGTGGTTTAACATGCTGAATCTATGTGCCCCTAGCTGAGCTGAGTGTAATATGCGTGCTGATAGCCAAATGAGGCTTAAACCAGCGTACCCCGTTTGCGCGGAGCTGCGCACCGCGCAAACAAGCTAACCGACGGCAACGTTGAACAAGCCGTATCAAAACTGCCTTTACACAGACACACCCCTCAGCATGTCTAGACAGTCATGAAAAATAAAAAGTAGTGGCCAGGTTCGAACCCAGGATACTATACGCCATAGTCAAGGTACCAAACCACTAAGCCATGACAGCAGTACCTATAAATGCAATAATAGCTAATATATAGGATTGAATACAAACTAGAGCATGACAATGCAGGTTTACTGAAGTTAATATAATTCCAAAATGGCCAATCACAGATATGTGCGGGAAAAACGGACTATATAAGCCCCATAGGCGGAAATACACAGCATAAACGATTGTAGAACTGAACTGCAGGCAGAATGACAGGAGTAGGAGAGGGTAGTTGCTTTCGAGCAAAGAGGTGGGGCGTTGAGGAGTCCAGGTACATGGTCTGGCTCCTAGTCCACAATCATGAGGCCCAACTCATGCAGGGCGAGGTCCACTGGGGAGCATACAGGGCTGAGGCGTGGGACCGGTTGGCTCATGATCTCACCAGTGCCACAGGGATTCCAAGGACTGGTGAGCAGGTCCGTCACCACCAAGCGGACCTGAAGAGACGCAAGCAGTACCAACTGAACCTTTGGATCCAGGAGGCCCGGCAAATGCCCAACGCCCCAGTACTGAGTAAGTTACATTTAATTATGTATGTAAGAAATTAAACTAGCTGATATTATGGAGATGTGTATTCCAATATTACTTCATTTATATTACAGCTGCAGGTGTCCGTTCTGCGAACTGCAGAGCCTATGGTGATAGGCTGGTGCGGTTGCGCCACCAGGCAGGTCAGTAATCCACTACCAGTAACTGTAAAGAAATATAAAAGTATGACAGTCAGCAAAATAGTGCAGTGTAGTCACTAAGGAATAAAATGTGCAAGTAACAGTGTGAAAATGTCTGCAAGTATTGCTTGATTAAAAAGTGTGTTGCAGCCTATAAGCCAAACAGAAAAATGAAAATGTCTGACATAAATTCTGAAATAAAAATGCCCCACCTGTAAGAAAATAGTACACAACCTGCAGCAGGCTGAAAAGTATAGCTGCAGAAGATGATGAAATAACATGTGTGAAATATATCCCTGTTGAAATACTGAAACATGACAGAAGTGAGACTGCTGGAAAGGATTGTAATAACTACAGGTAAAACATGTCAATAAAGCCTAGAAGTAAGTACCATCCTGAATAGTAAAATGAAAACAAGTGAGAGAGTGTGAGAAAGTGTAATGAATCCAGCAATACAGTAGTAATAACCCCTGAATAAAGTATACTGCAGTCAAGACAGAATGAAATGCATGTGAGAATCAAAACCAAACAGCGAAATCTGTTCAAAGTGTTGTTGCATCTGGAATGTGTATCCCAAAATCTGGATATGTTGCTCTCAGTCTGCAATATGCAGATAGTATGATTGTCTGATATACCAAACATCCACACTTGTCTACAGCTATATAAAGCAAATGTAGCAGGATGATGTAGCTGAACAAAGCTAGATATGAATGTGTATGAAGAACAATAAAATGTATATTGATGTTGCAGTAACAGTCCTATCACCAAGTTGAAATAGTTATCATATAGGAAACAGTAGTTAGAACAGTAGTGTGTATATATCTGTAGCTATTAGAAATGTACAGCATATGTATTGGTATTTAGGTTCATAGGTTCATAGGTTCATACTAGGCTATCTGCCCAAGGGCATTTACAAGCCTAGCCCATAGTTTTGTGGCTTACGCCACCCCTTTAGTATGGGGAACTATACCCATTATTTTGCTGTGCCTCTGTTGAGCAGTGACACTGAGGTAATCCCTGGGGTATATCTGCGATCTCCCATCCATTGGTCAAGATTTCTCTTGAACAAGGCCAGCGAGGTGCTCTGCCTCACATATACCGGGATTTTATTCCACAGCATAGGGAGTCTTTGGGTGATGAATCTATCCCTCCAGCACGTCCTATTAATAGCCGTGTCGAGGTTTAAGTCTCCGCCCTTGTGACTCTGACGGATCTAGATTTTTGAGGTGAAGCATATTCATCAAATCTGGGTTTGACATGGCCTTGTATGTTAGGCAAAGGTCACCTCTGAGCAAGCGTGGCGACTGAATAGAGCTGGAGTTCTTTCAGTCGGGCCGCATAGGACAGATGTTTGAGACCCTTTATCCTTTTGGTGAGGAACTTTTGTGGCCTCTCCAGCTGCTGCAAGTGTCGGGTCAGATACATTCCGAATGGGGCATTGTACTCAATCATTGGTCTGATGAGTGATGAGTATAGGGAGACTATGACCTCCCTTGATCTAGATGAGAATCCCTTCATGATAAGGTGGGCAATGTAGAAGGTCTTCCTAACTACTTTAGCTACATGGGTGTCGAATGACAGACTACTATCAACCTGGGTCCCCAGGTCCCTGATAACTTCTTCTGTGCTCAGTGGATTGCCACCTATTTGGTAGCTAGGGGTAACCTTGTTTTTCGAAGGGTATGACTATGCATTTTTTGGCATTTAACTTTAGGCCATGGCTCTGGCACCAGTTATCCGTTTCTGTGAGACCCTTCTGAAGGATATCTGTGTCAGATGTGTTTTCTACTATGGCACCCAGTTTGCAGTCATCTGCAAACTTTGTCAGCCATAACCCTTCTGTGTTTGCTTGTACTTGAAAAGTAGATGCCAAACAAGAGTGGGCCCAGGACTGAGCCCTGTGGTACACCACTTGTGACAGGCTTTGAGTCTGACATGGCGCCAGCAACTCTGACCCTGTGGGTTCTGTCACTCAGCCAGTTTGCAACCCATCTTGTGATGTATGGGTTAACATTTAAGCTGATGAGTTTTTCAATGATACCCGAGTGGGGTATTGTATCGAAGGCCTTCGCCAGATCGAGGTAGGCTGTATGGACTGCCTTTCCCTCATCAATGGCTTTGGTGACTGTTTCGAAAAAGTCAACCAAGTTTAGAAGGCATGATCTGCCTTTGACAAAGCCAAACTGGGATGGATCCAAAGTCTGCAAATTCCCTATGTCTTTATTTATGAGGTCCATTATGATCCTCTCCATGGCTTTGCAGATAAGGCTTGTCAAGCTAATGGGCCGGTAATTTCCAGGGTTGGTGGAGGCACCGCCTTTGTGAAGTGGGACCACAGTTGCAGTGCGCCACTCCTGGAGTGCATCCAGAGGTAAGA
Source organism: Protopterus annectens (assembly GCF_019279795.1). Classification (NCBI taxonomy): domain Eukaryota; kingdom Metazoa; phylum Chordata; order Ceratodontiformes; family Protopteridae; genus Protopterus; species Protopterus annectens. Next base: position 1,397,847,186 of record NC_056743.1, on the reverse strand, counting down.
CTATGATTAAACAGCTGTCCTAGCTGTGCTTTTAATTCCTCGTTGAGTTCGTGGAGCACACAGCCGGGGACACCATCAGGTCCCATGGATGCTGTGTTTTTTGCTTTGGAGAGAGCAGTTCTCACTTGGGCGTTGGAGATATTTGGGGGCTGCAATCGCTTGGTATAGATATCTCTCCTTTTGGGGAGGGGAGAAGTTTGCACTGAACCTGTCAGCCAGTATGTTGGCAATGTCTGTAGGATCAGTAATCTTCACATCATTTTGAACTAGTTCTGAGCATATCTGGGAGTTTCCTCCCAGGTTTCTAACATAGCTAAAGAAGGCCTTATGATTGTCTTTTGAGTCTTTAGCTATTTTTCTCTCAAAATTTGCTTTGGATGATTTTATGAGAGCTCTTAGTTTTTTACTTATAGTGATCAAGGGTGTCTTACCTTTTAAGGATTTTGCTCTATCTTGTAGTAGCTTCCTCCTTTTGTTGTAGAGTTTGTTTATGGCTGGGGTCCACCAGACTGGACGCTTGCCGTTGGTACAAAGAGTCTTTGTTTTGCTTGGGATTGCCTTATCCATGCAGTCCTGCAGGTGCTGGTAGAAGGCATTTGTAAGTGATTCAGCGGCTTGAGTACTGTTTTCTGCCGGCTCGGGGCCTTAAAGGAGACCACACTAGTCTTTAGAAGTGTGAAGTCGGCTTTCGAGAAGTTCTTTACTGTGGTCTTTTTTATTTCAGGTGGGGGTGGGATGAGGACCTCCAGCGAGATTAGTTTGTGATCTGATCTCACCAGTGAGGGTATACTTCGGTGTTGAACATTGTGCTCCCATGTTCGTGATGATGAGATCAAGTATGTTTTCTCCTCTTGTGGGGATGGTGACTAGTTGTTCCATGGCATTTGAGTTTATGAATTCCAGGAACTTTTGGGCTAGGGTGTTTGTGCTTGAGTTGTGTTCCCAGTCTATATTTGGGTAATTGAAGTCACCTAGTATGATGGTGTTTGGTGATACATTTATCCCCTCTAGTGTTTTCAGGAAGGCCATGTGAGGTTCCTGAGTTTGTGAGGGTGGCCTGTAACATGCTACAATTTGTAGAGCAGTCTTGCCTATGGTTAATTGCACCTGGATGGTCTCCGATGCATCGTGCGTTGCCACCAGTCTTGAGGTGTGGATGTCTTTGATGAATATGGATACCCCACCTCCTTTCTTGGTATTGTCCGGATTTTGGGGCGGAGCATGATAAGAGGTAAAACCTGATAGTGCTGGGGTGCTCTCAGGAGCCTTGAACCAGGTTTCTGTCACTGCACAGACATCGATGTTCTCCATACTGAGAAGGGCCTCGAGTGCGTGCATTTTGAGATTTAGACTTCTGGCATTGAGCAGCATTACCCTTAGTTTTTTTCCTTTTTTGTGTTCTAGGGGGGTTGGTTTAGAATTTGAGCCTTGCCTAAAAAGGCACTATGGGGGTGGCAAGAGCCTTTGCCAACATCCGGAATCCCAGGGTGACAGGTGCAAGCCATCCCTTGAAGCAGCGTGGCTTGTCCAGCATGTCATCCCAGGCAGACAGACATTGGATCCCCTTTGAATGACACCAGAGTTTAAGCCAATTGTTAAAGCTGATCATCTTATCTCTGTATTGTGGCATCATTCTTGGTGAAGGTAGGATACTGCTCAAGGTCAGGGTCATACCTGCCTGGGCTACATAATCAGAGAGCTCCTCAATGTCTCTTTTCATGTAGTCCAAGGAGTGCGTCTCAGGTCGTTTACACCAGCGTGGACAATGACTGAGTCGTATTTGTACCTGCTGTTGAGAGACCTGAGTGCTTGCGTTATGTGGCGGATTCTAGCACCCGACAGGCAGCTTACTGTGACCTTCTCCTTACTCAGTCTGGTGAGCGGGCGTCAGTGTGTCTGACTATGGAGTCACCAATGACTAGTGTGTCTGGCATTGTGTTTGGCCTTAAGGGCTGTGACTGTTTGACACTCTGACTGTGAGGTCTATGTGTTGCAGGTGTTGTGTTCTGAGGTGGTGGTTGTTTGGGTGTCTGCTTTGGTGGCCTCTGCTGTTTTGGTAGATTTTTGATCAGAGCCGAGTATGTCTTTGTGTGTTTATGTGTATGATTTGAGGTTGTGATGGTACTATGTGAGACTGGGTCTATAGTGTGTGTGGTAACCTTCTCCTCCTGACTGGTCTTGCCAGTCCTATGTTGAGAGCTCAGCCTCCAGTTTGGCCGTATAGTTGCATCTCTCGCATGTATTTGTGTTTTGTGGGAGGAGGAGAGGGTTGTCTGTGTACATGAGGCAATTGTAACATTGCCTCAATATTCCCAGGTTCACCAGCTGAGCAGGAGAGGACACTAGCAACTGATCCCTCGACATGCTAGAAGGACTAGACAAAAAACTTTAAAAGAGATTCCGGGGACGTGGGTGACCGAGAAATAGGGGTTTGCCTTTTGGGGTGCTATCTATAAGAGTGCCGTATCAAGGTAATAAGTACTGTAGGAGCAAGTGCTAGGTTTAACAGATAGACAAAACTCTACTTGGAGTCAAGTAGAGATGATCTTTTTAGGTATTAGAGAAAGTGCTAGTAACAGGGATGCTTAAAGGTAAGATTGAAAAGAATGCACTCTGCAGTGTGCACTAGAGAAGTTAGATATGAAAGTAGGTAACTTGAGTTTTACCTGTTTAAAAAGTTAAGGTTTAGTGGAGAGTTACTATTTTTAAAACAGTAAGATGGACTGAAAGGGGTGGTTACTTTTGTATTTTGGTGCTATGAAATACTGTAGGATGGCCAATAAATTTAAATAATTGAAGGGGTGGGATTTCAAAAGTGATGGTTTTGTGATTACTCACATAAGCCAGTGAAAGTAGAGAGAAATGAGATATATGGTCAGATTAACATATGAGGCGGGCAACTAGAAAGACAGTGGTATTTAACAAGACAACTTAAATGGGTGGGAGGGAGGGAAAAATTCTGCCTGACTCAGAACAGAGAGAGCTGTGGTCTCTTTTGAAGTTTTAATATGCTGTTAGAACAGAATGCGAGCAAAACACAAGATAAAGAAAACAAACTACAGTATTCAAAATATAGAAAGGCAATACAGAAATACAAAAAATAACAGCAAACTAACCTTTCCTTCACAGCAAAGTGTAGCAGAGTCTGGATGAGCCTTTCTGGTAAAGCTCTGAAATGTTTTAGTTTACTCCTTAAATAGAAATTTTAGTTCCTAGCTCCACCTCCTCTGTTAACAGGTGATTAACCTTAAGTGACCTCTTCTGTCTTATGAATGAGTCCTTAATTAATCAGTTCTTATTTCTGCCTGACTCAGAACAGAGAGAGCTGTGGTCTCTTTTGAAGTTTTAATATGCTGTTAGAACAGAATGCAAGCAAAACACAAGATAAAGAAAACAAACTACAGTATTCAAAATATAGAAAGGCAATACAGAAATACAAAAAATAACAGCAAACTAACCTTTCCTTCACAGCAAAGTGTAGCAGAGTCTGGATGAGCCTTTCTGGTAAAGCTCTGAAATGTTTTAGTTTACTCCTTAAATAGAAATTTTAGTTCCTAGCTCCACACCCTCTGTTAACAGGTGATTAACCTTAAGTGACCTCTTCTGTCTTATGAATGAGTCCTTAATTAATCAGTTCTTATTTCTGCCTGACTCAGAACAGAGAGAGCTGTGGTCTCTTTTGAAGTTTTAATATGCTGTTAGAACAGAATGCAAGCAAAACACAAGATAAAGAAAACAAACTACAGTATTCAAAATATAGAAAGGCAATACAGAAATACAAAAAATAACAGCAAACTAACCTTTCCTTCACAGCAAAGTGTAGCAGAGTCTGGATGAGCCTTTCTGGTAAAGCTCTGAAATGTTTTAGTTTACTCCTTAAATAGAAATTTTAGTTCCTAGCTCCACACCCTCTGTTAACAGGTGATTAACCTTAAGTGACCTCTTCTGTCTTATGAATGAGTCCTTAATTAATCAGTTCTTATTTCTGCCTGACTCAGAACAGAGAGAGCTGTGGTCTCTTTTGAAGTTTTAATATGCTGTTAGAACAGAATGCAAGCAAAACACAAGATAAAGAAAACAAACTACAGTATTCAAAATATAGAAAGGCAATACAGAAATACAAAAAATAACAGCAAACTAACCTTTCCTTCACAGCAAAGTGTAGCAGAGTCTGGATGAGCCTTTCTGGTAAAGCTCTGAAATGTTTTAGTTTACTCCTTAAATAGAAATTTTAGTTCCTAGCTCCACCCCCTCTGTTAACAGGTGATTAACCTTAAGTGACCTCTTCTGTCTTATGAATGAATTTGAAGGTGTTAATATTATTTTCTTCACCCCACCCTATAACCACATATAACCCATTCCACGTGAAAATGGTATGTGCAATCACAATTAACACCCCTGGACGTTTGTCCTGTTGGGTCATATATATTTGCATGTCCGTTGATGCATCTGCCCTGTTCATACATCCAAACCTGATGGCCTGTTGCCATCAATTAACCCTGCATGTTGTTGGACTGTGTATTGCTGTTCAAATTATGCATGTGTTATGCACGCTGTTCAATGGTGTGAATATCTGGGTGTTTGGTTAATGGGAATACTAATGCATGCTGTTACAACTAATTGTGAATGGTATTATACGTCACTAACCCAAACTGTCATGACATAATGCAAAACATAGGACGACAGGGAAGGTGGGTTCCAGCGGACCCACCTCTCCCACCTCAGCTGGCGAGTGCACCTGGCACTAGTTGCTGTTCAAATTATGCATGTGTTATGCACGCTGTTCAATGCAATGTTCCAGCGGACCCACCTCTCCCACCTCAGCTGGCGAGTGCACCTGGCACTAGTGCCGAGTCTGGACCCTCCTCTGGTGGCCCTGTGCCACCTGTGGGTGGAAGCACTGCAGGAGATGGGGCTCGCCCCCCCTCTGCAAGTGTGGCCAGAGGAGAACCACCACTCACCCTCCGTAGCGTCCGGACTGTGGTGCGTAGGGAGATTCGGGACTCTGTTCTCGAGCCCCTACGCCAGCTTGAGGCACGGGTGGCACAACTTACGGGCATGCCTGTTGCCCGGCCTACACAGCACCCAGCACAGCCCCGTCCTGGGCAGTGAAGGAACAGTGGCAACTACCTATGGGTGGGGATATCAGTTCCACTGTTGCCATCTGTGGGCTCATGGGCTCTGGATATCCAAACCTCCGTCCCCGTCAATTGTGTAACCCCCACACACGTGTCATACACCGCCCCTGTATGCGTCTTGTTTGTCTTGTCTGTTTACCTACCCAACCTACCTCCCCAGCTGTACCGACTTCCTTCACCTGACGTACCACTCTCACCTAAAAAAAAAAAAAAAAAAGGGCACTCTGTACCAACAAAAAAATTACGCCCCATACATAGCTGCCCATTCCGCACATATGTCTACCAGACATGGAAACTCTCAATTACAATTGGCTGTACAAGTATTACTGTTGTCCTTACACCTCTCTCAGGGGTGGAAGGTATCAAATGTCACACCAAATTACAAACATATGCACAGCTGTTGCTGATGAAGGAATGGGCAGCTATGGGCCTTACCTATATCCCTCCTGCAAAACCCAAGCTTGTTTCCCTACTGTCTTACCCTCTTTGTGACCCCTTTTTCACCACTTAACTGTCTCCCCATTTTCATTTCTTTCAAAGAAAATAGCACGGGTGTGCGCAAGAGTAAGCACGTTTAAGCGGTTGTAAGCGGGTGTGCGCGGAGCTAAACGCCAGTGCGCATGCGTGAGCTCAGCAAGAAACCAGCGCTAACCTGGTTACAACTGCTTAAAAGTGCCTTAGTCACTTTGATTGACAGGTCCTGTAGTCAGTTCAGAAGCAAAATAAAATCCCACTGGCAGTCCCGAACCCAGGACCTTGGAAACAGTAGTCTGCATGACTTACCACTAAGCCATGACTCTTATACAAGAACACTGTGCTAAAATAAATATATCATGTAATAGTAGGAATGAATGTAAAGGGAATATAGGATGTGTAGTACACAAAGCATGTCATTTAGAATTACTGTCAAAACTAGTGGATTTCCATAATAGTAGTGTGTGAACAGAAACAGCCATGCTAGTTGGTAGCTAGTAGGTAATAATGTCACTGTAGCACCTTGCAAGCCACACACATACTCACAGCAGGATAATCACTGCCTATATCCCACAACCTCTTACAGGAACACATCTGGACCAAGTAATAAAATATGTGGAGCAAAGGCCCAAAACCAGGGACACATTACAAATAATGTTACAACAAAAGCAGACAGTTCAGAATAACAGGGTCTGCATTTTGTGGGATGTTTGGAAGGGTATGAAGTCTGAAACTTGAATGTTTGTCACTATATTCTGACTTGAGCCCAGAGTGATTTGCCAGAAAAAGCTGTGCATGAGATATTGACCAAAATATGAGGCAGAAATGAGGACAACCTGCAAATATTTGTACACATGAGAGGTCTGACACCACCATATTTGAATAGTTAAGAGCCTAGACATAGCAACAGTGAATGACTTACAGGGATGCCCCACAGACTCCATGTGAAATGTACAAACAGTCGGCAGAAAGGTGTAACAACACATGCAATGGTAACTATGGAGTCCTGAAAGTATTCACCACTTGCATGGCAGAATAAGTGTAGTAATACATATACTCATGCTAACCCACAGTCACAACTGCAGCATACCAGACAATTTAATGGGTGTACCCCACTGATATGTACCATTCCATGAGGCAGATAACAGATGAACCTGAGAGTCTCTGGGGCCTGCTCAGCAGCATACTCAAAAACCCTAATAGATGTCAAGGCCCACACCATGGCCAGACCACACTGCATGCTGTAACACCCTAGCAGATATAGCAAGCATTCCAAGGTGTGAATGTACATGGAAAATAGGAAAGCTACAGCAGCACACTACAGTCAGGACACCTAGCAGGCATACAAGTAGTGACTGTAAAGGGCAAATATTGAAGCCTTAGCAACAAAGTGCAAGCAAAAGTGAAAGGAAAGCACACACACACATTAACAGTAGTAGTAGTTGTAGGTGTCAGTGTACATACACAATTAGTACAGGAAACTGGAGAAATGAATGGAGGAATGTTAATCTACAACACAGCTGGAAATATGAGAGAGATACCAACCTTTACACTCACAGAACATTGTCCACAGCATACCAGCATGGTCCCTGCCCTTAAAATCTGAAAAGGCTACGCCTATCTCACATAACGTTTTATAGCACTGTTCTGAAATCACAGTGAGAACTGCAATCAGTACACAACTGGCTGCATGCAATTAGCAAATGCTGGCTAACAATTGGTGCAGAGGCCATCACATGGGCATATGCAGATACCTACAAAAGTATGCTGTACTCCCAGTCCACACATGCAATACTTTCATTGCACCCTGAGGAGGATGTGAGAGACAGACAGAGAGAGAGAGAGACTGAGACAGAGACAGAGAAAATTGAAATTAAGCAGACACAAACAAAACTGTTCAGCAACAGCCACCTGAAAGCTGACAACTGGGAAGTGGAGCAGCAGGACAGAAAACCAGACGGCAACACAAGCAGCTGTAACAAACACAGGTAATGTAAAGTAATACTATAAAGGTCTACATACTGTGAACCCTCCATATGTGTCATTGGTCTGTATCCATATGTATATGAAGATGTGTAAAGGGCAGGGGACATACAGCAACTATCAGTGAAGGCTGTACATACATTTGTATGTGAGAGCATCTATGCACACATATCAATGTAGGTTGACTGTAGGTTGTAGTGCAATGTACAAAGTAGGTTTCACAGTTATGTATGTTTAGCAGTATGTTAGTGTGTGTATACAGTATGGTAGACAAGCATGTTGATATACCTGTCTATCTTATGGATACGTATGTATGTCAAAATATGTATGTGTGTATATATATATATATATATATATATATATATATATATATATGTATATATATATATATATATATATATATATATATATATATATATATATATGATATGCGTATACATACATAGAGAGAGATGTAAGAATACATAGACAGATGCAGATAGAATATGTACAAACACATATATGTAATGCACACATACAGATATAGATATATGTAGATACATATACATAGACAGACTGATCTGACTGTCTACAGGTATAACTGTATATGACGACCTCAACACACCCTGCCCCACCCCCTCTGTCACTCTCCCCCCCTCTGTGTCCCCCCCCTCTCCACATCTATAACAATATATGTACATCAATATATATATGTGTATATGTATACAGACATATATATATATATATATATATACATATAGATATATCTATATACATATATATATATATATATATATATATATATATATAGAGAGAGAGAGAGATGTATATAAATTCTGAGTGAGGCACATGTGTACAGATGTATTGCAACAGGTGCCTGGTGACAAAGGCATGGAGTGAACACCAGTGTCAAAACCGAGTACCATACCCCATTTCAAATCACCTACACCAGTAACCACCAGATATGTGATTGACTGCCCACCACTGCATGTGTCAGGGGTGAACAGGGTCATAAATGTGTACAATAGTGGCCCCAATGATATTCACAGTGGCACACTATTCCTGGAATACCTGCACATGGTATGTGTCAGCAGACATGGTGTGTCAGCTATGGACATGTAGGTCAGTGTACCCCTCCACACCACATAATGGATGCCATGGTATGGACCTCACATGACAGCTACAGATATGGAGAAGGACACAGTGACATGTACAACACTGTGACAATGCACTCAAACACATTACCAATGCACAGTGACTGACAACACCACAGAGTACACATATACTACCCACATAGAGGTTACCACTCCCGGATTTACATACGTAAGTCACACCCATGACAGATGTCCAACAACCATAGTAACACCTCACACCATCCACAACTTAATGACTGCTGTGTGTCGTCCATGCCACTGCAATAGAGAGCACATGTGGAGGTAAAAGTTCCTACCCACAGATAAGACATACCCTGCAATAAACCACACAGTGTTAAGAAGCAAGACTCCCCATGAGTACATGTCACACATACCCCTGCTGAATGTTAGTCAGATAGGTAATATGCCATATGAGTCACCCTGTGTAACTATGTGACAGCAGCAGGTACCATCACACCACATGTGTCACAATGGTCAGGGTAGCAGAACAGTATGCTGCTGTAGTCCAAGGGGCAATAGCATATTGTATAGCATTGTATTGTAATGTAATGTATTGTGTTGTATTGTATTGGTATGTTGAGGTGCCTCCTTCCTGGAGTGGAACCACTGCTGCTCTGCGCCAGTGTACAGGTACATATCCTGTAGTCAGGCTAGTGTTACATAGCACTTCTATATGTGTGTTTAGCTCCTGTCAGAGTTTATGTAGCATGCAACTGGGGATACCGTCACGTCCCAGTCATGTTGTGTATTCTGCTTTCCTGAGGGCGGCTCTCACCTGGACATCTGTGATGACAGGGAGGTTACAGTCAGCTGGGATAACTATGTCTTATTTTGGGGGAGAGGGCGGGGTGGCACCTGCACTGAACCTGTCTGCTACAATGTTGTCAATATCTGTGGTGTCAGTGAAATATTTGTTATTGTGTACTAACTATGAGCATAGAGGATGGATTCTGACCAGGTTGCTAACATAACTGAAGAAGGCCTTCTGGTTATCTGTAGTGTCCCTCTTGATTTCCCTCTCAAAGTTGCCCATGGATGTTTGTATGATGGAAAATAGATCCTTACTAGTGCTGCTCAGACATGCCCTCCCTTTATGGAATTATGCTCTGTCTTGCAGTAGCTTCTATCTTCTGTAATACAATCTGTCTATGGCTGGGGTCCACCAGACAGGATGCTGTCCCTTTGTGGAGAGTGTCTTGGTCATATATGGGATTGCATGATCCATGCATTCTCGGAGATGTCTGTAGAAAGCATTTGTGTAGGGGTCAGCATTGTGGGTTGTATCTGCCACTGGCCCAGTGGGCTGAAAGGATACCATGTCACTGTTACAAAGTGTAAAGTTTGCATCTGCAATGTTATTCACTATAGTCGTTTGTACTGGTGGTGGAGGTGGGATATGTATATCCAGGGCAATTAGTGTGTGGTCAGCTCACAGTAGTTGATGATGTAGGCCATACAGTACCTAGATACAAACCCCCAGAGTGAAGAGGTGCTCTTGACCTGAATCAGTGTTCTGACTGCTGGGGTTTGGTAGTATGTCGTATTGAGTGTGCCAGGTACTGTTGCACAGTTGCTGGCTGAGCACTGATACCTGGCCATTTACATGTGTATCCACCAATAGACAGACAGATGCTATATATGTGAGATATGTTGTATCATAACAGTCGAGTAGCATGTGTAGTATGTGTGCCAAATTCTGCTGACATATATTGCTGATATCAGGTTATTTTCTTTTTCAGGTACATGGCTTATCCGCGGAATCCCACTTACTCCACAGCTGAGGATGAGGAGATACACCAGAGCCTGGTGTGGGATTATGCAATACTCTTTTCCCGCACCAGCCAGAATCAGCAGGAGAGGGCTGCACTGTGGCAAGACTTGGTCCGTCGGGTAAATGACATAGGCACGCATAATAGGACATATGAGCAGGTACGACATCACTGCAGTGATTTAATCAGAAATGTCCGTCAGCGTGCATCGGATATCCACAGGCAACAGGTCGCCACAGGTGGTGGGGTGGCTACACATCCCCCACTCACCATACTGGAGGGACTACTCATGAGTGTAGTGGCTCCAGTCTGCCAGCAACAACAGCAGCAGACATGCATTATGATGGAGGCTGGAGCCACGCAGCAGCAAGACAGTGAACGTGCAGGTAATATGCCATATGTATAGTTGACTGTTGTGTACACTGGTAGTTAATGCATGTGTGAGGTGTGTCCTTGGTTTGTAGCTGTCACCATAGTATTTAATGTGCAAGTGTGATATCCTCAATATTAGCAGCTGACCTGTGAAAGGCGACTGTTGTACTACTGACCTGTATCATACTCAGTAACAATGGCACAGTTGTGCCCACTGACATTAGTTTCTTCACGTCTGCAGGTCCCTCCGGTGTAACAGCAATGCAGCCTATCCATGCTGGTGAGTGTGTATTAACAATTCCTGTAATAGTCTTGATATTAATAGTAATATTAGGCTCACTTAGTAGTGCTCTTTGTATGCATGTAGGTGTGTCTGTGTCTGTGTGTTGATATCACGCATACTGAGTACTGTACAATTGTGTGAAACTGTGTGCATGTGTGCACCTGTGCATGTGTGCATGTGCGCATGTGTGCACCTGTGCATGTGTGTATGTGCGCATGTGTGCACCTGTGCATGTGTGCATGTGTGCATGTGTGCACCTGTGCATGTGTGCATCACTGGTAATGTGTAGACATTGTAAACTGTATTTCCTGTTTCCCTCCCACAGGTTCTGGTGCTGCTCTGGTGTCATGTAGCAGGGAACCTGAATCAGGTGCCATGGGTACTGATAATGATGACATCTGTGTAATGGCACAGGAAGGTATGCCAGGGTCCGCCATTGGTCAGCCGATTGACAGTACACAGCTGTCGACCCCATCAATGCGCACAGTTATCCTGTCAATACACCCTTTGTCACCAATGTCCCTAGGTGATGGACAGCATACAGTGGGCATTGACCAGGGTAATGTGGTATCTGTGGCACATGCCTCCCCACACAGCAGCCATGGGCATGGCCCAGAGATGGTACCACACAGACAGATGTCCAGGGGTTCTCGTGGGAGCATCCGTGGGCGTACTGCCCCTGTCAGATGTGCCCACAGAGGTCTTACAACCTCAGCTATGTTTTGGGCTGTCATGCAGGCACAGTCACGTATGGAACGGTACACCAGACAGGGTCTGAGGGAGCTGACAGCATATCGCACAGCCATGACTGACAGTATGCGTGACATTGCGGCTGCCATCCGTGATTTCACCGATGTCATAGACAGACATTGTGGGGACATATTAGACCGGTTCCACAACTACATGTCCATGAGCCAGGGCGATGGTGGACGGTTGAGGCATTGACGTGGCCATATGCCAGCAACAGCAGCAGCTGGCAGTCGTCGCGGATGACAACAGGGCCATGGCTGCCCATGTAGTGCCAGCAGTAGCCCCAGCAATGCTGGGTCTGTGCTGTCATCAGACCGCCCCAGGAGACCACGTGCACGTGGCTCTGGCTAGGCCCGACAGGGATCTGTGTCCAGTCAACGAACACCTGCTTCTGATGACAGTGCCCAGTCTGGGTTGGTACTGGATAGAGTCCGTAGCAACCCTGCAAGGCACAGGTACCGTGTCCGTGGCCAGAGACACTGATCTGTATGACCTGGCAGGTACAGTCTGTGGCTGTCCACAAACACCAGTATATAGCAGCCATGAGGTGGAACTGTGTGCATCCATACACACATGCGAATTGACAACACCTAGGGCTACCGCATACATGCACACACTGCATCAACATTGCCCCACCTTCTACTGCTGTCCCTCACCAACACACATACACATACATGTCAATCGGTGGTATCAGTGGCTGACTCAGGCATACCAAGTTCACACCCTGTGCATATGATGAAACTGTGCCACCTCCTGCAATCTGTAACAACTGTGCAGGTACAGGTTAACATGTTGCTGATGCACAGAGTGACCACATAGACGTGTAGTAATAGTATCATGTTGTTAACAGTACTGTGTGCTGAATTAATTGTGGGTATATCACAGCATGCCTGATGCAGTAAAGGTGTGATTGTCATGTACTGTTGTCTACACCCATGGTAAGTACCATAGTGTATCATCTGCACATGCTGGCATACTGGTGGTAATGATGTCAACAGAAGGCTACATACATAGTTAGCACAGGGGATAAGGTAATGAATGTAGTAATACACAATGATGGACATGTAAACTGCAAGTGGCATGTTGCCCACACTGGACTCTGCAATGCGGATGTTTGAGGATGTTGGTATGTGTGCAGTACTACACGACTGGTACAGGACACACAGGAGCACCCTAGCACTGCAAGCTCACATCTCATACCATCCTAGACAGCCCCAACACACAAAACTAACTGTCAAAGGAGGGACAGTCCCCATATATGTCAGGGATACTGTGGTGGCAGGCCAGGTAGCATACATCCTACTAAGTATGGAACCACTGAGTGAAGGCTCAGTGTCTGTTATTTGACATGTGTATTACTGCAGGTATGAGCACATTGGTTTCCATCCAGTTATTGTACATCCTGACAGTACATGGTCTGTACACTTGTGTGCGCTGAGACTGGAACCTATCCATCTGACCCATGTATTTCCATGTACATGTGCATAGTGCCTGCATATTTGCAGTGTTACCTACTGGAAGTGGTACAGCTTGTTTGTTGTACAATGGACTACATGCAGCCCTGTTTACTATAGCTTTGTTTGCATGCATGTTTGCTTGCAATTACCCTGGAATACTGATCCCACCTGCAATGCATAGTTATAGAGCTTCTGTGGACTCCTAGTGCCATCTGCATAGCTTACTATATGTATGTCCATGTCTCACTTGACAGAATGTCACTGTTGTCCTGTTCACATGTACGTTGCCTGTGACACAGTGCATATGACTTACCTGGCATGTGTCCACGTGAGCAGTCATATATGCTACTGCTAACTAATGACAGACACTACACCTTCACATATTCATCTTCTGTTGAACCACCTGCTTCGCTAGGGATGGCCTGCACCTGTCACCCCTGGGCTTTCAGATATTGGCAAAGGCTCTTGCTACCCCCATAGTGCCTATGTTAGGCAAGGCTCAAATGACAAACCCACCTTCATAGGTATCACAAGGGATAAGAAACTAAGAGTAATGCTACCCAACGCCAGAAGTCTAAACCTCAAGATGCATGCACCCAAAACTCTCCTTGGCATGGAGAACATCGATATCTGTGCAGTAACAGATGCCTGGTTCAGGGCTACTGAGAGCACACCAGCACTACCAGGTTTAACCTCATACCATGCTTTTCAGTCCCAAAACTTGGAACGAACCACAAATGGAGGGGGAGTATTGATATTAATCAAAGATACCCACACCTCCAGGTTGGTGGCAAAGCACCAAGCATCAGAGACTAGGCCAAAGATTCATAGAATATATGAGCTCAAATGCTATGGAACAACTTGTTACCACTCCCACAAGAAGGGAAAACATACTGGACCTGATCATCACCAACATGGGGACTCTATGCTCCAGACCAGAAGTGTATCCCTCACTGGTAAGATCGGACCATAAACTAATCTCATTGGATATTCACTTCCCGACCCCACCCCCTGCCCAGAACACCACAGTGAACAACTTCTCTAAAGCAAATTCACACTCCTCAAAACTGAGGTGGAAACCTTCAAAGCTCCCGGGCCTGTGGAAACTACAGACCAGACCGCAGATTCCTCTATAAACGCATTCTATGGACACCTTCAGGAATGCATGGATCATGTGATCCCGAATAAAACCAAGACCCAATCCTCCAAAGGCAGACGTCCTGTCTGGTGGACCCCAGCCATAAACAAACTACACAATAGAAGGAGGAAGCTACTAAATGATACAGCAAATTCACAAATAGGGAAGGCATCACTGATCAGTATTAGCAAATAACTACAGGCACTCATAAGATTGTCTAAGGTCAGCTTCGAGAGAAATTGCACAGGACACCAAGAATAATCACAAGGCTTTCTTTAGTTATGTTAGGAACCTGGGTGGTAATTCCCAGATATGCTCAGAGGTAGTCCAAAATGTCAATAGAAACACCAAACCCACAGACATTGCCAACATTCTAGCTGACAGGTTCAGTGCAAACTTCTCACCCCCCTCCACACTGAAAGGGCAAATATGTATCCCAGCAGAGTGCTGCCCCCCTGACATCTCAGATGCTCAGGTAAGAGCCGCCCTCTCCAAAGCAATACTCACTGCATCAATGGGACGAGACAGTGTCCCGGGCTGTGTCCTACATGACCACCAAGACGTGCTACTACCAAACATAAACCTACTGTTCAATCCCAGCCTTACTACAGGATATGTGTCCAAAGTGTGGCGTACGGCAACAGTGGTCCCTCTACAGAAAGGTGGTGCCTCAATGGATCCTGGACACTATCACCCCATAAGCCACACTAGCTTGGTCTGCAGAGCTATGGAAAGGATCATCATGGACCACATAAATATAGATATTGCGAACCTACAGACACTGGTTCATACCCAGTTTGGCTTTGTTAAGGGCAGATCCTGCCTCTCAAACCTGGTTGATTTCTTTGAAACAGTCACCAAGGCCATTGACGAGGGGAAGGTGGTTCATACAGCCTACCTGGACCTCGCAAAAGCCTTCAAAACAATACCCCACTCGGGCATTCTAGAGAAGCTCACCAGCTTAAATATAAGCCCCTATGTCACTAGATGGATTGCACACTAGCTCAAGGACAGAACCCACATGGTTAGAATTGCTGGAGCCATGCCAGACTCCAAACCAGTTACGAGTTGTGTCCCACAAGGCTCAGTCCTGGGACCTCTCTTGTTTGGTATATATTTATCGGAGGTACAGGCCAACACGGAAGGACTGTGGCTGATCAAATATGCAGATGACTGCAAACTGGCCGCCATAATCGACTCTCCAGCCGACACAAGCATCTTCCAAAGGGGCATCATAGAAACAGACAACTTGGGCCAGAGCCATGGCCTCCAGCTGAATGCAAAAGTGTGTATAGTCATCGTCTTTGGCAAAAACAAAGTGCCCACAAAGTACCACATAGGTGGTACTCCATTATGTACAGAAGAAGTAATTAGGGACCTGGGGACCCAAGTTGATAGCAATCTCTCATTTGACAACCACATGGCCAAAGTGGTTAGAAAGACATTGTATATAGCCCCATCATGAAGGGATTCACATCTACATCAGGGGAGGACATCGTGCCTCTTTACTCATCCCTCATCAGGCCCATAATTGAGTACAATCCCCCTGTCGGGATGTTCCTTACCAGACACCTGCAGCAACTGGAAAGACCCCACAAGTACCTCACCAAGAGGATCAAAGGGCTCAAACAGATGCCATATGCTGACCGGTTAAATAAACCCCAGCTCTACTCAGTGGCATACCGCCTGTTCAGAGACGATCTGTGCCTAATGTATAACACCATGTCGAACCCAGAATTAATGGGCATGCTGCACCTGAGAATATCCAAATCCCATCGGGATACACGCTTGAGAGACCCGAGCCTCAGCACTGAAATAAATAGGACATGCTGGAGGGGCAGACTCATAACCCAGAGGCTCAATTCACCTGGAATAAAATCCCAGTCCAGGTTAGGCAGAGTCCCTCACTGACTCTCTTCAAGAGGAATCTTGATGAGTGGATGGGACATTGTAGGTTTACCCCGGGTATCACTTCTGTGTCACTGTTAGACAGAGGCACAGTATACTAACCTCGGAAAAGGGCATGGCAAGATATATTTACAATGGATGGCGACAGCCAAACACATGCTGGCTAGGTTCTTAAATGCCCTAGGGCAGATTGCCAGGTATGACGCTATGAACCTATGAACCTATGTACCTTGTTCCCCATTGGCCCTATGTGCTGTTAATCACCATGGCAATCACAATACTATGGTAGCATGTTCAAAGGTCAGTTGTCAGTCACCTCTATGCTACAGTTGTGGAATATGTGGGTCATGTGGCAATGTCACAGCTGCCACATGTACACAGTCAACCCTCTCCCCTACATATGGACGTACAACACATGTATGAGATGGAACCACATAGCCAAACTGGGGACTAAGCACTCTGAACCCAGTACTGGCATAACCTGTCAGGTGGCATGCAATACTACAGTGACTACAATACCAGTCTAATGTAGACCTACACTGACAGCAATACAAGCACGTGAACACACTGGGCCATTCGTGGAGCCTTAGAATAGCATCCTGCCTGGGCGGCACACACCTTTGCAGCTGGCACACAGGCATACGTTATGCCTGAACACATCACACATAACACATAGCACACAAATCCTGTGTGCCAGTCACAGCCTGTATGGCTAGACAACACACCTGCCACAGTTGTGTTAGCTACCTTTATTGTCCGGTACAGTATGGTCACACTCACCAGGCTGGACAAGGTGAAGGTCACAGTGATATGCCTGTGAGGCACTATGGTCCACCACATAACACAAGCATACAGGTCAGTCAGAGGCATGGACACATATGACTCAGTCATTGTCCATGCCACATACCTTCTCCTGCTGTACTTGTAGGGTGCTGACATCATCAGTGTTTAGAAAGGGGAATGTGCATCCTGTAGTCTGTTCTCCTAGTTGCCAAAAGGGACATTTCCCTCACACACACTAACGCCCCTCAGCCAAACACACACACTTGCCATTTGCAGGATTCAAACCCCTACCTAACTATGTTATGACACTAGAGACGGACGCATTAGCAGAGTGCGCTATTCGCATTACTGGGAGGTTTCCCTTCTCCTGCTGTACTTATAGGGTGCTGACATCATCAGTGTTTAGAAAGGGGAATGTGCATCCTGTAGTCTGTTCCCCTAGTTGCCAAAAGGGACATTTCCCTCACACACACTAACCCCCCTCAGCCAAACACACACACTTGCCATTTGCAGGATTCAAACCCCTACCTAACTATGTTATGACACTCGAGACGGACGCATTAGCAAAGTGCGCTATTTGCATTACTGGGAGGTTTCCCTTCTCCTGCTGTACTTATAGGGTGCTAACATCATCAGTGTTTAGAAAGGGGAATGTGCATCCTGTAGTCTGTTCTCCTAGTTGCCAAAAGGGACATTTCCCTCACACACACTACCCCCCCTCAGCCAAACAAACACACTTGCCATTTGCAGGATTCAAACCCCTACCTATAGGTTCATAGGTTGGTACTAGGCTATCAGCCCTAGGGCCTATACAAGCCTAGCCATAACAATTCCCTGGCTATTTCTTACCACATTATTTACTTTCCTGGACCCCTGTCTAGCAGGGCGACTGACGTGATCCCTGGGGTGAATTTCCTTTCTCCCATTCAATCGTCAAGGTTCCTCTTGAAGAGGTCCAAAGAAGCACTCTGCTTGACATGTATGGGCAATCTATTCTAGAGTCTGGGGAGTCTCTGGGTCAGGAACCTATCCCTCCAGCATGTTTTGTTTATTGTGATGACAAGGTTTAGATCCCTGGAGCGTGTAGCTCTGAGGGATTGGGATTTCTTTAAGTGTAGCATGTCCAACAGCTCTGGGTTTGACATGGCCTTGTATGTTAAGCAGAAATCACCTCTGAGTAGACGATATGCGACGGAGTATAGCTGGAGTTTTTTAAGGCGGTCAGCGTACGGCATCTGCTTTAGGCCTGTGATTCTTTTAGTGAGGTATTTCTGAGGCCTTTCCAGTTGTTGCAGATGTCTTGAGAGGTACATACCAAATGGGGCATTGTATTCTATAATGGGTCTAATGAGGGATGAGTACAGTGGGACAATGACCTCCTTTTTTCTGGATGAAAATCCCTTCGTGATGAGGTGTGCCACATAGAAGGATTTCCTGACTGTTGTGGCGATGTGGTTATCGAAGGTGAGACCACTGTCCACCTGTGTCCCTAAGTCTCTTATCACACTTTCTGTGTTTAGTGTACTGCCACCTATATGGTAATTCATGGATACATGTTTTTCCCAAAGGGGATAACAATACATTTCTTGGCATTGAGCTTGAGCCCATGGCTCTGGCACCAAGCATCTGTTTCTGTAAGGCCCTTTTGTAGAGTATCCACATCATTTGGGGATTCAATAATGGCTCCCAGTTTGCAGTCATCTGCAAACTTTGTTAGCCAGAGTCCCTTAGTGTTGACCTGTACTTCAGAGAAGTAGATGCCAAACAAGAGTGGCCCCAGGACTGAACCCTGAGGTACTCCACTTGTCACTTGTCTGGAGCTGGATTTGGAGTCGGCTACTTTTACAGTGTGGGTTCTATCAGTAAGCCATTTAGCAACCCATTGGGTGACATAGAGATTAATGCCCAACTTAGTAAGTTTATCTATGATTCCAGAGTGGGGGATGGTGTCAAAGGCCTTGGCAAGGTCTAGATAGGCTGCGTGGACCACCTTACCCTTGTCCATGGCTCTGGAGACTGATTCAAAGAAGTCAATCAGGTTCAGGAGACAAGATCGGCCCTTCACAAACCCAAACTGGGTGGGGTCCAGTGTTTGAAGGTTGCCAATGTCTTTGTTTATAAGTTCCATGATAATACACTCCATGGCCTTGCAGATGAGGCTTGTCAGACTGATGGGACGGTAGTTTCCAGGATCCAAGGTGGATCCCCTTGTGGATTGGGATAACTGTAGCTCTGCGCCACTCAGTGGGCACGAAACCTGAGGTGAGGCTATGATTAAACATGACACTTAGGTGAGGTGCCAGTTCATATTGTAGTTCATGTAGTACACAGCCGGGATGTCATCTGGTCCCATGGATGCTGTATTCTTGGCTTTAGAGAGTGCTTTGTACCTGTGTGGCCGTTATTACTGGAATTTGGCAATCTTCCGTATTGAGATGGGCCATTTAGGGGCTGAGAGGCGGGTGAAGTTGGCACTGAATCGATCTGCCAGGATATTGGCAATATCCTTTGGATCAGTATATTTAATGCCTTTCTGTTTTAGCTCAGTGCAGATCTGAGCATTGCCATTTAGATTCTTGACATAGTTATAGAATGCTTTGTGGTTGTCTTTGGAATCTTTGACAATTTTATTTTCGTAACTAGCTTTGGAGGATTTTATGAGGCATCTCAGTTTCTTACTGAGGCCAGTAAGGGAGTTTTTTGCATCCTGGGATTTTCCTCTTTTCTGCAAAAGTTTCTTCCTTTTGTTGTAAAGGTTGTTTATGGCAGGGGACCACCAGATTGGCTTCCTTTTTTTGGATGAGAGCATTTTGGTTCTATTTGGGATGGCACGATTCATGCAGGAGTGGATGTGCTCGTACAGTGCCTTAGTGTAGGATTCAGCAGTTGAACTTTCAGTTCCCGTCTGCATGGGTGTTATGAAGTTTGTCACTTCTGACTTGAGTAGCATGAAGTTGGCTTTGGAGAAGTTTTTAATGGTGGTTTCTTTACTGGGGGTGGGGTGGGATGTGGATGTTAAGGGTGATTAGCTTATGGTCAGACCTGACTAACGAGGGGTGACCATAGGTATGGAGCATTGATTTCCCATGTTGGTAATGACCAGGTCTAGGATATTGGAGCCCCTGGTGGGACTATGGATTAGTTGATCCAGGGCATTGGAATTTATGAATTCCAAGAACCGTTCTTGTAAGGTGTTGGGACATGAGTAGTTTTCCCAGTTAATGGCAGGGTAGTTAAAATCACCCAGTATTAGGGTGTTTGGTTCTATCTTAATATTTTCTAGTATGTTTAGAAAGGTGTAGTGAGAATCTTTGGGTATGTTGGATCTGTAGCTAGCTACAATTTGGATTGCAGTCTTACCTAGTGTTAGTTGCACTTGGAGAATTTCAGACACATTGTGTTGGCCAACTAGCCTGGTGGTGTGAATATCCTTGGTGAATACTGACACTCCTCCACCTTTAGTGTTTCGTCCTGGTTTGGTGGCGAAAAGTGTGGTAAGAGTTTTAGCCTGGTATTGCAGGGGTGCTCTCTGGAGCCTTGAACCAGGTCTCAGTTACTGCACAGATATCGATGTTCTCCATTTTTAGGAGTGCCTCGAGAGAGTGCATTTTGAGGTTTAGACTTCTAGCATTGAGTAGCATTACCTTCGGATTTTGCATGCTTGTACCTGTTACGGTGGTGGTTTTGTCCTTTGAAGTTTGCCTAAAAAAGGCACTATAGGGGTGGCAAGAGCCTTAGCCAGTAACCTGAATCCCAGGGGCGACAGGTGCAGACCATCTCTGGCAAAGCATCGTGGTCTGTCAATCATGTCATCCCAGGCAGACAGATACTGGATCCCCTTTGAATGACACCATAAGCTTAGCCAATTGTTGAAGTCAATCATTTTATCCTTATATTGTGGTATCATTCTGGGCGAGGCAGGATGCTACTCAGGGCTAGGGTCATATCTGCCTGGGCCACATGATCCGAGCTCTTCCATGTCTCTTTTCATGTAGTCCAGGGAGCGTCTCAAGTCATTCACACCAACATGGACAATGACAGAGTCGTATATGAACATGTTGTGGAGTGACTTGAGTGCAGGGACTATGTGGCGGATCCTGGCACCCGACAGGCAGCTGACTGTAATTTTCTCCTTATTCAACCTGGTGAGAGGGACATCAGTGTGCCGGACTATAGAGTCACCTATGACTAAAGTGTTAGGTACATTGTCTTGCCTTAGGGGCTGTTGCTGGGTGGCACACTGGTGTTGTGAACTATGTGACACATTGGTTGTGATTGGTGTTTGTTTGCGTTTCAGCTTCAGAGGTCTTTGTTGCTTGGGCAGGTTACAGTTAAGGGCCTCTGCATATGTGGATTTAGTGTTGCTATATGTGGGTGTTGGTGGTGCGGGTTTAGAAGGGCTATGTGTTGCTTGAGATGTAGTGTGGGTGTTAACCTTCTCCTCTTGACTGTTTAGCACAATCTTGGGTGGAGAGAGCTTTGCTTCCATTTTGGCTATGTAAGTGCATCTCTCACAGGTTGTAGTGTTGGGTGGTAGGAGGAGAGGGTTGTCTGTGTACATGAGGCAATTGCTGCATTGCCCCAGTATGCCCAGATTCACCAGGTGGACAGGAGAAATCACCGAAGCTGACCCTTGGACATGCTTGGTTTGGGGCTTTTTTTTCTTTGTAAAGTATAGGAGCTGTTTACTTAGCAAGGTACTTTGCAATTATAGGCTGTTTAGTGCCTACTATTAATTTCTCCTTGTTAACAAGGAGAGTTCAGTGTTTGTATGAGTTTAAGGCTTCCTAGTGCTTTCCAGCAGGTATTAGAGAAATTGCTAGTCACAGGGATGCTTAAAGGTAAGATTGAAAAGAATGCACTGCAGTGTGCACTAGAGAAGTTAGATGTGAAAGTAGGTAACTTGAGTTTTACCTGTTTAAAAAGTTAAGGTTTAGTGGAGAGTTACTATTTTTAAAACAGCAAGATGGATTGAAAGGGGTGGTCACTTTTATATTTTGGTACTATGAAATACTGTAGGATGGCCAATAAATTTAAATAATTTAATAATTTAAATAATAACTATGTTATGACACTCGAGACGGACGCATTAGCAAAGCGTGCTATTTGCATTACTGGGAGGTTTCCCTTCTCCTGCTGTACTTATAGGGTGCTGACATCATCAGTGTTTAGAAAGGGGAATGTGCATCCTGTAGTCTGTTCTCCTAGTTGCCAAAAGGGACATTTCCCTCACACACAATTGCACACACACTAACCCCCCTCAGCCAAACACACACACTTGCCATTTGCAGGAGTCAAACCCTTATCTAACTATGTTATGACACTCGAGACGGACGCATTAGCAGAGCGCGCTATTCGCATTACTGGGAGGTTTCCCTTCTCTTGCTGTACTTATAGGGTGCTGACATCATCAGTGTTTAGAAAGGGGAATGTGCATCCTGTAGTCTGTTCTCCTAGTTGCCAAAAGGGACATTTCCCTCACAATTGCACACACACTAACCCCCCTCAGCCAAACACACACACTTGCCATTTGCAGGATTCAAAGCCCTACCTAACTATGTTATGACACTTGAGACGGACGCATTAGCGGAGCGAGCTATTCGCATTACTGGGAGGTTTCCCTTCTCCTGCTATACTTATAGGGTGCAAACATCATCAGTGTTTAGAAAGGGGAATGTGCATCCTGTAGTGTGTTTTCCCAGTTGCCAAAAGGGACATTTCTCTCCCACAGACTTGCACACACACCAACCCAACTCACACACACTGAGCATTTGCAGGATTCAAACCCCTACCTATGTTATGACACTTGAGACGGATGCATTAGCAGAACGCGCTATTCGCATTACTGGGAGGTTTCTCTTCTCCTGCTGTACTTATGGGGTGCTGACATCATCAGTGTTTAGAAAGGGGAATGTGCATCCTGTGGGGAGGCAGACGCCAAGCACACTCTGGCTAAGCTGTCATTCCCTAGGGCAAACAGCCTAGTGTTGACCTCTACACCCATATGTTTAATTGTCAAATGCACATTCTTTGTTGCTGATAGACTGTTTGCACGTCTTTATTGCCATAGCATTCCCTGTTTGTATGAACAACTTGTGTATCTGTGGAAGATGTTTGCATATGGGAGGGATCCACTATATCACGTATGTCTCTGTAGTCATTTAACTGTGTGCACTGGGCAGATTGCTGTAATGTGGTTGGTCCCTGGAATAACACGTAAAAATACCAGATATGTGTGGCCAACTGCTAAACTGAGATTTGGCCTAAGTGTGTGAGCATGCCCAGTTCAGGCTTCCCATGGCATGTTGTCTGACATATGTCTCATTTATCAAAGTGTGTGAGCATGCCCAGTGTGAGCATTCCATATGTTGAACTCTGCAGCCCACCAGATTTGTGGATGAGTGTGAACTTCAACAAATATCTCCCGTTTATGGTTGTGTGTTGTGTGTCATGTTGTGTAGTTACTGTACAACTGCTTTGTGTGTGAACACAACAGGATTATACTGTGCCTGCAGGGTTTGCATGGGATACTTTGCATACAGTTGTCAACATCCTTTCACACTGACCTAACACTGTAGTACTGTATAGTGTACTGGTTCAGTACTTTGACTGTGGTGGACAGTATCCTGGGCTTTAGTCCTATCACTGCTTTTACATTTCCATAGTGAGCACAACAGCCTGGTTAGAGGCCAGTTGTGCACATCTGAACATGTTGCATTATGTTCAGATATGAACTACTCAGACTTGTCCAACATTGGTAGTGTATTCCACAACATAGGTGTACATTTGCAAACACTAGCGATGTGCCCTAGTCCATTTCTAATGCTAGTCGGAGAGTGTGTTTGTCCTTCACACACATTGTAAGTGGAGTTTGCCATGACATATGTCATGGTTAGTATACTGTGCCTCTGTCTACCTGTGACATGACAGTGATACCCAGGATAAAGCTACCATCTCCCATCCACTCATCAAGATTCCTCTTGAGGAAAATCGATAAGTGACTCTATGGGTAGCCTGTACTGGGAGTTTACTCATGGGTGGGGTGGCTTCTGTGTTATGGATCATGCAGTACAGCTTGTCCTATGCAAGTCAGTGCTGGGGTTCAGGTCTCTCATGTGCATAGCTCACTGCCATTCAGATTGTACAAGGTGCAGCATGTTTATTGATACCAGCTTAGACATGGCTTTATACATCAGGCACAGCTTGCCTCTGGGTGGGCAGTATGGCAGTGTGTGTAGCTGCAGTTTGTTTAATCAGGAAACACATGGCATCTGTGCAAGCTCTTTGATACTCCTGGTGTGGTACTGTTGGGGACTTTATGGTTGATGGAGGTGTCTGCTGAGGTACATCCCGCAGGGGCTATTGTAGTCAATTGTAACGCTGATGAAGGATGACTGCAGAGCCACAATGACCTCCCCTTATCTAGATCTGACAACCTTCATGATTAGGTGGGTATATGGTATGTTTCTGTAAACACTACAGCACATGTTTGTCCAATGCAGGATATCCATCACCTTGTGTCCCCGGGTCTCTCATTACATGTTAAGTACGTAATGGGTTAACACCTATGTGGTAATTGGTGGGCACTTACTGTATATCCACGGGGGTTGACTATACACTTTTCTGCAATTAGCTTGCTGACATGGCTATGGCACCAGTTGTCTGTTTCTATGTGGTCCTTTTGTGGGATGCTTGTGTCAGCTGGTGGATCATATATGGTGAGCAGTTTGTAGTCCTCTGCAAACATGTTCAGACACAGTCCTTCCATGTTGGCCTGTACCTATGGGACATATATAACAGACGAGGGAGATCCCAGGACCAAGCCTTGTGGGATGCCAGTTATATCTGGTTTGTAGTCTGACATGGCTGCAGCATGTCTGACCATGTCTGTTCTGTCCTTGGTCTGGTTTGCAACCCCTCTACTGACATAGGGGTTTATATTTAAGCTGGTGAGCTTATCTATAATGAACACGTAGGGTATCGATAGAAGCCTTTGCAAGGTCCAGCTACGCTGTGTGGACCACATTGCCCTCATCAATGACCTTAATGACTGTTTCAATTGAGTCAAACATGTTTAGGGCAGGATCTGCACTTAAGAAAGCCACACTGGGTAGGGTCCGTGTCAGTAGGTCTCCAATATCTTTATGTCTGCGGTACATGCTGATCCTTTCCATAGCTGTGCAGACCGAGCTTCTCAGGATTCTGGGGTGGTAGTTTTCAGTATCCATTCAGGCAACACCTTTGTTGAGAAGGACCACTGTTGTTGTAAACTGCTCTTTGGGTACATATCCTGTGGTAAGGCTGACATTGAGCAGTAGTGTGATTTGGCATTCCATTCATCTTGGAGTCCATGTTGGACTCAGCCCAGGACACCATCTCATACCATTGCTGCTGTGTGTTTTGCTTTGTAGATGCTGGCTGTTACCTCAGCATCTGCAATGTCAGGGGCCAGCAGTCTGCTGGGATAGATATTTTGCATTCTCGGGGGGGGGGGGTTTGCACTGCACCTGTCAGGATGTATGTTGGCAATATGTGTGTGTGTTTGGTATGTTGTTTGTGATATTTGTGTGATTCAGAGCATATCTGTGAATTCCCAACACGGTTCCTACCATCAGTTGTGAAAGCCTTGGGATTATCCTTAGTGTCCTGTACAATTTGTATCTTCATAGGTTCATACTAGGCTATCCACCCTAGGGCATTCGTTAGCCTAGCCAGAGGTGTGTGGCTTTCGCCACCCCTTGCTATGTGAATATTATGGTCATTTATGATTTGCTTTGCTGTGCCTCTGTCTGACATGACACAGTGAAGACCCCCAGTGTAACTCACGATCATCCATCCACTTGGCAAGATTCCTGTTGAAGAGTGTCAGTGAGGGGCTCTGCCTAACATGGAGTGGGATTCTGGTCCAGGGTATGGGAGCCTCTGGATTATGTATCTGTCCCTCCAGCACATCCTATTTCATTATTTGTTGAGGTTGACATCTCTCACTCTCACAGCCCGATGGCTTTGAGTTTTCTGGGGTGGAGCATGTCCATTACTCCTGTGTTGGGCATGGCCTTGTACAACAGGCATGCAATGCCTCTGTGTAGGCAGTATGTGACTGCATTCAGCTGGGGTGTCTACAGCCAGGCAGCATATGACATATATTTGAGACTTTTTATCCTCTTGGTGAGGTACCTTTGTTGCTGATAGACTGTTTGCACGTCTTTATTGCCATAGCATTCCCTGTTTGTATGAACAACTTGTGTATCTGTGGAAGATGTTTGCATATGGGAGGGATCCACTATATCACGTATGTCTCTGTAGTCATTTAACTGTGTGCACTGGGCAGATTGCTGTAATGTGGTTGGTCCCTGGAATAACACGTAAAAATACCAGATATGTGTGGCCAACTGCTAAACTGAGATTTGGCCTAAGTGTGTGAGCATGCCCAGTTCAGGCTTCCCATGGCATGTTGTCTGACATATGTCTCATTTATCAAAGTGTGTGAGCATGCCCAGTGTGAGCATTCCATATGTTGAACTCTGCAGCCCACCAGATTTGTGGATGAGTGTGAACTTCAACAAATATCTCCCGTTTATGGTTGTGTGTTGTGTGTCATGTTGTGTAGTTACTGTACAACTGCTTTGTGTGTGAACACAACAGGATTATACTGTGCCTGCAGGGTTTGCATGGGATACTTTGCATACAGTTGTCAACATCCTTTCACACTGACCTAACACTGTAGTACTGTATAGTGTACTGGTTCAGTACTTTGACTGTGGTGGACAGTATCCTGGGCTTTAGTCCTATCACTGCTTTACATTTCCATAGTGAGCACAACAGCCTGGTTAGAGGCCAGTTGTGCACATCTGAACATGTTGCATTATGTTCAGATATGAACTACTCAGACTTGTCCAACATTGGTAGTGTATTCCACAACATAGGTGTACATTTGCAAACACTAGCGATGTGCCCTAGTCCATTTCTAATGCTAGTCGGAGAGTGTGTTTGTCCTTCGACACACATTGTAAGTGGAGTTTGCCATGACATATGTCATGGTTAGTATACTGTGCCTCTGTCTACCTGTGACATGACAGTGATACCCAGGATAAAGCTACCATCTCCCATCCACTCATCAAGATTCCTCTTGAGGAAAATCGATAAGTGACTCTATGGGTAGCCTGTACTGGGAGTTTACTCATGGGTGGGGGTGGCTTCTGTGTTATGGATCATGCAGTACAGCTTGTCCTATGCAAGTCAGTGCTGGGGTTCAGGTCTCTCATGTGCATAGCTCACTGCCATTCAGATTGTACAAGGTGCAGCATGTTTATTGATACCAGCTTAGACATGGCTTTATACATCAGGCACAGCTTGCCTCTGGGTGGGCAGTATGGCAGTGTGTGTAGCTGCAGTTTGTTTAATCAGGAAACACATGGCATCTGTGCAAGCTCTTTGATACTCCTGGTGTGGTACTGTTGGGGACTTTATGGTTGATGGAGGTGTCTGCTGAGGTACATCCCGCAGGGGCTATTGTAGTCAATTGTAACGCTGATGAAGGATGACTGCAGAGCCACAATGACCTCCCCTTATCTAGATCTGACAACCTTCATGATTAGGTGGGTATATGGTATGTTTCTGTAAACACTACAGCACATGTTTGTCCAATGCAGGATATCCATCACCTTGTGTCCCCAGGTCTCTCATTACATGTTAAGTACGTAATGGGTTAACACCTATGTGGTAATTGGTGGGCACTTACTGTATATCCACGGGGGTTGACTATACACTTTTCTGCAATTAGCTTGCTGACATGGCTATGGCACCAGTTGTCTGTTTCTATGTGGTCCTTTTGTGGGATGCTTGTGTCAGCTGGTGGATCATATATGGTGAGCAGTTTGTAGTCCTCTGCAAACATGTTCAGACACAGTCCTTCCATGTTGGCCTGTACCTATGGGACATATATAACAGACGAGGGAGATCCCAGGACCAAGCCTTGTGGGATGCCAGTTATATCTGGTTTGTAGTCTGACATGGCTGCAGCATGTCTGACCATGTCTGTTCTGTCCTTGGTCTGGTTTGCAACCCCTCTACTGACATAGGGGTTTATATTTAAGCTGGTGAGCTTATCTATAATGAACACGTAGGGTATCGTATAGAAGCCTTTGCAAGGTCCAGCTACGCTGTGTGGACCACATTGCCCTCATCAATGACCTTAATGACTGTTTCAATTGAGTCAAACATGTTTAGGGGCAGGATCTGCACTTAAGAAAGCCACACTGGGTAGGGTCCGGTGTCAGTAGGTCTCCAATATCTTTATGTCTGCGGTACATGCTGATCCTTTCCATAGCTGTGCAGACCGAGCTTCTCAGGATTCTGGGGTGGTAGTTTTCAGTATCCATTCAGGCAACACCTTTGTTGAGAAGGACCACTGTTGTTGTAAACTGCTCTTTGGGTACATATCCTGTGGTAAGGCTGACATTGAGCAGTAGTGTGATTTGGCATTCCATTCATCTTGGAGTCCATGTTGGACTCAGCCCAGGACACCATCTCATACCATTGCTGCTGTGTGTTTTGCTTTGTAGATGCTGGCTGTTACCTCAGCATCTGCAATGTCAGGGGGCCAGCAGTCTGCTGGGATAGATATTTTGCATTCTGGGGGGGGGGGGGTTTGCACTGCACCTGTCAGGATGTATGTTGGCAATATGTGTGTGTGTTTGGTATGTTGTTTGTGATATTTGTGTGATTCAGAGCATATCTGTGAATTCCCAACACGGTTCCTACCATCAGTTGTGAAAGCCTTGGGATTATCCTTAGTGTCCTGTACAATTTGTATCTTCATAGGTTCATACTAGGCTATCCACCCTAGGGCATTCGTTAGCCTAGCCAGAGTGTGTGTGGCTTTCGCCACCCCTTGCTATGTGAATATTATGGTCATTTATGATTTGCTTTGCTGTGCCTCTGTCTGGACATGACACAGTGAAGACCCCCAGTGTAACTCTACGATCATCCATCCACTTGGCAAGATTCCTGTTGAAGAGTGTCAGTGAGGGGCTCTGCCTAACATGGAGTGGGATTCTGGTCCAGGGTATGGGGAGCCTCTGGATTATGTATCTGTCCCTCCAGCACATCCTATTTCATTATTTGTTGAGGTTGACATCTCTCACTCTCACAGCTCCGATGGCTTTGAGTTTTCTGGGGTGGAGCATGTCCATTACTCCTGTGTTGGGCATGGCCTTGTACAACAGGCATGCAATGCCTCTGTGTAGGCAGTATGTGACTGCATTCAGCTGGGGTGTCTACAGCCAGGCAGCATATGACATATATTTGAGACTTTTTATCCTCTTGGTGAGGTACCTTTGAGGTCTTTCTAACTGCTGCAGGTGTCAGGTAAGGTACATCCCATATGAGGCATTGTACTAGATTATGGGTGTGATAAGAGAACAGTATAGGGGCACAATGACCTCTGTTGACGTAGATGTGAATCCTTTCATGATACGGTGTCCAATGTAGACAGTCTTCCTAGCCACATTGGCAATGTGAGTGTCACATAACAGGTCACTGTCCACTTGTGTCCCTAGGTCCCTGATTACTCCTTCCATACATAATGGTTTACCACCTATGTGGTAATTTGTGGTACCTTGTTTGGTATTTGGTGGGACATTCATACTGTTCAGTGTCTTCAGGATGGCTGGGTGGGGTTCCTGTGTGTGAGAGTGTGGTCTGTAGCATGCTACAGACTGTACAGCAGTCTTGCCTACACTTAGTTGCACATGGGTGGACACCAATGCCTTGTGCATTGTCAGTTACCTGGACGTATGGGTGTCTGTGCTGAATATGGATACTCACCCTCCTTTTATGTTTTGTTCCAGGTTTTGGGGCCATGATGCATGATATGTGGTATAACCTGGTAGTGCTGGTGTGCTGTCAGGAGGCTTGCAGCAGGTTTCTGTCACTGCACAGACATCGATGTTCTCCATACTGGGGATGGCCTCGGGAGCATGCATATTGGGGTTTACACATTTGGCATTGGTCAGCATTACCCTTATGTTTCTTTCCACTTATGTTTTCTAGGGTGGTGGGTTAGTCTTTTCAGCCTTGCCTACGAAAGGCTCTATGGAGGTGGCAAAAGCCTTATCCAATATCCAGATGCCCAGGGGTAACAGGTGCAAGCCATCCCAGGAACAGCTGCGTGGCTTGTCAAGCATGACATCCCAAGCAGACAGACATTGGATCCCCTTGGAATGACACCAGTAAGTGTGCCACTTGCTATAACTGATCATTCCGTGTTTGTTCTGTGGCATCATTCTTGGTAAGGGTAGGATGCTGCAAACGGCAAGTGTCATAATCAGAGAGCTCATCTATGTCTCTTTTCATGTAGTCTAGGGAGGTACATCTCAGGTCATTCACACCAGCATGGACTATGACTGCATCATATTTCTACTTGCTTTGGGGTGACCTGCATACTTGTGTTATGTGGCGTATTGTGGCAGCCTACAGGCAGCTTACTGTACCCTTTCCTTTGTTCAGTCTGGTGTGCGTGACAGCAGTGTGTCTCGCTATGGAGTCACCTATTACAACTGTATCAGGCATGTTGTTTCTCCTTCTGGCCTGTGACTGTTTGGCACACCAGCTTTGTGTACTATGTGTTGCGTGTGCTATGTTTGGAAGTTGTTTGATTGGGTGTCTGCTTTAGAGGCCTCTGTTGGTGTGCTGTGTTTGTAATTTGTGCCTCCGGTAATGTTTTTCTGTGTTTATGTCTTTGGTTTGCAGTTGTGATAGGTCTATGTGGGACTGTGTTTGTGGTGTGTGTGGTTACCTTCTCCTCCTGACTAGTTTTGGGAGTACTGAGTTGAGGGAGCTCAGCCTTCAGTTTGGATAGATGGTTGCATCTCTCACATATATTTGTATTCCTTGGGGGGAGTTGGGGGTTGTCTGTGTACTTGGGGCAGGTGTAACATTGCCTCAAGATTCACAGATTCAACTTGTTGTGGCTGGCCTTAGTGGATTGTATGTGTGGACATATTTCATAGTTTCATAGTTTCATAGTATAGTACTAGGCTATCTGCCCTGGGGCATTTGTAAGCCTAGCCATAGTGATGTGGCTTTTGCCACACCATGAAATGGTACAAAAATGTACAGAATAAATCTAGAATACTGCGCCTCTGTCTAGTAATTGACACAATGAAGGTCCCCTTATATAACAGAATTAGTTTACTGTGCCCCTGTCTAGCAGTGACACAGATGTGACCCCTGGGGTAAACTTACGATCTCCCATCCACTCATCAAGATTTCTCTTGAAGAGAGTCAGTGAGGGGCTCTGCCTAATACGAACTGGGATCCTGTTCCAAAGCATGGGAAGCCTCTTGGTTATGAATCTATCCCTCCAGCATGTCCTATTCATACTTGTGCTGAGGTTTAAGTCTTTAGCTCTCGTGGTCCTGATGGATTTGGATTTTTTGAGGTGGAGCATGTCCATCAGATCCTGACTGGACATGGCCTTGTACGTCAGGCAGAGATCACCTCTGAGCAGGCGGTATGCTACTGAACAGAGCTGAAGTTTCTTTAGTCTGGCAGAATAAGACATATGTTGGAGACCCTTGATCCTTTTGGTGAGGTACTTTTATGGTCTCTCCAGCTGTTGCAAATGCAGGGTGAGGTACATACCAAATGGGGCATTGTACTCAATCTGCCTCCCCACAATACGTAAGCTTAAGGAATGTGTTATAGACCATAATTCTGAAATTAGCAGAAATTGTGACAATAATGCACTATGTAAACATATTAAAACTTGTGGTGAAACACATACATTTAAGTTTAGAGTGATTGATGCTCTATGTCCAAATGAAAGAGGTGGTGATGTCAACAACCGCCTTGAGCTCAAAGAATTTGAATGGATATTGAGATTAGCTGCTGACACTCATCCTGGTTTAAATAGCACTGTCAGTTTAAAACCCGTGTTAGTTAAGCTACGTAATAATGTAAAGTAAATATTTTATACTGTGTATCTACACATCTTTTAATATATTTATATGTAATATGTCTTTAATTTATAATTTGTTTTCTGTCACATGATTTCATTTGGCTGCTGGTCATGTGATTTTAGACCTGTATTTAAGCTTTTAGAGTTTAGTATTTGAATGTATTAGTATTGAAGAAGGGTTACGCCCGAAAGCTTTGCTTTTTATTAAACTGGTTTTCTCTGCAAGTTTTCTCTTTAGAGAAACATCTTGCACTGCTGTTTGCAGATTTTTAAGTGTTGGGCTGAACTACCATTCTGCCTGTGTAATTGCCTGCTTCTAATTGTTTTCACCTGCTAGCTCCAGCAGTATTCCCTGGTAGCTTCCTACTAATTCTGTTGCTTCCTTTTTCCTTTCTGTTTCCTCAGGGGGGAGCAGCGTGTATACCAGCAGAAACACGCTCACAGTGGCTTACACGTGCGCACACATGCTTACACGGTACAGAATCTGCTTATTCAGGTTAAAACGCGTGCACACCCGCGCAAACAGTGTTAAACATCTTCCAACACGCTCCCACATGCTCAGACTGCCTTACACGCGTACACACTGTCTTACTCAAGGCTTCATGGCGCACTGCGTCATGCACGCCCACCAAGAAACTTTGGTGTAGGCAACAGTATACATCTTCCATTTCTTGACTTTCCCATGCTTATGTTGTGGCACTCCTCTTTCCATGCTATGTGTCTGACATCTGTCATGTAACTCTGACCTCCAATGAACTGTATTTCTTTCTGCCATTCCCCCCTGTGATGTCACCTATCTCCTACTCTGTTCCTCCCCCTTCTGTAACTCTTACACTACTCAGAATGTGCTCATTTGCTATGTGACAGCGGAATTCAGTATACTAACACTCATTTGCATCAGATTGCCTACTAATGCTTAATTACATCTCTTAGACTCAGCTTCTCCCCTTAGCAACCACTACACAGTGGCCATGTTGTTTTTGGTCTGCTGGTCCCTGCATTGAAAATCCATGTATTGCATAAAACCCACATTTGTGGGTTTATAACCTTCATTTTTATGTATTATGCAGCGCAGCCCGTTTGCGCGGGGCTGCGCTGGGTTTATTACTTTTGCATCAGGTTACCTTGCCAATGGCCACATATTTGGCCATTGGCATGCTGCCTGACACATATGCACCCTTTATTTGGAGCTGACATGGCTCCGTTGTGTTTTTTGCAGAAACGTACTCAGTTGTCAACTGAGTACATTTCTGCAGCTAAAACGGCTCTTACACGGGCTGTTTTGCTTCCTGGATCGCTAATCATCCTCATTTGCATGCTATTCAGCTGCAAGTGAGGTGATTAGCTTATCCACGCCCACTCCGTGTAAGAGACGTTTTAGTTCGTCTCTTACACGGACTTTGGGCTGTTCCTGGATCGCGAAGGCTGCATGGAGTCTTACACTACTCTTAGACTCCGTGCAAGCCTTCGTGAATCCTGCCCAATGTTTTTATTTTGTGGAGAGGAAGAGACAACACAGCATGTTTCTTTGAAATGCTAAGAGTGGTGAAACTGTGGAAAAAGTTGTGTAAAGAAAGCAATTTTGAGAATATTAATGACATAAGCAATACAGACATAAATACGATTGTGTATGGACATTGTAAGAACAAGAATATGTGGGAAGGGCAAATGAGAATTTATTTTATGTAATATGGGTTATGAAATGTTCAATGGGAAATGGATTTTAGCAGATATACAGTGAAAAATTAGATTATGGTTGAAGAAGGATTGGGATTCCATTTATGCAATTTATGTAATTGTGTCATTCTTGAGTGTTTATTAAATATACTTTTATCGTTTACCAGTGCGTTGGGTCCATATTTAGTGGAATCGTGCAACTGTACAACTGTTTGGTAACCATTTTGGACATTGGTTTGGAACTTTTTTCGGAGGGTAGCCCTTTATGGTATAGCCAGCGGAGTTTGGTTTATTTCTATACTCGAGGTTTTTGGTGGAGAGGAAGTGGTGAACAATGCATTCTATATCTCAAGCCCTTTGGACAGGAACTCTCTTCCTAGTAATACAAGACAACTGACCACTCTTTCATCATGCCTAACTCATCTTAGTACATTGTTTGGACTCAGAGCTGAAAGTAAATGCATAGGAGACTCTGTTGAGTCAGCCAGAAAGATGGCTGCCTAGTTTGAGCACCAGCCGTGCATTGTTTAGTCAAATGTACTGGTTGAACAAATCAATGTGGATGAGTACAGTGTAAGGTGATGGCTAAAATACTTGGGGAAAATGTCTCTGTTGTTTGCAGATTGTCACTGATAAGTATGGAAAAAGTCTATTAAAACAAAGGTCAAAAGTGTTACACTTTATATACTAAATCTGGCTTTGTGAAGGCAGCATGGAGTAACATTTTGTTTTATTAGAAGTATGGAAGGGAAAATCCAAGACTTTTTTGTCATCATTAAAAAAATATGTCCTAGCCAAACCACCACACCCCCTCCTACTTCCAAAACCACTGACTCAATACCACCTTATTTCAGTTTGTACTTTATACAGAGAGTACTACCTCTAATTAAGAACAGCAGTTCACCTCTCCCTTCATCCCCCTACAACCTATCCTAACCAGACACATTAATTTTCCTTTCTCATAGTCTCACCTCTATCATAACAAAATTTCTACCAAAACTAAAAACAACCTCTTTGCCAGCTTCCATCAGAATACCTAAAAATAACAGCTGAGGCTGTGGCATTCCCTGTATCCATACTGATAAACCGATCCATATCTCAGAGATATGTCAGATTCATCTGAAACAAAAATGCTATATAATACCTCTCCACAAAGGTGATACATCAACAGAGTTTTCCAATCACAGACCCATAACCACCCTATCTTCTCTGTCAAAAATATAAAAAAATGCATCTACATGCAACTTATTCAGTACATTAACTCTTAACAACCTCACCCTAGTACTACCGCTAATCTACTCGACTTCTGAAGTAATATATGAAACATCTGACACAGCATCAACATCTTACAGAACTTTCTTCCCTTGACCTCATTCATCCCTCTCCTTCTTAGCTTCAAAGCTATTTGACTGACAGGCACAAGTAGTAAAACGGAAATATGGCCCCTCATCTTTCCTATTAGTCACTATTGGTGTCCCACAAGGATCAGTATTAGGTCTCCTGTTAATCAACATTTTTATAAACAAAATATATAATGCCACCCACCAAACTAGCATAGCTCAACAACACTTCAGGGTATCGCCCAAAGTTCTTTCACTGCTATCATGCAGCATTTACATTAGGGCAGGGTCAGAGACTGCTATGCAGGCCAAGCACAAGCTGCCTCTCAGCAGCTTGTAGGATACAGAGTACAGTGACAGGGCTTTCAGTCTTTCCATGTAGGTCATGTTTTGGAGGCCCTGAATTTTCTTGGTGAGACATCTCTGTGGTCTCTCCAGCTGCTGCAGGTGTCTGGTGAAGTACATGCAAAAGAAGTCTTGAATTCTATTATTGGTTAGATGAGGGTCGAGTACACAGGAGTTATAACATCCTTAGTCTTGCATGTGATGCCCTTACTTAAGAGATGCGCAACATAGAAGGCTTTCCTTATCACTGTGGAAACATGGTGATCAAAATTTAGGTTGCTATCAATCTGTCTTCCCAAGTCTTGCACCAGGAGAAGGTCATGGTAAGATTTCTGTCAGGTCTCAGGATCTGTCAAATCATTCACACACTCAAGTCATTCAACAGTTACCATTATGACTCTTTCATAGTACATGTCGGGGTGAATGTTTGAGACATACCTCTCTGGACTATATGAAGAAAGACTTTACTGAACTCCGATTGTGTCTCAGGCAGGTATGTCCCTAGCCCTAAGCAGCATCCTATCTTCACTTAGGATGATGTCAGAATATAGACAAACAATGACGGACTTCAACAACTGGCTTGGGTTTGAGCTTAGTGGGGTGCTGTCGATACTGTAATTTGTAGGGACTTACTCTTCTCCAAAGGGGATAATAATGCACTTTTTTGAGTTTAAGTATGTGGCTTTGGCACCAATCATTTGTCTTTGTTAGCTCCTTTAGTAATATGTTAGCATTGTTGGGGGACTCAATGATTACACCCAGTTTGCAATCATCAGCGAACTTGGTAAGCCACAGGTCAACTACCTTCATCTGGACTCCCGAGAAATAGATTCCAAACAGTAGAGAACCCAGCACAGATCCTTGTGGTACACCACTGGTAACTGGTCTACTGGTAGAGGTGGACTCCCAACTTTGACAGTATGCACTCTGTTGGTGAGCCAATTGGCTACCCATCTAGTGATGTATGGGTTAATCCCCATCTGGGAGAGTTTCTCAATGATGCCCGAGTGGGGGTTGTGTTGAAAGCCTTGGACAAGTCATGATAGGCAGTATGTATTGTTTTGCCTTCATCCAGAGCTTTGGTGACACTCTTGATGTCCACCAGGTTTAATAAGCATGAGCTATCCTTAATGAAGCCAAACTTGGTCAGGTTAAGAGTTTGAAGGTCGCCTATGTCCTTGTTGATATTGTCCATGATGATTCTTTCCATGGCCTTGTAGATAAGGCTGGTTAGGCTTATGGGTCTATAGCTCACAGGGTCGGCTGATGCACTGCCTTTGTGTAAGGGGATTACTGTTGCTGTTCTCCACTTTACTGGAACAAAGCCAGTGCTCAGGCTGTGGTTAAAGAGAGTGACAAGTGGTTCTGCTAGGTCATGTTTTAGATTGTTAAGTAAGCACCCTGGAATGTTATCTGGTCCTACAGATGCCATGATTTTGGCCTTGGATAATGTGGATATGACCTGCTCTTTGGAGATACTAGGTAGAACACTGGTGTCAGGTATACTTTGGAATATAGTTGGTGGGGACATGGAGGTAAGTTTGTGCCAAATCTGTCAACTAACAGGTTGGCAATTTCCTCTGGTTTAGTATGAGTAGTACCATCCACTATAAGTTCTATATATAGCTGGGCATTCCCCTTATATGATTTCAGATGTAGCTAAAGAGTGCCTTATGATTATCCTTAACTAGGAATGCTAATTTAGCCTTGTAACTAATCAAACAAGTTCTAACTGCACACTCCTGCCACTACGGTGCAGGGGAACCTTCTCCAAAAAAGATGGTCTGGATTAGTGTTCAAGTTATACACACAAAGCTATATTCAGCAGGTCTGAATTTAGTCTATGCTACAGCAAACAA
The DNA here is from genome assembly GCF_019279795.1 of Protopterus annectens. Classification (NCBI taxonomy): domain Eukaryota; kingdom Metazoa; phylum Chordata; order Ceratodontiformes; family Protopteridae; genus Protopterus; species Protopterus annectens. Next base: position 1,397,809,815 of record NC_056743.1, on the reverse strand, counting down.
GGCGTACCAATTTCAGAAAGAAACAGTTCAAATAAGCAGGCAAAATAAACCTTTAACCAGAACCTCCCAGCTCAGAAGGGCAGAATCTACACTCTCCTGCTACAAGAGTGCAGACCACTCCTTCCTAATGTAAAATAACTGGCCCAAAGCCTAAGTGCTTAAACCAGAACTAATACATTTTTAGAATAATAGACACTAAGCCTTCAATCAGCAACTCCCAACTTAGGATGTAAGCTACCTGTCCTGCCACAACAGTGCTGGCCCAAACCTTCTTAATGTACAACAACTGGTCTGAAGCCCAAGTGGTTCAACCAAAGGCTTAGAATAACAGTTACAATTTAATCAGGCTACTAACAAGCAGTAATAAATGCAGCAGAATAAATGCAATAAAGTAGGAAGAAACACAAATACAGTAAAAGCAGATGAATAAAGTGCATTTTTTTATATAACAATAGAAAACGAGCAAACTAATTTAAACAAAATACCCAATTAACCAGTAAAAAAGCTAAAAACTGGGTCCTATTCCAGCAGTCTTCAATCAGACAAGTTCTAACTGCACACCCCTGCCATTAGGGTGCAGGGGAACCTTCTCCAAAAAAAGATGGCCTGGATTAGTGCTTAAGTCATACAAACAAAGCAAGATTCAGCATGCCTGAATCTAGTCTATGCTACAGCAAACAAGGTGCACCAATTTCAGAAAAAAACAGTTCAAATAAGCAGGCACAATAATCCTTTAACCAGAAATTCCCAGCTCAGAAGGACAGAATCTAGTGCAGACTACAAACATTCTTAAAGAAAAATAACTGTCCTGAAGCCCAAGTGCTTAAACCAGAACTAATACACTTTTAAAATAACAGACACTGAGCCTTCAAAGCAATTCCCAACTTAGAAGGATGGAAGCTAACTGTCCTGCCACAACAGTGCAGACCACAAACGTTCTTAATTTAAAACAACTGGTCTGAAGCCCAAGTGCTTAAACCAAAACGTTTAGAATAACAGTTGCAATTTAATCAGGCTACTACCAAGCAGTAATAAATGCAGCAGAATAAATACAATTGAGTACTTTTAAGAAGAGGCAGAAGCAAAATAAAGTGCAATTTTTTTTTAGTAAAGTGTAAGGAGAGAGGAAGGAGGAGCAGAAGAAAACTTCAAGGTTAAGAACCTAAGTGGGTTGGCCTTCTCAAATGTTCTATCTGTATTAAGTAAGAGTGAACACCAGACTGGGAGGGGTGTCTCAGATCAAATTTACAGTAGGGGCGGGCAACTGCAAAGCCAACAACTATAACAACACTACAAGAATAGGAAGGGGAAAAACAGTTGCAGGACAGATGAGAAACATAAAACAATGCCAGAAAATATATAAAATGATTCAGTCAGGCAAAAAAATAATTCAGTCAGGCAAAATTAAGATTATGCAGAACTCTGAAATGTTAAAATGCCAAGACATATACTTATCAATCAGCGATATATTTCCAGACTGTTTGAGAATCACACTTCAGCCAGAACACCAGGAGTTTCCAACAGTGTATGCAAGAATTTACAAACAGAAACTATTTTTAAATTAGCAAGCCTTGAAGCAATCAGATAGTTTAACTAGTCTCAAGGTGCATTTGTTTTTAATGAAGATGGATATACCTCTAGCTTTGGTTCTTTTATTCTCATTTTGGGGACTGAATGTGTGAAAGGCACTGTAGCCTTGCATGGCCAGGGTGTTCTCTGTGGCCTTGAACCATGTCTCAGTGACTGCATACACATCAGCATCTTCCAAGGTGAGGGGTGCTTCCAAAGAGTGCAGTTTCCTATTTAGGCTCTTAGCATTAAGCAACATAACCTTGAGTTTGTCTCGAGTGGATTTTTTTAAGTCAGGAATTTTGTTCTTTTGACATTGCCTAAAAACGGCACTATGGAGGAGGCAAGAGACTTTGCCAGTATCTGAAAACCTAGAGGAGACAGGTGAAGACCACCTCTGGCACAGCAGCATGGTCTGTTGACCATGTCTTCCCAAGCTGACAAATACTGGATCCTCCTGGACTGACACCAGAAGCCAAGCCAATTGTTGAAGTCAGTCATTGTTTGTCTATATTGTGGCATCATCCTAAGTGAAGATAGGATGCTGCTTAGGGCTAGGGACATACCTGCCTGGGACACAATCAGAGTTCAGTAAAGTCTTTCTTCATATAGTCCAGAGAGGTATGTCTCAAACATTCACCCCGACATGTACTATGAAAGAGTCATAATGGTAACTGTTGTTGAATGACTTGAGTGTGTGAATTATTTGACAGTTCCCGAGACCTGACAGAAATCTTACCATGACCTTCTCCTTGTCTAGCCTAATGAGAGGGACATCTCTGTGTCTCACTATGGAGTCGCCTATGACCAGGACATTTGGTTTTGAGGTGTTTTGTCTTAGGGGCTTATTTGGTGAGACACTGGTGTGTGTTATGTGTAGTGGATTCTATTTGCTTTGCAGTATGTGCAGGTGGTTTGCACTTGGGAGGTGTCTGCTCTTCTGATAGGCTTTTATTGTGTACCTCCACGTATGTGGGATTATGTGTTGTGACCTTGTTTACTGTGAGAAGTGGTGTGTGTGTGTGTTGACAACCTGTTTGATTTGTAGTTTGTTGTTATGTAAGGGAATCGATTCCAAATTCAAAGTGTAGCTACATCTCTCACATATTGTATTTGTTTTAGGAATACGTGGTTGTCACTACATATCAGGCAATTACTACATTGTCTCAGGATGGCCATGTCAATTATGTTGGCCAAAGAAATGGTTGGAAACTGACTGTCCATTATGGCAAGTTTTTACTGTAGCTACAATTGGGGAGTGGGCTAGTTTGACCAAATTTTATTCTAGGATTAACAAAGAGGCTTATTCTACTGAAGGCTATGGGTGAAAAAAAAAACTATGGCAATGCTTCTCAGTCTGCAACCGAGTTTCATGCAATATAGCAGGAGAGCTTGTGAGGATTCCACTAACAGACGTCTAGTGGAAAATTGTCTTTCAATGCATTTGCATTGGTACCAGAGCACTGCTAAACCCCATTGCTCAGTGCGCAGCTACTCGCAAATGCGAGGCTTCAATACAAATGAGAATAAACATTTTTAAGCTATACTACCAATGGGAAAACACACATTGAGCTTTTCTCCAGTAATCTCCAACTCAGATAAGGTTTAGACTACACACTTCTGCCGCAAGCGTGCAGACAGGTCCCTCCTAATATCAGATGCTGGACTAGTGCTCAAGTGTTATAATACAGTCTAGATTCAGCAGGTCTGAATCTAGTCTATGTTATGTGCTAGCTACATAAAACAGCAGAACAGTTTTTTTTGGTGCAGAAAACACAATAAAAATCACCAAAATGAAATACAATCAGCAAAGAGCAAAGGAAACTCAAAAACTACTAATTGTTTCAATTTTAGCCATGGAAGCTTTGGATTTCAACAGAATCTTCCCAAACCTATAGGCTTACTTTCCTCACCAAGCAAGGAATCACCAGCAGTGCTTTAATTTATGAATGCATGAAATCTTTTCAGCAAAAGAGAAAGGGCCACACATTCACTGTATACTTAAATATCACTTAAGAGACAATTAACCAGTGAAAAAAACATGAAATGTGCAGCCTAGATTTAAGTGTCTACCACTCACACAGAAAAAAACACCAAGTCACGCAGTTTTCTTAAAACAGAAAAAAATGGAGTAGGTAAAACAGAAAGCAGCTCTATTAGATACAGACAAATATATAGCTTTACTTTCCTCACCCAGCAGGCAATCACCAGAAGTGCTTTAGTTTATGCAGGCTTGAAATCTTTTCAGCCTCATATATTCTTCCATACCTAAAATTACATTTAAAGCAAATATCTCTGACTGTAACAATAAACTAGCCAAATATGCTGACAACCTTATATATAGGACTCATCATTGCAGAGCCCTGAAACAACTAAGCTGACTTGAGCTACTCAACTATTTAACACACCCAAATTATTAATGCAGACTATCTTATGCATGCAGCAGAAAAATGGCCAGCTGCAAAAGATACCCTGCAACATTACTCTCCTGGTAAGAGACCGTCACTCAAAAAATAAACTCTTGGTAATCGCAACAAAGTCTAATAAAGCCAGCAGGAAACTCACTGTATTCCCATTACTTATTTAAACTCTACAGCACAATCCCAACATACATAAAACAGACCACAAAATGTTCTACCTTCAAGATCTTACTAAAACAACAGCTAAACCTCATTGTAGCCATGTACATGCTCTCCACCTGGGTAACTCCATTTTTTTTGTCAGCTCATACCCCCTCTGTTCCTTTATAACATTTATCCCTTTCTACACAGAAAAACTTTCTACCACTCCTCTAACTATCTCCCTACCTTATTACCCACTTTACACATTTTCTTGTCTTGTCCTTCCCACTTTATCTATCTATTTCAAATACGCTCCACCACTCTCTTATAACTAGGTTCTATGTCAGTAAGTACACTGGTATTCTTACCCCAATTATCCTTGATACATCTGCTATACAATGCCAGTCTTCCTCTTCTAGCTTTGTTATCTACTTGCCAACCAATATTTCACACTCACTACCTTGATTTTATTTATTCCTAACATCTACACTGCAACCTCCTTATCCAGGTCTTACAAGATGTCTAATGTTTGCTTGTCACATATATTGCACACGAACAGTTTGAATACTAAATGTTTTTTTACTTGGAATTGAATACTATTTATAGAATCACTGTCACCACAGAATAAACATTTGCCAGTCAGACCTTCCTGGTAAACAAAAACAAATAAAGTCCTGTTACATCTGGAAGGTCTGGCCATGGAGACTGGGTCCTTGTAAGCGGTGCTAGGAGAAATGAAGTGAGAACCACTAGAGTCACTGACAGTAGCAGGTATTAGATTGAACTGACCTGAGCACATAGTTCACCAACTGGAAAGTGCATCAAAGTTATTGAAAGGAGTCTGAAATCCAGGCAGCAAAATGTGAAGGCTTAGGAAACAAGTCACCAGGGATATGTGCAAGCAGTAAGGTTAAAGGAGTGGGTAGAAGAGCAAGAACACAAAATTATGGAACAATGGGTATGAGAAACAGCTATGGAGGCACCGTATGTTGGACTAGCAAACACAGCCCACAAGGTTGGGCAGATGACAACAGTGGTAAGCCCAGGCATTTTATCATCAGGTTGCACAATTATCTCTGCAAGAAGTGCCCAGTGCAGCAAGGAGCTTTGTAGAAGGTTTTGTAAAGGCAAGATAGAAAGTTAAAATACTGGAAGGTACTCCCCGCATGCATATGCAAAAAGACAATCCCAGCTCTGTGAGGGCTGTTGTGTGAATGCTGTACCATGTAATATTGCAGACTGTGCAAAAAAAATATACTAGGTATAGAAGCTGGAAAAGCAATCAGCACATAATGCAATGTGATGAGAGGACTGAGTGGTGGTTGGATTTAATGGGCACTAGTAATGTAAGGAAAAGAATGAAGTAAGACACTTATAGAATCACAGTTTGAGCCACCAATAAATGAGGAGGCCTATGTTATGGACACTAGAGTTGGTGGAATGAATAGCAAATTGATGGAAAAGCCCATGTTATAACTAAAGCAGAAGAAATGAGCAGGGAATTATTGGTAAAGTAATGGTGCCCATGCAGATGAAAGGGAAGCAATGATGGAGCTAAAATTGTACACCACTAAACAGTAAAACATATAGAGAGGGGGAAGTGGGTAGAGAGACAGATACAGGCACATACACACAGAGACAAGAAAGAGATGCATATGAGCTGTGAATCATATCATCAAGAGGTAGGTCTCTTCTGAAAGCTCATATACAGATGATATTTTTTTAATATCTTTATTAAATCATCATGTATGACACAGGCAATCTTACATTTATATAAATGAAAATAAACCATACCATACATTGGTACAGGGCACTGCTAAAACCCACTGCTCAGTGGGCAGCTACTCGCAAATGCAAGGCTTCAATACAAATGAGAATAAACACTTTTAAGCTATACTACCAATGGGAAAACACACATTGAGCTTTCCTCCAGCAATCTCCAACTCAGATAAGGTTTAGACTACACACTTCTGCCGGAAGCATGCAGATAGGTCCCTCCTAATGTCAGATGCTGGACTAGTGCTCAAGTGTTATAATACAGTCTAGATTCAGTGGGTCTGAGTCTAGTCTATGTTATGTGCTAGCTGCTTAAAACAAGAGAACAGTGCTTTAGGCGCAGAAAACACAGTAAAAATCAGCAAAATGATAAAATACAATCAGTAAAGAGCAAGGAAAACTTAAAAACTACTATTTGTTCCAATTTTAGCCATGGATGCTTTGGAGTTCAGCAGAATCTTTCCAAACCTATAGGTTTACTTTCCTCACCAAGCAAGGAATCACCAGCAGTGCTTTAATTTATGAATGCATGAAATCTTTTCAGCAACAGACGAAGGGCCAGACATTCACTGTATACTTAAATATCACTTAAGAGACAATTAACCAGTGAAAAAAAACGTGAAATGTGCAGCCTAGATTTAAGTGTCTACCACTCGCACAGAAAAAAACACCTGGCCATGCAGTTTTCTTAAAACAGAAAAAAATGGAGTAGGTAAAACAGGAAGCAGCTCTATTTAGTCACAGACAAATATACATTTTATTTTATTTTACATTTGTTGACTGGGCTGGTCCGACTGGATATATGTCCATTTTCAGCAGAGGTCCGGGGAGAAAAGCTCCAAAATATAGGTTTACTTTCCTCACCCAGCAGGGGATCACCAGCAGTGCTTTAGTTTATGCAGGCTTGAAATCTTTTCGGCCTCATATATTCTTCCATACCTAAAATTACATTTAAAGCAAATATCTCTGACTGTAACAATAAAATAGCTAAATTTGCTGACAACCTTACATATAGAACTTATCATTGTACAGCCCTGAAACAACTAAGCTGACTTGAGCTACTCAACTATTTAACACACACACAAATTATTAATGCAGACTATCTTATGCATGCAGCAGAAAAATGGCCAGCTGTTAAAGATATCCTGCAACATTACTCTCCGGGTAGAGACCATCACTCAAAAAATAAACTCTTGGTAATCACAACAAAGTCTAATAAAGTCAGCAGGCAACTCACTGTACTCCCATTACTTATTTAAACTTTGCAGCACAATCACAACATACCTAAAACAGACCACAAAACTTTTTGCCTTCAAGATCTTTCTAAAACAACAAGTAAACTACATTGTGGCCATGCATATGCTCTCCACCTGGGTAACTCCATTTTTTGTCAGCTCATACACCCTCTATTCCTTTATAACCTTTATCCCTTTCTATACAAAAAAAAAAAAAAAAAAAAAAACTTTCTATCACTCCTCTTTAATTACCTCCCTACCTTATTACCCACCTTGCATATTTTCTTGTCCTTCCCACTTTATCTATCTATTTCAAATACGCTTCACCACTCTCTTATAACCAGGTTCTAAGTCAGTAAGTACACTGGTATTCTTACCCCAGTTATCATTGACTCATCTGCTATGCAATGGCTGTCTTCCTCTTCTAGCTTTGTTATCTACCTGTCAACCAATATTTCACACTCATTTCCTTAATTTTATTTATTCCTAACATTTACACTGCAACCTCCTTATCCAGGTCTTACAAGATGTCTAATGTTTGCTTGTCACATTTACTGCAAATGAACAGTTTGAATACTAAACGTTTTAATTGGAATTTAATACTATCTATAGAGTCACCATCACCACAGAAGAAATACCAGTTTTATCTTTGATATGATCACTGCAGAACAACTGCCTGTTTGTATCTAAATGTCTTAAGAACCATCTATGCAATAAATCTTTGTATAAAATCTGTTTTGTCATGAGTACCTTAAATGTGTCTGATAGAACATTTTTACCTGGGTCTATGAGTGGACTGAGTGATGGTTGGATTTAATGGGCACTAGTAATGTAAGGAAAAGAACGAAGTAAGACACTTATAGAATCACAGTTTGAGCCACCAAGAAATGAGGAGGCCTATGCTATGGACACTAAAGTTGGTAGAATGAATAGCAAATTGATGGCAAAGCCCATGTTATAACTAAAGCAGAACAAATGAGCAGGGAATTATTGGTAAATTAATGGTGCCTAATCAGATAAAAGGGAAGCAATGATGGAGCTAAAATTGTACACCACTAAACAGTAAACATATGGAGAGGGGGAAGTGGGTAGAGAGACAGAGACAGGCACATACACACAGAGACAAGAAAGAGATGCATATGAGCTGTGAATCATATCATCAAGAGGTAGGTCTTTTCCGAAAGCTCATATACAGATGAGATGTTTTTTAAACAAAAAATATCTTTACTAAATCATCATGTATGACACAGGCAATCTTACATTTATATAAATGAAAATAAACCATAATGACACAATCTCAGTTGCAAACATTATACATTACAAACCATGTAGACACAACTGTAGCTGCAAAGATTATACATCACTTATAATATATTCAGCAAAAAAGAGCTCAGTTAGCACTGCTGAAGTTAGCTGAGGAACAAAAATCAGAACCGCAAAGAGAAATCTTCGGCTAAACACCACGGCTTATTCTCTGCAGGTAAAACACTTAAACTGGACAAGTGTTTACATAGAAAACCACTTTATTCCACAGAAGAACAAAAACGATAAGTGCTTTTGGCTGTAAGGCAAATACAGCCAAAAGCGCTTATTGTTTTTGTTCTTCTATTGAATAAAGTGGTTTTCTATCTAAACACTTGTCCAGTTTAAGTGTTTTACCTGCAGCGAATAAGCCGTGATGTTTAGTCGAAGATTTCTCTTTGTGCTTATAATATATCCAGTCATTGTCAGTCAGACATTACACAACTCATCATAATCCTGTCTTCTTTTAAACCCTGTTCCTCCTCTGCATGAATTGATCCCACAATTCCCATTTTTCCTATTTAATTTTCTCCTATCCTTTTCTAATGATCCCAATTCCAGTTGTTTTATTTCTGCTATCTTTGCTACTTCTAGTAAAGTTGTTTTAAACTTTGATTTCCATTTTCTAGTAACTGCTTTTTTGGCAGCCATCATAATTAGACTCAGCAAGGCTTTACTATGTCTAGGCAATTCCGATTCTATATAATAGGTAAAAAAAAATCATTTAATTAGTTACACCAATTTGCTCACTCCATATCTCTGATAGAGCAGTCTGCGGGGGATAAAGTGTGCCAACTCATACTCCCAGAAAATATGTTCCCAGTTACTTCTTTTTTCCCCATCACACCTCAAACATTTGCTGTCTACCTGAGGAAAAATTCCTTGGAGTCTACTTGGGACATAAAAACACCTGTGTAAACACTTCCAAGCAAAGATCCTAAATCTTCTAGACTTTGTTTCATACTTGGGAGACATGCATATATCCCCCATTGTTTCCTTGTGAATTATTTATCCAATCTCTCTTCCCAATCCTTTCTAACCTCCTCTGATTGATTCTTATAGTTATCATGCAATATTTTACATGCTTTACTAATTATTCCTTTCTCAATTGCAACCTCTGTTTCAGATTCTACTAAAAAGTCTACCAGTGCTGGTCTTTTGTTTAGGACACCCTATTTCTTTCTCTTTGCCTATACTCAGATATCAGTCTTTGATAGGGAAGGTAATCTCTAACCCGCAGTACAAACAGGTTCTTGGAGTTTTCCCATTCGGTTGCCTTTTCCTCACTAGTTATTTGCTCCCAATACCTTGGTTCCTTTGCCAGTTTTCTCCAATAAATTCTAGCCCCCTCTTGCCTATTGTCTGTATCATTAATTGCAGTTGTTCCTATTGGCAGATTATCCTTTCTTGGCTTAGCTCTTAAAATACTTTCTGCTATTTTATGAATATAATGTTCTACTTGATTGTTATCCTCTTTAAAGGTCTGCATCCAAAATCCCACTCTCTCCTTGTTTCTTGAGCTTCCCTGCTGTTTCATAATCATCTCTTTCCACTTTGAATTACAATTTTCTGCTTGTGCTGTGTATATTAGCCTTAACTGTTCCTCTGAAATACGCTTTCAAAAAGGGTAATCCCAATCTGCCTTGTTCTATTTGAATAATAAGCTTATCCTACTTGACTCTTGCTGTCTTCCCCTCCCAGATAAAATCCTTCAGCTTTTTATTAATTGCAATCCACAACTTCTCCTCTGGCTGATACAAATATGCCTGCCCTGTGTACAAGACTAAAGGGACTAAAAACATTTTAACTGCTTGTATCTTACTATCGATATCCATATAACACAGCTTCCATTTTCTCAGTTTTTGTCTTATATTTTAAGTCTCCTCCCACATATCCTTAGATGCCGCACTGGAATCATTTTTAATCCATACCCCTAAATACTTCATTTTATCATGTTGCCATAAATATTGATACTGCTGAACCAATTTGTGTGTGGGTGCACAGTTTACCGCTATTGCCTTTGTTTTAGCTTCATTAATTTTGCATCCCAAAAATTTTTGAAACTGTCTCAATATATTCCACAACAATATAATATCCCTTTTTAGTTTTGTCAGGTATAAAATAATATCATCTGTAAATACAGCCAGCTTTTCTTGGCTACCATACAATTACATTCTTGAATTTCTGAATCCCTTATTTTCTTTGCCAATGGTTCTAAATATAATGCAAATAACAAATGGAAGATAGGGCATCACTGCCTGGTTCCTCTGCTCAAGCAGGAATTATAGGAGAGGCCCACACCTACTTTAATTTTTGCCCCCAGTCCCTCAAATATCCTCCTAATCAACCTTATAATTTTATCAGGGAATGCAAATGTTTCCACTGCTCTGCTCATAAAGTCCCAGCTTACTCTGTGAAATGCTTTCTTTGCACCAAAACCCACCAACAACAGTGATATTTTCTTACATTCTGCTACCCTCTGGATCATCAGTGTTCTGTTAATGTTGTCAAATGTTTGCCTCCCCTCCACAAAACCACACTGATCCATATCTATCAATTTTAGCATCACTTTCACCATTCTTTTAGCCATTATAGACATCAACACTTTATAATCATGGTTTAGTATTGACATGGGCCTGTATGAAGCTGGATCTGATGGATTGTTACCCTCTTTATGTATTATAGCTACCACTGCTGTGTTCCAGGATGTTGGTACTTCTCTTCATAAAAATACTGTTAAACAGAACCTTTCAGATCATTATCAGTCTTTTCCCCTCCTAGCTTTCAAACTTCAACAGGAATAGCATCTACTTCTGGGGACTTTCCTGTAGCTTGGTTATATACATCACCATTTTTATTTCATCTCCTCCTAACCTAAACTGTTAGCAACTGAGTCTCCTCTACCTCTAAGCTTGGTATATTTAATTCTTCCATAAACACTTCCATTTGCACCTTTTCTTGATTTCCAAATTTCTCTGCTTTATACAGACTTCCACTGAATTTCCAAAATATTTCTAATACTTCTACGGGATCCCTTGCTCTCTTCTTTGTTACAGGCTCCCCAAGTTTGGTGACAGCTCTTGCTACCTTATGTTGCTTGAGTCGTTATGTCAAAAGTTTTTGTGCTCTAGAGTTATTATCAAAAAACAGTCAACAGCAATCTTTCTAAACTTGTGCATATTGTCAAGGTAATCCCTTACTTTCTGTTCAGCAGTCTGCAGTTGCTGCTCCTCATGTTCAGTAAGATCCCCCCTATTTTGCAATACTTAAGCATTTGTCAGTCCCTCTAAATAATTCTTGTTACTCCTTAACTATATCTCCCTTTCTTTTATTTGCACCCTATTTTTAAACTCCATTTTAATTTTATCCCACTCTCTAGCTATATTTGCAGATGAAATTTCTATCTTCTCTAACAGTTCCTGAACAATTTCCATTAAACGTTCCTTAAATTCCTCTCTTTTCAAAAGATGGGTGGGACAGTGCTGGTGACTCATTTTTATTTCATTTAATTTCCCTGTGTTTTTATTTTAGTTATTACTGGCACATGATCTGAAATAGTTATTAGGTGCATATCAAGACCTTCAATTAAATGCACATGCTCCTGGGAGATTTAAATTCTGTCTAGCCTAGGCCAACTATTGTATCTTGGGAGTAATATGTAAATTCACTCAGAACTCCTAGTACTAAATTCACATCTTCCATGCCAAATATTTTCATATATGTCTTTAAAAATCTACCTTCCTTTGTTATATTTTCCTTTATGGGCCCCCCAGACACATCTTCACTGCTGCAAATCAAATTCCAGTCCCCACCTACAAGTAATATTTCTTGCTGAAAGATTATTTCTCCCAGAATGTTCTTATGCTCCATTATAGCAGTTTTTGTTGGAACATAAATACATGCCAGTGTAATCCTCCTCCCTTGCCTGTAGTCCCTTAGTACTACTGATCTACCATTATTGTCTTTTTATCCTCTATCTCTATTGGTGCTCCTCTTACAATTAATATTAGTAATCTTCTCTTCCTTTGCCCCAGGTACTCAGCTGAATAACCATCCCGAAAACCTTTTTCTATCAAATTCACATGTTCATCTCTTTCCAAATGTGTCTTCTGTAGCATAGCTATTTGCATTCTACATTTTTAATATAGCTGACTACTCATTCTTTTTGTATTTGTCTGTGAGACCATTAACGTTTAAAGACATTACGGAAGGCATCATATTCTTGAAAAATTATTATTCCCACCTTTTATGTATAACAGCTTTTTTTGTTAAATGTCTAGATGCAGCTGTTGTGCTACATACATGTATTGTTTGGCAGGATAATCATTTATACAGTTGTTTTCTCCATTTGAGCCCATACCACACTCTAGAGAACTTTTAGTACTTTGTCCTTCTGCCACAGTTTTCTCAAAATCATCTCCTTTTGCTGGTAAGATTGCATCTTTACTATTAGAGGTCTAGGTTGTTTTCTCATAGCCAGGTTTGGAGCATACACACGATCTGCCCTTTCAAGTAATGATTCCTCTTGTGGAATACCAGTCCAGTTGCTTATTTGTGCTTTTATACAATTAATACAGCCTGTTCCTTCCAACTTCTCAGATACAGCAGAAAATCTCAGGTTTTCCCTATGTGCTCTGTCCTCTAATTATATTATTTTTTTAAACATCTCTTCTTGTGCAGTCTCATATTCAACCAACCTTTTCTTCATTTCGATATCCGAGTTTCTCTGAGTTTTGCAGTTTTATCTCCTTATCTGAATAACTGTTTAAAGCTTTCTTCCATTTTGTCCAGCCTTTTATTGTCTGAGTTGATATAGTCCATCAGTGTTTCATTTGTTTTAGTCAGGTCTGTGTGGAGTTGCCTTATACTTTCCTCTAGCTTACTGGAAGTCATGTCTGGAACTTGCACTGCTTTTTTGCTGAACAGCTGCAGTACTTTTCCCAGTCAGTGTTTTATTATCAACTTTTGTAACTAATTTTCCTTCAGGTCCTCTGTATTTCTTTTTTCCTGGTATTCAGGCAGTGCCTTACTAGCCAGTTACTGAAATTTACCCAAAAATCTAAGTCCTAAGTGGGTTTCTCTGCTAAGTTTCTGTTTTCACACTGGGAGAACTAGAATTCATAGGATCACAGGACATTACTAGGCTACTGGCCCCAAGGCTCTTATAAGCCTAGCCAAGAGTTTAGCCCATGATTATACAAGTCAGCACCCGATGCCCCTGTCCAGCTGAGACACAGGTGGAATCCCAGGGGTATATTTTCTGTTTCCCATCCAGTTATCCAAGTTGTGCTTAAAAAGGGGTAAAGGGGTACTCTGCTTGATGTGGAGAGGGAGTCTATTTCATAGATGGGGGAGTCTCTGGGACAAAAATCTGTCCTTCCAACAAGTCCTGTTAATGTCACAGACCAGGTTGAGGCCACGCATATGAGTTACTGAAGTGGAGCTTGACTTGTGGATATGCAACAGTCCCATTAAGGTGGGGTCCAAGATCGCCTTGTATGCCAGACAGAGGTCTACTGGTTTGGCTAATTAGAAAATCTGAGGAGTCTGTATGAAACTGAGTAGAGTGATAAGGCTTTTAACCTGTGTATGGTAGATGTTTGAAGCTCTGGATTCTCCTGGTGAGGAACCTCTGTGGTCTCTCCAGCTGCTGCATGTGCTTTGCGAGATACATGCCGAAGGGGGCCTTGTACTCAATAATGGGCCTTATAAGAGAAAAATACAGGGATGTTATGACCTCCTTGTCCCTGGATGAGATACCTTTACTTATGAGGTGGGCCATGAAGAAGGCTTTCCGTACAACAGAAGCAACATGGTGGTCAAAAGTCAGGTTGCTATCAACCTGGGTGCCCAAATCCCTCACAACTGATTGTGTGCTTAGGACATTGTTATTAATATGTTAATTTGTGGGGACATCACTCTTCCCAAAGGGGATGATGACGCATTTTTTAGTATTCAGCTTGAGGATATGTTTCTGGCACCAGTCATTTGTCTGAGTGAGACCCTCTTGGAGGATGTCCACATCACTAGGGGAACTGATGACAGCACCCAGCTTGCAGTTATCTGCAAACTTGGTCAGTCATAGCCCACTGGTTTTGGTCTGCACCTCAGAAAAGTATATCACAAATAACAGAGATCCCAAGACTGAACCCTGGGGTACGCCACTTGTTACGGGTCTACTGCTTGAGGTGACTTCCCCTATTTTGACTAGGTGGGTTCCATCAGTGAGCCAGTTTGCTACTCATCTGGTAACATAAACAATAGACTGTAGAAACTCAACCAGAAATAAAAAACGAAAACATCCACAGAAATCCACCAACGATTTTATTGTATAGTTAAGTGCTTTCATCTGCTGAATAGCTAGACTTCCTCAGAACAAATAAAAGCTCAAAACAGTCAGCTTATATACACTAAACCCCGCCCAAATAATCCAATAAAACAAGTTAATACTTAAGAACACAATGAACATCACAGAGCATATAATAAATATAGAATAAAAGTTTTTGAAAACCTACTAATAAGAAATATGACATTTCTTATTAGGTTTTGCAAAAAACTTTTTTTCTATATTTATTATATGCTCTGTGATGTTCATTGTGCTCTTAAGTATTAATTGTTTTATTGGATTATTTGGGCGGGGTTTAGTGTATATAAGCTGACTGTTTTGAGCTCTTATTTGTTGTGAGGAAGTCTAGCTATTCAGCGGATGAAAGCGCTTGACTATACAATAAAATCATTGGTGGATTTCTGTGGATGCTTTCGTTTTTTTACATCTGGTAACAAAGACTGATGCTTAGTTGAGAGAGTTCATCTATTATGCCCAAGTAGGGAATAGTATCAAAGGCTTTGGCTAGGTCAAGGTAGGTGGTGTGCGCCGTCTTCCCCTTGTCCATGGCTTTGGTGACTGTCTCAAAAAAGTCGACCAAAATGACCTCCCCTTGACAAAGCCAAACTGTATGGGATCGAGTGTTTGGAGGTTGCCAATGTCCTTGCTACTAAGGTCCACAATAATCCGTTCCATGGCCTTGCAGATCGGACTAGTTAGGCTGATGGGTCTATAATTTCCCAGATCGGTGGATGCTCCACCTTTGTGTAAAGGGATGACAGTGGCTGTCCTCCGCTCAGCTGGGATGAAGCCGGTACTCAGGCTTTGGTTGAACAAGGCGCCTAATGATGCTGCAAGTTCCTGCCTGAGTTCACGTAGGATGCAGCCTGGTACGTTATCGGGTCTTATGGAGGATGTATTATTTTGCCTTTGAGAGAGCAGTGATGACCTGTTCCCTAGATATAAGGGGAAGGGGGCAGGTACTGGGGATGCCCTGATTTACTGATGGGGGGGACAGAGGGGTGAAGTTTTTGCTGAATCTGTCAGCCAGCAAGTGTGCTATATCTATGGCATTTGTATATCTGGTGTCCATGACCACCGGTTCCGAACAGATCTGGGTGCTTCCTTTGAGGTTGCAGACATATGGGAAGAAGGCCTTATGATTGTCTCTAGTAGATATGGCCAATTTGGACTCAAAGTTTGTTTTGGCGGATTTTACTAGTGCTCTTATTTGCTAGTTCAGGCTAAGGAGACACTGCTTCCAATTGGGCACCTGCTCCTCCTTGGCCTTGGACAGCAATTTTTTCCTTTTGTATAGAGTTTATTTATTGCAGATGTCCACCAGATAGGTTTAATCTTCCTTGCGGGGGATGATTTAGTCCTGTTTGGTATTCCTGATTCCACGCAATATATAAATGCTCGTACAGTGCATTGTTGTAGTTTTGGATATTGGTGCCAGTTCCTACAGAGGGGGAGGGGGTTGTGAAGCTGTTTATACCATCCCTTAGGAGGCTGTAATCAGCTTTGGAGAAGTTTTTATGTCTGATCCTAACTAGAGGCAGGTTGGCGGAGATGGTGACTTTGAAAGTGATGGCTTTATGGTTGGATCTTACCAGGGAGGATGATACTATATGGATGCTGCAGTGGTTACTCATGTTCGTTAATACCAAGTCCAAGATATTATCACCTCTTGTGGGGGTACTGACTAGCTGTTCCAAGGCATTTAAATTGAGAAAATCAAGGAGCCTCTGGGCATTTGCATTCTGGCATGAGTAGCTCTTCCACTCTGAAGTTAAAGTCACCCAGGATCATTGTAAAGGGTTGAATCTTGATAGATTTGAACAGGTCCAAATAAGTGGATTGGGCATCTTGAGTCAGATTTGGGAGCCGGTAGCTAGCTAGCTATGATTTGAATTGGGGTCTTGTCAATTGTTAACTGTACCTGGAGTGTCTCCTGTGTGTCATACTGTATGACCTGCCTGCAGGTGTGTATGTCTTTAATGTATACTGAAACTCCACCTCCTTTGGCTTTACTGCCCACAATTTGGGGTCTGAATGTATGACAGGATGAGTAACCAGGTAAGGCTGGGGTGCTCTCCGCAGCTTTGAAACAGGTTTCTGTGACTGCACAGATGTCAGCATTTTCCAGGGTTAAGAATGCTTGCAATGAGTGCAGTTTCATGTCAAGACTCCTAGCATTTAACAGCATGACTTTAATTTACATTTTGTTGAAATGTTTATGTTGGTTTTATCGACCTCAGGACTTTTCCAAAAAAAAAAAAGGCACTACGGGGGAGGCAAAAGCCTTTGCCAGAAGCATGAAGCCTAGGTGAGACAGATGCAGGTCATCTCTGGCAAAGCATTGTGGTCTCTCTACCATATCTTCCCAGGCTGTCAAATACTGGATCCCCCTGGAATGACACTAGAAACTAAGCCAATTGTTAAAGTCAATAACTTTCTGTTTGTATGGAGGTATCATTCTGGGTGATGGCAGAATGCTGCTTAAGGCTATGGACATACCTGCCTGGGACACAAAATCAGCGAGCTCAATCATGTCTCTCTTCATATAGTCCAGAGAGGTATGTTTCAAGTCATTCATGCCAAAATGGACTATGACAGAGTCATAACAGTACCTGTTGCTGAGAGACTTGAGTGCATATGTGATATGGTGGATTCTGGTACCTGACAGACAACTAACCGTGATTTTCTCCTTACCCAGCCTGGTGAGAGGCACATGTGTGTGTCTCACAATGGAGTCTCCTATGACTAATATGTTGGGTTTATGGTGAAGCCTTAGCGGCTTTGAGACACAGTTGTGTGGACGATGCGTGGTATGTGGTGTGGAGGGCTGTAGAGATCGCGTGTGTTTTTGCCGCAAAGGTCTCCTTTGTTTGGGTATGTTTATGTGGAGGACCTCTGCATATGTAGGTGTGGGTGATGTTTGAGGTGTAGTGATTGTGCTGACAACCTTTTCGGTGCCAGATATATACTGGCTTGACGGGGAGACAGCTTGGATTCTAGGTTCCTAATGTAATTGCATCTCTCACAAATTGTGTTCCTAGGTGGTAGTAGTAGAGGGTAGTCCGTGTACACGAGGCAGTTGCTACACTGTCTCAGGATGCCCATATCAACCAGACTGGCAGGAGAAACTGTAGGAAACTGCCCATCCATATTTCTCAGAATCTGAGGGAGAAAGGCCAGGGAGTGCTAAGGCGTGGGTCTAAAACCCAAGTGCTTAAACCAAAACTAAGAGCTTAGAATAACATGTAACAATTTAGACGGGCTATAAACAAGCAGTAATAAATGCAACAGAAAAGATACAGTTGAACACTTTAGAGAACAGGCAGCAAGTAGCAGGAAAAAGCCAAGCAAGATGAAGTAGAGTAGTAGGAAGAAACACAAACACAGAAAAATATAAGCAGCTGAATAAAGTGTCTTTTTTGTTCATTTGTTTTATTTATATATTTATTTATAAAGAGGAAATGGGAGAGAGCAGGTACAGAGGATAATTCAAGGTTAAGGGACTAAGGGGTTTGGCCTTCCAAATGATCTCTGTATTAGGTAGAATGAGCTAATAAGATGAGACTGGGAGGAGTGTCGCATGTCAAATTTATAGTAGGGGTGGGCAACTGCAAAAGCCACCAACTTTATGGGAGAAAAAAATCCAGCACAGATTAGAAAACAAAATTCGGTCAGCAAATATATAAATAATTCAGTCAAGCAAAAATAAAGACAGTGCAGAACATTGAACAGTTAAAGTGCCAAAAAACATACCAGCTCTGTATTTCCTTATTGTTTGAGAAGCACCCTTAGTCAGGCACAAGACGATTCAAGCAATGATTTAAGTTGCTACTCAATGTGCAGCCATCTTGGAAGTCTATATACAGATGATGTATTGATATTCTTATTAACTCTTGATGAAAATGAGGAAGGAATGGAAGGAAGAGAAGACTTAAGGTTAGATACAAGGAGGAGGACATACGAGTGTAAAACTACACATTTCAGAGAGAAAGGGTCTATGGACAAATAGGCCAGGAAGAAGATGAAGTAGACTGATCCTGGTAAGAGAAAGAAATCCATTAACCCCTAGTGCCTAAGGACCCAGTCGGCTGTTTTTCTACACAAACAGTATGCTAGAACTATTTTTGTGCTTTCCACTGATTATGTGGTAATAAAACAACTAAAAGAGCTAAGCGGCATGCATAGCAATGATTTTCTAATTAGCCAAACCAGTAGAATGTTTAGAAAATAAGTGGAATTACCTGTAAAGTTTGCTAGCCAGGAGTGATATTCTAAGTATGTTTATTAACTGCATGTGGTCTTTCTACCCCACCTGTCCTTACCTCGAATGGCTCAATCTGTGCTGAAAAAAAAAATCCTGAAAACTAAAAGACAGCATTCCTGCACTGTCATTCACTAAGGAAAAGGACTGCAGTCTTTCCACCCCACCTGTCCTTACCTCGAACAGCTCAATCTGTGCTGAAAAGAAATGTCCTCAAAACTAAAAGAAAGCATTCCTGCACTGTCGTCCACTAAGGAAAAGGACTGCAAGGACTTTCCACCCCACCTGTCCTTACCTTGAATGGCTCAATCTGTGCTGAAAAGAAATATCCTGAAAACTAAAAGAAAGCATTCCTGCACTGTCATTCACTAAGGAAAAGGACTGCCAGGTCTATATATTAAGTATAACTGTTGTGCTAATAGATGCTTGGCTGAACTGGGTCTACAGCTAGCCTAGGGTTCAGAGTAAAAGATAGCTTAACAGTCTCAGACTCCCTAGTCAGGCTGCTGTAATAAGTAATAAAAAAGCATTCTACAGCTTAAACAGCCTGTATAACACATTCCCCCTGCTTATTGTCATCTCACAGTTGCTAAAGAAATAACAAAATATCTGTACAAAATTCAGGTTAAAAGCTTGCTTTCTCCCAACAGTCAGTGAAGTTGCCTGGCTAAGCTACAAACTTTTAATACAGTGTCAAGTAAAACACAGCTCACTTTTAAAAGAATTGAGTAAAATTGAGTAAATTGCAGCTCACTGTAAAAGGAACGGTGTAAAAACACTGTAAAGTTGTATTCTTTAAGCCTGCATACTCACATACCCTGGAAATCCTTGTAACTTGGTATAACCCCGCTTCGCTCGGGCTCACTCCATGCCCCACCCTGCCCCCCAAATTCCACCCACCCCCACTACTGCTAAATTTAAGTCCAATAAACCACCCCCCTCCTACAACCTATCACTGATAACCAACACATCCATACACCACCCCTTCCTGCCAACAACCTTCTTAATTCTCCACCCACATTCCTTACCAAGTACCACTACTATCAAGATGAGACCAATTATGTTCCTCTCAATTATACTGCCTGGGCTACATTTCCTCACCATCTATGAAAACCAGCCCTATCTTGGCTTTCACCACCTCATATCTCATACCATCTCTGCTTCCACCTTGAGTGAATCAGACCATCCCCTAGCTCACTACAAACCTGTCCTCTCCACTTTTAACAACCACCAACTAACTAGACACAGACCATCTCTCCCAATACTAGATATTATCATAAAATAATAAGTAAAGTGCTGAAACTAATAATCATGGTACAATTTACTTTGATGAGGGATGGAGATATCCACCCTAACCCTGGACCCACCCTTCGCACAAGCTCCCAGCCCACTACCACGTTCAACATATGGCCAAATGCAAGGTCCCCTAACTCTCTCCTGACCCGTCACCTAAACATCAGGAGCATTAACAACAAGGTCCATAATCTTCATGCCCTTCTAGCCACCTACTCACCTGATGTACTATGTCTTACAGAAACCTGGCTAAAACCAGGAACTAAAAATGATGAGGTTATTCCACCAGGGTACAACATACTTAGACTAGACTGAAACACCAGGAAAGGTGGAGGAGTAGCAGTTCTGTTTAAAAACACAATAGATGTCACTCTAGCCCCACAGCAACCCCCCTTGTTCAATAATGCAGAATCCCTAGCTAGCAAACTACAGCTTAACAAAAGTAAATCTATATTCATTGCCTGCATTTATATCCCCCCAGGCAACAATGCAAATACCCTAGAAGACTTCCTCCAATGGCTTTCCAACACATATCCCCATGAAACTACGGTGTTAGGAGAAGTTAATATTGACTGGAACAATTGTTCCTCTGAATCTCCCACCACCCATATAAACCTTAATGGCTATCCCCCTACTTGTATCCTCACCCACCAGAATAAATAAATCCAAATACAAAGGCAGTATCCTGGATTGGATACTTATCAACAATCATCCAGACCTGTATAACACGGGTACCCTCCCAAATGATATAAGTGACCACTTACTCACTTACATTAGGCATAAAGTAGATAACCACCACCAAGTTCTTTATAAATCTATCAGAAACAACAAGAAGTTTAACTCCACTGACTTTCAGAACGAACTCAAAGCATGCAATTGGGCCATACTTAAAGAACTTCCACTAGATGATGCTGTAGACTATTTTAATTCTAAATTCCTCTCCATTCTAGATTCCCACGCTCCTACCTGCAGCCTTAGAGCCAAAATTAAGACTACCCCCTGGCTCTCTAAAGTAACCAAAACCAAAATCATAGCAAGAAATAAAACATGGGACAATTGGCGCACCTCCAAAGACCCACTTGACCATATTAAATTCAGACAACTAAGGAATGATACCAAGAAAGCCACATTGTTAGACAAAAAAAACTTCTATCAACACCTTCAGCAAAAACACCAGAACAAGCCTCAAAAATGTTGGGCAGGCATAAACAAACTGCTCCACCCTGGCCAAACCTCCACCCCCACCCCCTCAACTTGTGACTTTAAAACTCCAAAGAAAACTGCTAACATCATTAACAACTTTTTTACCAAAACCATCCACTCACTAGCTAGCCAACTATCTCCCCACTAGCTCCTTTCAAAACTCCTCCACAACCACTACCACACTCCCTTTCACCTTCCAACCTGTATCTACATCAACCATTCGATCTCTAATTAACAAACTAAAGCCCACTACCCTGGCAGCTGATCTCCTCCCACCAGAATATTTACAAAAAGGGGCATATGCCATCGCATACCCGGTCTCGATCATAATAAACCGCACCTTGACTGAAGCCACTATCCCCTCTCTCTGGAAGGTTTCCCATGTCATTCCCCTTCATGAAGGAGGGAATTCTTTAAACCTTTAAAACTTCCGACCAACAGCCATACTATCACCACTGGCCAAAATTATGGAAAAGTGCATCCACAACTAATTACTGCATTATCTTACCCAAAATAAACTACTGGCCAACTCTCAGCATGGTTTTAGGCCACACCACAGCACCACATCAGCACTCCTATCCTTCTCTAACTATCAACACCAATCGAAACAATAACAAACTTACCTCAGCTCTCTTCCTAGATCTCTCTAAGGCCTTTGATATGGTCAGTCACCAACTGCTTCTCTGTACCCTGAAGGAACTGTCACTGAATAGTACCTCTATTTAATGGTTCCAATCTTACTTGTCTGATAGACAGCAATCAGTTTTTATGGCAGAATACCCTATTCACACGTCTACCTATTACTCTAGGAGTCCCCCAAGGCTCCATACTAGGACCACTACTCTTCTCAGTCATTACCAATGACCTACCCACCATCACTCCCAAGGCCACCTGCATCCAATACACGGATGAATCTACTTTAATATGTACTGCCTCCTCCTCAACTGAGCTTATAACCCTAACTCAGAATACTTTCAATGATGTTGAAAAATGGTTTGCAAACCGTCAGCTTCTATTAAACCCCAACAAAACTAAACTGCTCATCTTTTCCCCACCTGCAAATCCTCCTCACCATTCTTTACTATACGTTCCAACAATGGCACAATCATATCCCCAGATACTCGCACAAAACTCCTGGGTGTCACAGTCGATAATTCCCTAAAATATGATATCCATGTCAATCAAGCCATCAAATCCGTCAAAAAAAAAAACTGGGCTCCCTATACAGGATCAAACCCTTCCTCACTCCTCTTGCAAGAGCCACTATCGCTTGGTCCCACCTATCTACCCTTCTCTATGCCTCCCCCCTCTTCGCTAACCTGAACCAAGCCACCCTCATCAAACTTGCTAGTTGTTACAACCATATTGCTAGATTTGCTACCGGTGCTACCTCTAGGACCCACCACTGTATCAACCTAACTCAACTAGGATGGCTAGAGTGGCCCAGTCTTTTCCGATACAACCAACTTATAATAACCCACAAAATACTATATCAACCCGAAAGAACACCAGCACTAAATAAGATCATCAAACCATACAGCAACCCGAGGACACTACGCTCTGCTGACAAACTGCTGGTACAAACAACTAAGAGCATAAATGTAGCTGGGGTCTCACTATTCGCCAGCTCAGTAGGCAAAACTTGGAATATGCTACCTGCCGAACTTACTCACCAATCCTCCTTAACCCAGTTCAAAAAAATTCTCAAACTACACTTCCAACAGCATTGGCAGTGTCCCTGCTTAAACCCCGACTAATCACCACCCGCTGTTCCTGCAAACTCTCCCTAAGCATTTCAATCTTATACTCTAATAAGTGTATGAATTCTTGAAGGGAAGCCCATAACTCCGTGTATTATTGTCTGAAATTGAAGCCGCATGATTTTGATGTTGTCTACTATGGTTTTATCCATGTTTGATACCCTACTGAAAACTGCATATTATACTTATCTGTAAATGTTTCTATTATTCCTAATGTATTTATACTCTGCTTTCTGGAGCTTTTCTCCCCGGGCCTCCGATGAAAATGGACATATATCCAGTCGGACTTTCCCGGTAAACAAATATAAAATACATAAATAAATAACTCAAAGGTATGTAAAGATGGGGTATGGGTGGGCTCTGTCATGTTTGCTGGAGGACCTGATCATAAGACACTTTTTCGTTTGTGCTTGGACCTTTTCAATATCTGATCATGAGGAGAAACAGTTAGTGTGGACATAGAAGAATGCTGAAGAGCATGCAAGGCTGGAGAAAGGGCCTTCTTGATGCATGCATGAATTGAGATGAGGCTCATTAAGTAAAGATAAGGGATATTTCTTTGGACACTGGTTGACATTACTCAACAACCAAAGATAAGGGGAACTTGTAATATGAATAATGTATAGACAATTTGTAACCAAACAACAACACATCACAGTAAGAAAACTACTAAGAACCAAATACAAATCAGTACAAAAAAAAGTTTACTACTAGAGAATAGTAAAAAATAAAAACATAGGTGTTTTATTGAACAATTTGAGCACTTTCATCTCTCTTGGCAGACTTCATCACAGGATTCCAATAACATCATGTGTGAATGTGGGAAATAGATTCTATTTCATATGTTTTTAGCTAGAGATTATCCAAAGGCATTCACAGACCAGGTTAGTCAAGAGTGTGGAGAGTAAAATATAAACCATTGTTGAGTAAGGGTTTGGTATGTTTAGACAACCCTACCAACAACCTGAATTGCAGTGCTGAAACAAAATTTTAGTAGGGCCTTAGTTCTATAATTTAGTGACTGTTCGAATCAAGTTAAGAGTATTATTAGAAAATACTAGTTAATATTTAGAGACAATGAGCAACTTCATCATATACTAGGTAGGCAACCACACTTTGTGTTCAAAGTGTCTCAAAAATTGTTTTTTTAATTCGGTAAGAGTGAACCAGAATAACAAGAACAAGACGAGTGCAGCAGTGAAATGTGGCATGTGTCGCCAGTGTAATTAGATATTTACAGATTCCACTATAGTCCTTGAAAAAGTTTTTGAGAATAAGAGCAGGTTAATGCCAGGAAATTGTACCACCCAGGGAGTTGTGTATATTGCTAAGTGTGATAATTGCCCCACTTTTTATATGAGGAAGATAGAGAGGCCCTTGACGAAAACAATCTATGAAGACTATTACGATATTTTAAAAAGGAATAAGAACAATTCACTATACAGACATACTCAAGAGTGTTCCAAAATTTAAGAGGTTCAGTTTTGGTATACTAGAGAGGGTGCCTATCAATCCAAGGGGTGGTGCTTGGGAGTCCACCTGGGCATATTGTTAACTAAGTTTCCAGGTCTTAATGACAATATTAGTATTTTGCCTGTTCTAAAACTGCAGTCAGCCAAATATTGAATATACATTTATATATGTCTATATCACACATATATATATATATATATATATATATATATATATATATATATATATGCATACACACACACATGCACACACACACATATTTTATATAAATTATATGTATATATATATATATATATATATATATATACACACATACATACATACATACATACACACATATATATTTATGGTTTTGACACAACAAATTAAAGATTTAAGCAAGAAGTATAGTGTTTAGCAAGCAGCCATTATATTATTTATTTTTAAAATTTATTTCTATATTTTGGAGTAAGAGACATTTTGATTTAATACTATATGTGTAATTTAATTCATCTTTTGTTTTGAGCTGACCTGTATAATTCATTTTTGATAAAGATATTTTTAAGTAATAGGTATTTGATATAACATAAGAAATTATTTTAAATATTTTGTATTTTTGTTGAATTAAAAAAAACAATTTTTTTTTATCTTATTTAATTGAATTCAAACTAAATAGATTAATTAACTTATACAACTTCTCCCAAATCATGTGATCAATAAAGGCATGTAATTCACTTGTACATATAGTTCTGATGAAGTCTTTTAAGATGTAACTACTCAACTAAATTTTGGTACTAAACGTTGTTTGACGTTTTTATCATTAAAAGTTTTGGAAACGTTTGCTGCTTTAGTTACAGTTTCTTGAATCTCCTACCCTTGCTTTTATGCACTCTGACATTGTCGGTTCATAGTCTTTTCAAGTGTGGATTGCCACATTTTTTTTGTGTTTGGTTCCAAGTTCTGTGACTTTAAGTCAGAGTATGAAAGTTCCATACACTTGCCCTTCCTTGCTCCATTCGGATGACACTAACAGGTCTATGGACAACCCTTCCACAGGACTTGATTCCTTGCCAGGCTTGTCAACACATTTGTGGAACTGCTTTCACAGATGTCTGCATCTGGTCGATCATGGCTGACAAATTCACCCAATGCCGAAGGCGTTCATTCTTCACAGGGAGTGATACCCAAAGTGATGAACTTTTCAACACATTTGCACCACTCAAGGGACAAGTCACCTTCCTTTGGAGCTTGTGCAGTATGTACTGTTAATTTAGCCTGCTGACAAGCAGATAGAAATGTACCACTTTCTACTAATTCTGCAGCCTGTATGGATAGTTACAGTTCCAATTTTTAACAGACGGCTTCAGCAAGACTTATTTTAATGTGGGATTTTTTTTTTTATTCCTTCTACTTCACCTTCCTTAAAAGAACTTTTAACCAACTTTGGGAAGAAGTTGTTTAAATTAAAGGAAAACTCCACCCTAGAACTAAAAAAATATGTTTTTTTTTCAGTCTATCTTTGTTTCCAGACCTATTTTAACACCTAAAAATGACTAAGTGCTTTATTTGTACTTTTAGTCTGTTTACCACAACATGGCTACCAATGGGGCTTGCTATATCAACGTGATCTTCTCCTTCAAGTCTTTCTCTTTCCCATAAAACATTTCAAGTCTTCTTTCTGTGACTCATGCCAGACATAAGGAAGTAACTGTGAAATCCCATGCCATTTCATGGATATTTCATTTTTAACTAAAGGTTTTAAATGCGGGCAAGTCCCTATGGGGCTCCATTACAATACGTTTCCTAACGGCGCATACTCAGATTTTGCTTTTTATAAAGAAGTTTCTGACTTGTTCAACAGACAAGGTTTGGAGTTAATTTCTCTTATAATTAACCATAAAAGACCAGAGGTGGAGAAGTTTATATGCGAACTTAACGATCTCAACAATGCTATCAAGACCAATTTACTTTTTGATATTTTAAAGATCAATATCAAATCAGTCTTTGCTAATGTTATGGTTCAGTAGTGAAAAAAAAAGAAAAGATAGCTTTGTAGGGATACTAGACAACACCAGGATTGTACTACCTTCAAAATACCTAATCTCCGTTTAAAAGAACACATTGATTTGGATTCACCACGACCCAGTGGAGTTGGAGGTGATGTGGGTTTACAATGGGAAGACCATGAATTGAATCTAGGGGGTGTCAATGGGTGTAATACAAGGAACGATCCTGACTTTTTGGAACCTTTAGAATATCTACCCCTACATCGTTCAGAGAGGTTAATGAAGAAAACCAGGAATGTAGGGAATGTTAATTACAATTACCCACAGGAACAGTCCTATGCATAACCACCCAATATGAGGAGAAGAGGAATATCCAAAAATCAGGGCTGAAAGAGCAGATGGGGGCCCTACAAGAATTTTGACCATTTAAATTGCCACTGATTACAGCATTTGAAGGCTTTAGTATGGATGACCAACATTTTGGTTGAACGTGATGGTATTTTACTTAAATACATGGGTTACAATATTTTAACTACAGTGTTTTACCCACTGACAAATAACATTTTTGTTTGTTTTCTATAGGGTTTAACCTTTTGTTGCTTGCCAGGTCAGGATATAACAGGCAAGTATCATGGGTTCTTGTTCAAGCAGCTTTATTGTATACAAACACATCATAAATAAGGTTAAGTAACTTTAACTTATAAACAATCTAGCTGTAATGTACATAGATGTTAACACTCTGGCTGCACCTTCAAAATGGCAGTGAAGCTAACATGTGCTTGGTATTTATATGCACACACAGATCCTGGAAATGCTTCTTAACAGTACAACACACCTGCTATTCTACATCCTCCCTCTTTGAGAAAATGAGTTGGGCATTATCACTGATATTAATGAATATGCAATTTACACAGAAATTATATTCATCATGCAATTATACAAAGCTAGACACATATATACAACTATATGTCCAAGTTGCTCTGCATTTCACACTAGGCTTTGAAATGCAGCCATATCATGTGACATAAAATTTGGAATCTGGTTTAGCAACTGGGAGTGTCTTGGCTGACTGTTTAATCACACTGGAATCATCCACCAGAACAGTAACAGGAATCAAGACATGTTCTGGAACAGGAATATCATCTGGATTGCTCTTAGAGTTTCAGTCTTTATCCCACGTACGAGGCTGCGATATCGGTTCTGCTACAGGAAGAAGATGTCTGCGATTTTTCCTGTACTCCACACCCTCGGATTTAACAAAATAGGATCTCTGCTCTGCACAAATACTCATTACCTGACCAATCCGGTTGAAACCTTTCACTGTTTGTATCGTCACTGTCTTTCCTTTTTCCATTGGACGAAGAAATCTGCTTGACTTGTCATAGCTGGAGTTTTGGAAAGAATGCTTTCTAGATTACTGGGCTTTGATTGCTTGGTTGTCCTTAGCTTTAGGCCTCAGTAAACTAGAGCTGATAGGCAATGTTGTTCTGGTTTGCCTAGACAGAAGTCTCTGAGCAGGTGAGCCAAGTATATCGTCATGGGGTATGTTTCTGAGATTGAGTAAACTAAAAAAAAAAATCGGTATTAGTGGTGGTGGTGCTGCAGTAGCGTTGTCGCCTCCCAGCAAGACGTTGTCCTGTTCGATTCTCGGCTAGAGCGTCTTCTGTGGAGACATGCGTGAATGGGCGTACCTTCGTTGAAAGTTGTGCGTGTCTAGAACTCTCTTAAGATTTCTGTCATGCTCTGCCTCACCATTGCCTCCAACCAATATATCATCTACCATTATGGCACAAGGATAACCCAAAAAAAATTTGCTCCATTGCACGCTGAAAGACTACACTTGCAGAATGTATTCTAAACAGTATCCTGAAGAATCTATATCTTCCAAATGGGGTACTGAATGTAGTCAGTAATGAAGATTTGTGATCAAGCATCACTTGCCAAAATTAACTCTTTGCATCTAAGACAGAAAAAACAGTGGCATTCTGTATCAGGGCTGCAACCTCTTTGACTGTACGCATGGGATGATGCAGTCTCTTCAATGCTTTATTCAAATCTCATGGGTGAATACATATTCTGATTTCATCCGAGCCTTTCTTATGAGCTCCTACCATGGACGACACCCATTTGGTAGGTTTTGTAACTGGACAAATTGCAACTTGTTGCACCATTTTGTCCAACTGAGCCTTGACTCTATGCTGCATAGCTATCAGAACTCTTCTTGCTGGTTTGACCACTGGACTGATTTCTGGGTCTAATTTCATGGAATACACAACTGGAAGTTTGCCCAACTTGTCATCAAAAACATCAGCATACTCTGAAAAAATAGAGTTAGTGAAGCTGGAACTAGGACATGTGCTTATCTGATGAACTTCTGGGGTAAAAGAAAGCAGATTCATTTTCAGACTTTCTCTAACATGCAATAATGACTGCACATGTCTTCGAACCACATAGAATAATAGGCTGTAACAGTTCTTGGCCACATAACATGAAAGCACTACTGAGCCTTTGGTTTGAATTTCTTCACCGCCATAAGCAACAAGTTTCGCACAACTAGTCATATTTAGTTGTTCACCAGTTCTGACCCTTGCAAAAGTATCTGCAGACATGTCATTACACTTTGGACCAGTGTCTACTTTAAGCTCTGTGGATTTACCATTGATCCGGTCAGTACAAAACACTTCATTTACTGCCAATAAATCTACTGCATCAATCTTTTCACCAATTACTGACACACCACCTACATAGAAAGTGGACTGTTGCAGGTCTATTTGATTAACTTGCTTTTTTAAGTGACCCTTCTTTGCAACTGTGTGAGGCTTACTCGATTTAGAAAATCTTTGAAAATGGTTCCATTTCTTACACTTGTGACATTGCTGGCCAAATGCTATGCAGTTTTCTCTTCTGGATTCATGGTTGGCACCACAAATGTGACAGTTTACAATAAAGCTTGATTTGGGTTCTGCTGATTCACTCTTATGCTGTACTGAACAACGTCTGTTTTGCACTAGGTACCCTTGGTTCGGAACTGAGCATGCTCCTTAAACTGAACTGGCCTTGGAATGCACTAGAAGACTACGGTTTTACCTGGAAGTCCCAAAGGGGCTGCTGCTGCCACGTACTTAGGCCTACTTTTGCCTGTCACATGTTGCATGCTGTCTACATTAGCTCTGGAGCCTACTGAAACCATGCTGTTATCACCAGCAAGCATATTTGTGTGCCTTTCTGCAACTTCATGAATCTGACATCTCAATGGCTTTACTCAGCATTAAATCACTGTCATGAGGCAAAATCTTTCTCACAGCAGCATTATTAATACCACACACGAGTCTGTCCTTTATTAACTTATCCTTTAATCATTACATCCGAGTGATGCATCCAGGTGCATCTGCAGTTAACTCCTACTAGCTCCTCTAGGCATCAAATATTGCTTGCTCATATTTGCATCAATAATTCCAAATCCATGCTACGGACAAGGTTTTAAAAGATTTCATCTTAAAGCTTACACAATGGCAAACTCAACTGCATTAATATTTGACCTCTGTCTACTGCAAGTAAAGAGATAATAACTGCTGTTTTTTTATTATATTACATATATATAATTTTTACATTTTTCTAAATATCTCAACAACCAAGTAACACAGACATAACTTTTTAGCCTCACATGAAAGCTTTCAGCTAGGTGAATAAAATGCTGCTGGAAATGTGTGTGTCTGCTGGAAATGTGTGTGTAACTTGAATGGTTACTGAGATATTTTAAGTTGTTTACAAAATATCACAAACATAATTGATACTATATTTACTGTGAGTTGCACAGTTCAGTTTAACACCTAGAATCTAAAGAATACTACCACTATAAAATTAGTTTGTGCTGAAGGGTTTGCCATTTATAGTTCTTTCATAACCCCTATGGTTCCAGAGATATGAACGTTTGTTTGAAATGTGAGGACATAATTTGATTGTTTAAAGGCTTAAGCTCCACCCATTGGAAGTTACAGTGCAAACTTCCGGAGCTGCATTGGAGTGAATGAGTTAAATCACCAAACCTACATGTTTCAGCTTTGTTTCCCAGGTCAGTAATAGAAGCTGCAAAAATTTCCCCTTGCTTTTGATCTTTCCAGTAAAACAAATGCCTCTCTAGTGTAACATTATTTATTTATTTAACATTTGTTTACTGGGAAAGTCCAACTTGGAACAAAGCCAATTTTAAGTGGAGGGCCGGGGAGAAACACTCCAGACATTAGTCTGGGGGTAACACATTTCTCTGAATTTGCTCTTCAAACACTTGGGGTCTTCCCTTGATCAGCCTGCACAACAACACGAGTTTCTCCTTCAGCTTCATACACTGTTGGTGCATAGACAAATGAACACTCCCTTTCAATGGCTTTTGACCCTGCTAGATTCAGCAAAATGAATGCCCTGGTATGTGCATCTTTATCAGAATAAGATGCTTGTATAAATCTATCGTATTCTTGCTCAAATATTCTCCAGTTCTCTGCAATATTCTGATCAAACACAAGTGGTTGTGGCTTACAAAATCTGTCTGCCATATTGACATAACTCAGTGAAGACTCTTGCAAATATGCACGAATGCACACACTTGTACATGTGCTTGACATTTATGCCAGTACTTATAATGTAACAACACAATGAGCCTTTGTATAACTGAATTTTACAAAATAAGTTTCCTGAGTATTGTAACACTTTCAAATCTCTTTACTGTAAAAACCACTTGCCTTGAAATTATTTTGCTATACGAGCCATTTACCTTGTAATTGTTTTAATGCCAAAGCCATTTATCATCATTTTACTGCCAAAGTCATTTATAATCATTTTAAGAAACATTTTGAACAACTGCACAATGTGAATAAACTGGGCAATAGAAACTGAGGGGAAGAGACATTTCAAAGTAACTATACCTTGCGAAAAAAATATCTTGAAGTAATAGCACTTTATAAATTAACTGTCTCGAAGCAATTGCACCTTGCGAATAAGCTATCTCGAAGTAATGGCACTCTGCGAATAAATCATTTCAAAGTAATTGCACTTTGTGAATGTATTGGGCAGAAGAAGGTCAGAGTGAGAAACACCTCAAAATAACTGCACTTTGCGAATAAACAGTACACAGCACACTGTAATTTCCCCAAAATGGCTGCACTTTGCCAAACAAAATTTGTACAGTGCAAGAGACAGTCTGTAATGGCGGCACTCTGCAGACAGACGCACGCAGGCACAAGAAACATTTGAAATGGCTGCACTTGACTGCAGTTCACAAAATAGTAGTTGCACTTTGCACACAACAAACTCTTTGGAATAAAATGCCCAGTAATAAGCACACCTTTTTAACACTTTTCCACACTTTGAAATACGAACAACTCTAGTTATGCTATTTAAGGCTTCAATCTATGTGAAGCAGCAATTCGTGCCAAAACACAGTAATTTGTCAGATACATGCAGTCTCCTTTGCTTTACTTATATTCAGTGTGCCCTTTTCTGCCCTTTCTATTATAGTCATTTTGCTCACTGAATCTCTTAATGTGCCCTTTATGCCCTTTTGTTATATTCGTTTTGCTCATTTAATCTCTTTTCATACTCATTACACTTTCTTGTGCTCATTTTTAACTCTAAACTTGTTCATTTCACTTTAAACATGCTCGTTTTACAATACTGAGGTAATTCTGAACCCTTTATGCACTTTTCTTTTGCTCGTTTTTATCAATTAACTCGGTTTCAAACATTTTGTTTGATCAATTAGCTCTTTTATGCTTCTTGTGCTCATTTTTAACTCTAAACTTGTTCATTTCACTTTAAACATGCTCGTTTTACAATACTGAGGTAATTCTGAACCCTTTATGCACTTTTCTTTTGCTCGTTTTTATCAATTAACTCGGTTTCAAACATTTTGTTTGATCAATTAGCTCTTTTATGCTTCTCCTTTGCTTAATAAATGTTTCTGTGCTATTAGTTTGCTTAACAATACATTTTTTGCCCTTGTAATGCTCCATTTTACCTCTTTTAATGCATAAATCATTCATGTGTGTTATCTTTACCTTTGTCTTGTTTCTGGCCCTTTTTTGCTCTTGGTTCTTTTAGTTTGCCTTCACCATTACCTCTGCACCTTCTGGCTCAGAAAAATAGTTTTTGCCATCCCGGTTCTGACACCATGCCACTCACCAGGTCAGGATAAAACAGGCGAGCATCATGGGTTCTTGTTCAAGCAGCTTTATTGTATACAAATACATCATAAATGAAGTCAAGTAACTTTACTTATAAACAAACTAGCTATTATGTACATACATGTTACCACTCTGGCTGCATTTATATGTATTTATATGTATACACAGATCTTGGCAATGCTTCTTAAAGGTACAGCACACCTGTTATCTACACCTTTATTCCTACAAAGACCTCTGATGTGGTTGATTCCATTTCAGAACTGAATTTTGTTCACCAGGAAACTGAATATAGCACATTTTACACTGTAGAGTCCACTAAC